>NC_077230.1:197994916-198353249 GCF_027887165.1 Monodelphis domestica
TCCAGTAAATGAGTCAAGATCCCAGAGGTAAAGTCCAAAGTAGGTCCAGCAGAGAAGTGAGGATTCTTCTTTGGTCTTCAGTCCAGCTGCCAACAGCCAGTAAAAGCAGTTTTTCTCTTCTCAATCTGGTATCTCACAAAGGGCCAGAAATCTTGTAGAAAGATGGATCACAGCTAATTTCCCAAAGCTTCTCCCAGAAGTCCTGTTTCTTTAGTTGGGATCTTACAATCTTGACCCAGGTTCCCATGTGATTCTCTGTCACATGTCCCTGTCAATCAAATGCAGTTCATTTTACAGAATCATTTTGCAATTTTTCTTTGCTTACTAGACTATAAAACTATATTCATTATGGATCTGTCAGGAATTTTCCCTGGATTATGTGATTTAATATTCAAAATTGCTTTGTATTGTTGGAAAATTGGTTTTTATTTTTGTTGAAGAGATTGAAATGAATGAAATCTAATTTTGGGGGAATTGACATATAAAATAGACTTCAAAATCTGCTTCAAGTTCTCAGAAATTTGGGTTTTTTTCTGGAGTCATAAGTTTTCATACCATCTCTTCTTTCTTCCCTCTTTAATTTTCTTAATTTTGTATTGTCCACTCTATCATTATGATTTATTCATTCCTTAAATACTATGTGTACACTATGTTGTGGGAGAGAAAGAATTTAGATAATACATAATCTTTGCTACTGTAGACAATCATGCCCAAATCCTTGAAAACTGACCTCTCTTATTTCAAGTACTCTTCTTTTGGTCGAATCATCATTAAGTAGCATATCTAGGGTGTTATTTGATATCTAGGTATCTTGGATATTAAAAATCTGATGCTACTGTTGGTGGTGAAATTTATTGAGGTTTCCCATGTCAGAATTTCTGCTAAAAGATGATATGTGTTGATTACATTAAATAAAGTTAACATAACTTTTTCCAAAAAGTAAAATTATGAAATGTGCGATTCCAGTGTGGTCATTCCAAGTGCCCACAGGTTTCTGATATTCTTGTCATCATTTAGTGTAGTGGTTCTCAAACTCTTTGATCCTGAGACCAATTTACACTCTTAACAATCTGTTTTTGTTAGTTATATCTGTCTAGATGTTTATTATCTTTGAAATTAAAACATTCTGTAAAATTATAAAAATAATTTTGATCTTGCAGATTCTTTTCTTTAAAGTTGTCATATTTTATTTTCCCCAGTTACATAAAGTAATTTTTAATATGTTACCTAAAATTTTGGGTTCCAAATTCTTTTTCTCCTTCCCTATTTCCTCCCTAAGACAATAAGCAATTTGATATAGGTTATTTTCATTTTTGCCTTCTAGAAGAAGACACACATGCACATATAAAACCATGAAATAAATAGAGTGAGAAATGGTTTGCTTTGATCTGCATTGAGGTTCCTTCAGTTCTTTCTCTGGAGGTGGATAACATTTTTTTCCCCATGAGTTCTTTGGAGTTGTCTTAGATCATTATATTGCCAATAATAGTTAAGTCATTTCACAGCTGATAATTATATATTATCATGTTATTGTGTACAGTGTTCTCCTGGTTCTGCTTTGCATCAGTTCATATAAGTCTTTCCAGGTTTTTTAGAAATCACCCTGCTCATAATTTTTTATAGCTCAATATTATTCCGTTATAATCATAGACCATAACTTGTTCAGACATTCCCTAATTGATGGCCATCTGCTCGGTTTCCAATTCTTTTCCACCACAAAGAGAGCTGCTATAAATACTTTTGTACAAATAGATCCTTTTCCTTTATCTTTGATTTATTTTGGGGATGCAGACCCAATAGTGGAATTGCTTAATCAAAGGGTATGCACAGTTTTATAGCTCTATAGCTACTATCTATAGCTTCAAATTGCCCTCCAGAATGATTGGATCAGTCCACTGTTCCACCTATAGTCTATTAGTGTCCCAACTTTCTCACATCCCCTCCAATATTTATCATTTTCCTTTTCTGTCATCTTAGCCAATATGATAGTTGTGAGGTAATAACTCAGAATTGTTTTAATTTGTATTTCTGTAGTCAATAGTGATTTGGAACATTATTTTAGGTGACCCTGGATAACTTTGATTTCTTCATCTGAAACTGCCTGTTCACATCCTCTGACCAATTAGAAAATGACTTCTATTCTTAGAAATATGTCTCAGTTTTCTAAATATCTGAGAAATTAGAACTTTGTTAGAAATGCTTGCTGTAAAAGTTCCCCTCCCCTCAGTTTTCTGGTTTCCTTTTAATCTTGGTGGGGTTGTTTTATTTGTGCAAATAATTTTAAATTTAATGTAATGCTATCTCTTGTTTGCTCTTAAATTCTTCTCATAGCCATAGATATGACAGATAAATTATTCTATGCCCCTTTAATTTGCTTATGGTAGCTATCATCTTTATGTCTAAATCTGGTACCTATTTTGACTTTATCTTTGACATATTTGTCTATGTCTAGTTTCTAATAGACTGTTTTCTAGTTTTCTCAGCAGTTTTTGTTAAATTTGGAGTTCTTGTCTCAAAGGTTTAGGTTCTGGTTTTATCAATGATTAGATTAATCTGGTCATTAACTATTATGTATTGTGAATCTAATCTATTCCATTGATTCACCACTCTATTTCTTAGCTAGTAACAGGCTATTTTGATAATTATTACTTTATGATGCATTTTGAGATGTGGTATGGCTAGACCACCTTCCTTCACATTTTTTCATTAATTCCCTTGATATTCTTAACTTTTTGTTTTTCAGATGTATTTTATTACTTTTTTTCTAGCTCCATGAAATATTTTTTAGTAATTTGATTAATATGGTACTACATAAGTAAACTAATTTAAGTAGAATTATCTTTTTTATTATATTGGCTTGATCTTGAAGATTCTTGAAAGAGTCTTGGGCATATTTTAATAGATATCAACATACCAAATTTCCAAATTTTCATAATCTCCAAACTATGTGGAAAAATTTCAAAGTGTAGGGTAAGTTCCTACTCAGAAGAAATCTAAACCATGGCAGAATATGATAAGATAGTGTCACTCCCACCATCGTGGCTGCTGGTACAGTTGATTCAGAGATGGCTTTTAGTGAATCTACAGAATATGAACCTATATCCCATTACTTTCATTTAATCACAAAAAGAAATCCTTTTGCCCACCCATGCAACAGTCTGTACAATATTAAGTATAAAACAAGACAGTAGGCTCACAACTTGTTTCATGATTATTTCTAGCTGAACTCCAAATTAAGGTGAGAATAATAACAAAGAACTTACATTTATATAATGCTTTTCAGATTCATGAAGTGCTTTATACAAATCAGCTCAATAGTACTGTGAGTTGGGTGCTATTTTTATCTTCACATTAGAGGTGAAGAAAATGAGGTTCAGAAAGGTTAAATGACATGTTAGTAAGAGTTTAGTTAAAGTGTTTATCTCATTTCCCCTCTTTCTCTTTACCTTCCTTTTCCTCAACAGTAATACTTCCTCATTTATGCTTTTGTATTCAATTAAGTTAATAAAACTGATATGAAACAAAAAACAATAATAGCTATTAGAGACATAATTTTGAATGTATCTCTATGAGACTGTAGTGTAAATTGATGCTACAAAAGCTTTCCTTTTGAGTGTCAGTAGAAATAGATGACATCTTAGCTATGTGAAAGAGGTGCCTTTATGACCAGAAGTGCTTTTGTTTAATGATTGGTAAAGCAAACATTTAAAAATGAAAACTGCTAGTCATTCCAGTTTTCTATAGTGAAAGCCTGAGCTGGATGTAGCTATTAGAAGTGTCTCCTCTGATGGCACTAAGTGGTATTTCTTACCTCTATCTGCTTTGTGTATTTTCTTGATTCTCTCACATAAGATGGAGTGGTATGTTATCATGCTCATAGATTTTAAATGTCTCTGGGCATTTGGAAGTTGTAGCAGTTGTCTGGTCCATGAAGATCAATAACATCAAAACTGAGTTTCTTGAGGAAATGGAGAAGCACTCTTGTACTCCCTTTGACCCGTTGTAACATTTGTCATCATGGATGCCAGAAGATAGTTCTTAATGGTGCCATGTCAGAAACATCCACAAATCAAATAACTATTGATATGTTTCTGGGTGACTTAGGTCTAGACTAAATTTAAAGGTTACTAAGGAAATTAACCTTGGTAACAATTGTTTTTGCAGAGCTAATGGCTATTAAAGAATGATTTAATTGTGCATGTCTATGGCAAGCTGGTCAATGATGCTGTTATGCAGACCAGGCAGAGAAAGAACAGGTGTGCAGGATTCCAGATCAAATGCCAAGAGTAGCTCAGTCTGTAGTTTCCAGCAGTTCCAGGCTTCAAACAGGAACTCAAGTATTCTTTGATCCTAGATTTCCCTCAAGTTTTTTAGGAATGAAGATTGTGAGTTAGGGAGTCTATTCTATCTGCTATCTGCCTTGTTACTGATTTATGGTCTCTTTCCTTCTCTTCACAAAATCTTTAGGTACTTGGATTGGGGTTGACAGCTGGGCTCATAAACATTTCATAGCTGAATGCCTGCTGTAGATTTAGTCTTCCTGATTAATTTTCTAACCAGAGTCCATGACCTCTGGACCCATTCAACAAGAATTGTCTGGCCTCATTGGCCTTCTCTATGTTTTCATAAAAGTAAGTTTGATAATATTCACCAAAAGATGGTCAACAACATCAAAGGCAGGCCAAAATCTGTCTGAAAATTTAGGAGCTTAAGAATCGTTTGTGCCAAGGTTTCTAACATTTATAACTAGATTGGATTTAGAGATTACTTAGTAACAGATTTTTAGAATTGGAGCATCAAGGATTCTATTCCTTTTTTTGTGTGTTATGGGCTCCTTTTGGGAAGCTGGTGAAAGCTGACCTCTTCTCAGAATAAGGTTTTTAAATTCATGAAATAAAATAATTACAAAGGAAATAAATTTGATTGAAATACATGTTTATACATACATATATAAATTATGTATGTAAATATATGTTTAATTTTCTATTCTTTTCCTTGTAAGATCTATACTCTGCAATGTGCTTTTGAAGGTATTATGTTGAAGAAAACTAGGAACAAATTGTGACAATGTCTACTAGAGAGGGGTGTTTGTGGGAATCTAAAGAACCTCAATCACATTTTATGAAATTTTTTTCTGTATTATATACTTAGATCATTACATTCTTTATAATAATTTGACTTTAGTAATTTTAATCTCAAATTTGGTGATTCTGAGGCAGGTCATTCCACTTTTGGTTGGCTCTAATTTTGAAATTCCCACCTGTTGCTACTGGTTTTGTCTTATGGCTCTAAACCTCTCATTCTCAAATAAAAAAAAAATTGAGTCCTTGAGAAGTATAATGACCTTTGCCCAAAGACAACTGGGTATCTTTTGGTTTGCTTCTAAGGTTGCTGAGCTCCACTAAATGTCTTTGGAATTTCTTTCAAAGTTTAAGGGTTAAAAAAGAAAAGAACTTTAGCTCTATGTAGGCTCTTTTAAAAATGGAGAGAAATGATAATAAAACAAGCATAGGAGAATCAGTTTAAATAACAAGTTGCTGCTCAGAATCCAGCCAAGAATTTTTTCATTTGTTTTTCTTTTTGCTTTGCAATGTGATTCTGTATGCCCTCCTGGGCTACTTGCCTATTTGATTTTCTAGACAGCTGGCTGTCTGGTGAGTCCTGGCACCATCACAATTCTGGAAGTCTTAAGGGTTTTGGAGGCCTCTTTACTAGGTACTGTGCAACTGATAAGAAAAAAAGAGAAAATGGATGCCTATAAATGCTATAGCTAAGATTTGAAGGAAAATGTTGAGTTAAAAGCAGGAAATTGATTCTTTGAAAGAATTTAGGATGAACTAAATTTGTTTGAGAGTTACAAACTTCGCTGCTTCTAAAAACATACATTATTCTCCTTTTCATAATATACATATTCACTAGGGATATTAAGGTTATGTTTGTTGAATTTGAAATCGTCCAAATGGCAAAAACTATATTTTGGTATGTCATTTATTTCCTCTTTGGATCTTAGTTTCTTTATTTTGGATTAACCTAGTAGGATCCCCTCCCAGCTCCCAGATCCCAAGATCACCACATTTGTACCTCACTATATTGTGGTTCACTTATCACAGATTCACTGTCATGGTTTTTTAAAAAAATCCAATTCTGTATTGTGGAGTTTTTGCTATATTGAGGGATTTTGGTGAATGAATGCTGTACTGTACACAATGGAAATGCAGCACACCACTACTGCTTGTGCAAGTTTGCCAGTGAGATTGTACACACATGCTATTGACTGATGGAATGAAAGGTGACCAATTACAGTGCTGTGTTCTCTATCTTGGGTGCTGATTGACTCAATGGCTTTAGTATCAGTTGATTTACTTTCCCGCACTGTGCTTATATGTTCAGCATCTCTCCTCATCCACTTTACATCAACATGTGATCACTGCAAGTAGTGTTGCTCTGTAGTGTTGTGTTTTTATGAAGTTTTTGAAAAAGTTTGAATTTAT
Source organism: Monodelphis domestica (assembly GCF_027887165.1). Taxonomy (NCBI): domain Eukaryota; kingdom Metazoa; phylum Chordata; class Mammalia; order Didelphimorphia; family Didelphidae; genus Monodelphis; species Monodelphis domestica. The sequence continues at coordinate 198,001,408 of NC_077230.1, forward strand.
TTCAAGCCCTATGCCACCCAACGTTCTGTGCCTTTTAAGGCTTCTGGCAGTGAATGCCACCACTTCCCGGATTTTTACCTATTGCAGGTGTCTCTGGAATGTAACTCTCACGATAGGTGAGGGATCACTGTATATACTATTGAGAAAAACTTTTAAGTATTCTTTAGAAACTGAAGTTGCAACACCGAGAATACTTTTATCCTTTTTTCCCAGTTGACAGTAGTTATCATTGACAAATGCTAGACAAAGTCAGTATATTTTCTCTATTTGTTCTTCTTTGCCTTTTGGAACTGACCTTTCCCATATCAGTAAAATATATTCTTGAGGCTGCTAGTGAAAATCAAATGATCTATAGCTTTATATATGAATAAACCCTTTACTGAGAAACTACTTTTTGGGTTTATATGACAGAAATGTTATTTGTCCTTGGAGTTAAACCCGTGAGGGTAGTAGAAGGAGGCAGAGTGGAAGATGAAGTATTTTGTGCATAGGATTCACACATCTGGATTTTTCTTAAACTGGAATACTTATGTAAATATCGTGTTGGGTAGGTGAAAATCCAACTATTTAGTTAGCTATTTATTAGATAAGGGAATTTAGTTTTGGTAAATTTGCAGAACAGGAATAACAGGAATGAATGTGATAAAGAGTGATAGCTCTCTCTAGTATGTTTTTTGGGGAAGAGGTTTGAAAGGCACAGATGATAAATATTTGATAAGATGATAGGAGGTGAAGGAAGTAGAAACAGACAGATAAGTTCTACAAATTTATCTGATAATGATGCAGGAAGGTCCAGTGAAAAGACCACTGAGCGAAGAAATCTGGGTTGGAGTCCCAGTTTTTAACCAGTTGTGTGGCTTTGGCAAGTCAGGTGTCCTTTCTGGGCCTCAGTTTTCTCATCTGTAAACTGAGATGATTGTTCTATTGGATATTCAAGGTCCCTTCTCCACTGAATATTCTGGCACTACAGGCTATAACTCAATGCCATTCTCTAGCATAAAGTAATTAAAGGAATATTTCTTCATGTTCAAAATTCTACAGGCCAAAGACCAGTGCTTATTCTTATAGTTGGCTTATAAAATATCCTTAATATATTTTTGTTGTTGAGTCATTTCAATCATGTTTGACTTTCTGATCCCATTTTGGGTTTTACTGGCAAAGAAAGTGGAGTGGCTTGCCATGTCCTTCTTCAGCTCATTTTACAGACAAGAAACTGAGACCAACAGGGTCAAGTCTTTCCCAGGGTCACTCTGAGACTGTATTTGAACTTGGATTTGTCTTCCTGATTCCTTGCCCTATACTTTATCTGCTGAGTCACCTATCTGCCCTTTTATATAATATTCAATCTTGTCTTTATTTAAGTGGTTATGCTTCTTCACAGTAATCATAGGTTTGCTGTGATCTGTATCTTGGGCACAGTGACCCTCCAAATCATCACCTTTCCTACTGAAAAAAAATCTTATCAAGTCGGATTTTTAAAAAATATGAAATTTATAATGGACATATATACCATCTGCCTTAAATTTCATTAGGTCCCTGCAGGCAAGGTAATTCTGTTAATACCACGGTGCTTCTACATTGTTTTTTTAACAATGGGTAAACATTGACATTCATATTAGTACTCTGAAATGCAACTTAGTAATGAAACATCTCATCTATTTGGCATCAATAAAGTGGCACAAATCGGGAATTTTGAAGCTTTGATATTGTGACTAATCCTATGCAACCATGTAATTTTGCCCTTTCTCCATTATACACACTGGTACCAATGCTTCTGTTAAAGAGAGTAGACAGAGGTCATTTGGCTGGGCTGGGAAGGAAAAAGCCATACTATTCATTACACTGAAACAGAGGAGATGAGGTGACTGGGCCAAGAGGATGCTGGCAAAAAGTTTGTCTGCTCTAGAAGAGAAAGCAATCTGGCAGCCATTCTCTTGGATCCCTCAGCATCTCCAGGGTTTTATAAATCCACCACTTGAGAAACTGAGAACTATTGATCTAAAAAGAAGCTGAGGTTTCAAATAAATATATAATCTCTTTGTTAGGTCATGATTTATGTATATAATCTCTCAAACAGAGTTAATGTGGCATAGAGGATAGACTGCTGGCCTCAGAGAGTTGACTTCAAGTCCTGCCTCCACCATGCACCAACTAGGTGACCCTTGATAAGGCATGTCACCTCTAGTGCCCTCAGTTAACTCAATTACCTGCAGAGTAGGTGTTAATCTGCTGTAGTAAAGAGGATTTCCTCAGCAGGCATTGCCCATTCTAATGAAATCACACCACATCTCTTGGCACCTTCTGCAAGAATGACTGTTCTTTTAGGTCCCCAAAATCATAGGGTCAAGAGGAGGAGTTGTTATATTTCTTCCTCTCCATTGCCATTTTGCAAAACCTCCCTCTGCCAGTTGACAATCACCTCTACTCTGTTTAAAGTTAACTCCTTCTTATCTAGAATCTTGTGAGGTTTTTTTTTGTCCAGGGACATCAAAGATTTTCTCCTTCCTTACTAATAATTTCAGTACTTGCACACAGTATTCTTTTTCACTCTAATACCTGACACCTTCCAACACCCTGCTTCTCAGCTCCTCCACCTCTTCAACACCTATGGCCTCTGTCTCCATTCTACTGTAACCATATACAGAAGTGATTATGTATTAACTTCTCCTATACCCTTCCTTCTTCCAATACTATGCTGAAATATTTTGCTTTAGATTTTAGAATTGATTGTTATGACTCTATCCACAAGTTTACAAGACCTATTAGCAAGAGAGAGGATTGAAGATCTAGCTTCCAATGAGTATGGAGAATAGCCAAAATTTTGTGGTGACCTGCATAGATTTTGTCTTTATGCCACAGTCAAGTAATTGCTTTATATACTACATGTCCAAGCTGTTCTTCTTCCTAGAAGCTAATGTAAAGATTCCCCTGGAATGTTTCTCCATTATCTCATTTATCAGATAGAATGAATGGTATATTTGTTCTTTTAAAATAAAAAAAAAAAAGGATTTCAGGGTAAAAGGGAACCACTCTTGGAGTGACCCAACAGTAGAATGAACTTCTTTGGGAGACAGTGAATTATTCTTTCCTGTAGGTCATCAAGTAAAGGCTGAGTGACCATGAGTTGGTCATCAGCAAATGACGCACATCATTTGTAGGGCATTCTGTAGAGTATTTTCTTATTCAGATATTGGTTGTCCTAGATAGCCTCTGAGGGGCTTTTCAAATCTGAAATTCTGAAATTGTGTGACTTTGGTATAGATATCAAAAGTCAAAGTTACCTTTATGTTATGATGAAGCATTAGAGAAAGATTTAATTAACATAGGGCACAAGCTTATATAGAGAGATGTATAAATATATCATATCACATCACACACTTTTATAAGAATTTGCTTTTTAAATGATGCAGTTGTTCAAGTGTATTGTTTAACTTTTAAATTTATTAAATTTTTTTCCTCTATATTTATACTTTTCATTCTGGTATGGACCTTTTTCTTCTTTTTTCTAGAGATTATTTGAAATACATATGTAGTTTTGTATAGTATAGGTATAAAACAATTTGAAGATGACTTGCTTTTAGCAAAAGTTACCATGTGTGTTAAGTGCTATAAAATTTTACAACTCCAAGGCATCATTTCCTCTATTACCTGAGAATTCTCTCATCTAGAGTGGGACAGACTCCCCTAGTACTGGATTCTGTGTCTAAAGGACATAAAGAACTGTTAATATTAATATTTCAGCACATTTGATCGGAATTAGTGGAGAGAGGAAATGTGAAAGTTTATGAGATACTGCATATAAAATATAATTTCAGATGTGTTGTAGTTCTATTTCTGTTCAAGTGATTGCAAAATGATGAAAGGAAATTTCTTAAAAGAGATAGCATTTTGTTTTTTAAAAACAAATATTTGTATTTCCAAAGCTATATTTTCACAGCTACAATTATTTAGATAACTCAGGTGATAAATCTGAATAATCAAAGGGGAAAAAATCAGAGAGTTTTTTTTTATTGGGGGGGAGTGTTTTTAAAAAATTATTCCAAAGATCATTAGATAAATGAAATGTCAGTTTTTCATTTAAATCTTAGTAGCTCAGTCAACAATTAAAATTCAGTGTATATGTTTTTATTTCATCATTTTAGTTTTCTAGTTGATATTACTTTGTAAGGATCAAATAACTTCAATTTCCCAGTTCTCAGTATTTGTAATTTCAATTCATTTTATTTCCTTATTAAAACTGCTAATTCTTTTCTAGAGGCAGAAAAATTGATTCTACAAATAAATTTGAAGGGTTTTGGGGTCAGAGATAGACAACTAGGTGTTTGAAGATGCTAAATTAAATAATTAAGTCTTTAGCGAGTAGTCACTATTTATTAGTTTTAAAACTTTTTTTCATGCAAAGAATATTTTCCAGAAATTGGGAGAATATCTTGGGTTATTAATATTAAAAATATTTTGTCTCCCTTTGCCCCTTTCCGAATGTCCTTAAATGATTATTTCTTGAATAAATCCATTAATTTTGTTCCAATAAACTTCCCAGGTGAGAAATATCTGGGATTTATGATGCCCAGTATGAGTGGGTGAGATTTTCTGTGTGTGTGTGTGTGTGTGTTTTCTGCCCTTTTTGGGGCTTTGACGTCTTTATCTGTGGTTCTAGACTGAGTTAAGATTCATTTTAATCTAACATTTTTGGTCTGCTTTATCACTCTCTATTTTATCCAGTGTCTCCATTCTGATGCATTATTATGGCATGGAGGTGAAATTGAGTTCATGAAGGTTCAATATCAGTTCAATGCTTGATGGCCCTACTGGACTTGAGAACACTAGAGCATGGGCCCAGCTGCAGACAACCATCTGAAACTATTTTATATAAATTTAGAGAAGTTTATTGCCAGAGGGTTGGTCATATGGTGATTGATATTTTTGGCCATGGGAATTTTAGAAACTGTCTACTGAGGCTTGGAGGAGCTGCGCTCTCAGTGGAAAGAGTACCTCACTGAAGAAATCACATCTTTTGAAAAAGTGACTGTGTGAGTACAGATAAGCTTTCATATATTTTCCTCAGTATCTTTCCATTGGGTTATTTTTTAAAAATGCTATGGTGGCTAGCCCTTGGATTATCATATAAAATTTATAGGGCACAGAAATTTTGAGCAGAAGGAGAAGAAATAGATGTTGCCCTTTAGATTGATTGAATAAACTTACCAGAGAAGCATATGGTATGAAGTATGGAATGAGAGGAACTGACTGATAACAGCGAGATTTCCAGGGATAATGTGTCTGTTTACAGCTTCAAGAGGAAAAACAACAAAGAGGGAAAACAGTTGGCATCTTCATGTTTAATAACCTTTTGGCTTTGGTTCTTAACATTCTAAAAACAATCCCAAACTTGAAATATTTCAAATGCCACCAAGCTGGCAAAATAAGTCATTTTGATGGAAGGGTATTTTAGGAAGAATTCTTTCAGATCAGGAATGTAGGTAGACTGAGAGATCAACTATAAAAGGTATAAAAATAGCAGGAAAATAAGAATTTTTTTATTTTTGCCTAATTATGCAAACACAAAGTTAAAAGCTATATTTTAAGCACATAGAATATGGATAGGATTTAAAATCCTCAATGGTATTATAATATGTGTTCCAGATACTTTTCTTGGAGGTATGGGATATTGAGGAACAGAAAAACACTTATTAAATGCCAGATGCTGAGGATTCAGATAAAAGGGAGACATCCTTAAGGACCTTCCATCCTAAAGGGGGACATAGTATGTATAGGATAATGATAACCAGGTGAGGAAGTCTTTGTTTGGGATAGGGTGAGGTGATTCTTGGGAATGGGGAGTAGCTATTATGATCATTTCAGAAGCAATGATTATAATGCTTATTCCGGAGCAAGAGATGGAAATTCTGGGTATGGGAGGAGGGTGAATTGCAGAAGTGGCTGCAGGGCTTGTGGCAAGATATCTCCAAATGTCTGGATTTTCCAGATGAAAAACTTGGCTTGAGGCTAGATAGATATTATTCTTTAAGTGAGTGTCCAATTACTGAACTCAGGGTCAGAGTTTTAAAGGGTCTTGGGCTATTTTTTTGCTCCCCTAAAGTCAGAGATTAATACCCTGATTAGTGTACAGTAGGGAAATCCAGGGTGCAATGATGGAGGCTAAGGATTTAAACTAGAAGGAGGCTGGGATAAGCAGGGCTGGGGAGGAAGAGGAGGGTTAGGGTTAGAGGAGGGAAATCAGGGCATCTTTCAGGAACATTTTCGATGTCCTTTAACATTTACTGAAGGACTGCCTGACTGACATACCAAGGTCTGGCATGTCTCTATTGTTTCTCAAACACCTTCCTCCATGTAGGATCATATATTTTCCTTTTTCTAGACCTTCAGGTTCTTTCACTCAAATAAAAAAATGATCTTAAGCACTGAAAAGTTGCTGCTAAGCTTCATCTGTGGATCTATTGAGACTATGCCTAGAAACTATATATCCTTCAAAAGACACAGATAATAGGTCAGAAATGCTTCTGCCTATGCCAAGATGTTTGTGTGGACTCTCTCTTCCAATATGGGTACCACTGGGGTAATATAGTGAGACAGAGGGAACCTGGATTTATCTTAGCATTTCATTATGTCTACTTAGTTTTGACCAAAAGATTCAAGTCATAAACTTGCAGTGGCTTACTAAATATGACCCTTAGAGCCAAAAGAAAGTTGGACAGTCAGGCTGAGCTACTTAAATTCAGGATGTCATGCCCTTTTCTCCTATATTTATGACATTTGTAACCCTTTCTTCTTCCTTGTCTTTTCTCAAAGTCTAAATGCTCTTACTTCATAAACATTATTATCTATGTTTTAAAATATGGGAATCTCTTTAGTATACTTAAAGATATTTTAGGAAATAAAGGTAAAATTTGTCTCGAGATTTTCACTCTCATTTCTAAACCTCTTGTTATTCATATTTATCAAATCAACAATGCTGAAAGCAAAACAAAATTTTAAATTCTGGAGGATCTGTAGAAAACAGGCATGAATTGGTCTAACAATTTGGAATTATATCTTCTAGATTGTTAAGCAATGCATGCATGCCCTTTGACCCAGCTACACTACTCTTAGGCCTTTACCACAACAAAAGTCTAAAGAAGGACAATATGTGCAGAAAATATCTATAGCTTGAAATCTCTTTGTGGTGGTAAAGAACCTAAGAATCTAAGGAGTTACTCATAACATGAAGAATGGCTGAATGGATTATGAATGATGGGATCCTGTTGTATTGTAGGAAATGAAGGGAAAACTGCCTCGAAGAAACCTGGAAAGATTTGTTTCAATGGATGCAGAGTGAACAGGAGAACGGTTTATATGATTTATACTATAACATCAATAATAAAAGTCAAACAATTCTGAAAGACTTCAGAGTTCTGATCAACTATGATAACAGGAGATTTATAAAGAACACTGCCACTCTCATGAGAAAGATGATGGACTAACATGTAGAATAAGAAACATATTTTTGGACATGACCAACTTGGGAATTTATTTTACTTTATTGATTATATGATACAGAGGTTCTATTTTTCTTTTTGTTTTGTACGGATTGGGGGAATGAAAAGGGAGAAAATGCTTGATAATTAGAAAAAAAGAATCATGAAACTTTAGAACTAGAAAGGATCTTTGAGATAGCATGGCTTTATTAAGAATGGAACATTTCAGAGGAACCTCATTTCATTTATTGACAGGACTACTAAAATAGAAAAATGCTATGGATATAATTTGACACAGTGTCTTTTGGTTTCCTTGTTAAAAGAAAGAAGAGCTGTGGCCTGAGTAACAGTGGAGTTAAGATGATGGTGGAATGGGACAGATAGCAGACATGATGGATATGAGAGTCAGAATCCAAAACAGATCTTGACAGTTCAGATTATTGGACTAAATATTGCTCTTTTTTCTAGTATTTTATAAAATTAAATTTTATTAAAGTTTTATTTTTTACATCATATGTATTTCCCAATGTCTTTCCCTCCCTCACCTAAGTGCATCAATGGACAGAGTACTGGACCTGTAGTGAGGAAGTCCTGAATTCAAATATGGCCTCAGGTTCTGTATGACCCTAGGTAAATCACTTAACTTCTGTTTCAATTTACTCAGTTGTAAAATGGGAACATTAATGGTACTTACCTTCCAGAGTTATTGTGTGGATTAAATGAGATAATATTCATAAAACTCTTAGCACAATGTCCAACATATAGTAAATGTTTAGTTATTACCTGTTTCCTTTTGTCCTCTTCCTAGGGAGCCATTCTCTATAACAAAGAAAAAAGACAGTAGATAAAAAGAGATTAGATTAGTTTTAAAATCTCACATTGTAAGATGTATCCTACTCCCTGAATTAAATCTAATAAAATGAAATTTGTAGTCTTATGCTTAGGTTAAAAAGATTTTACTTGGGAATTAGAACTTTCTTTCTCTGTATACACCTATATACACAAATATATATATATATTATATATATATATATGTACTAGGTATGTATATGCATGCATGTGTGTATATATTTGGGACCATGAAAATATAGAGTGCATAATGTTTACAAAGAACACAATTTACATTAGATAAAATTTAAAATAACTGGTGTGAAAATTACTGAATTTTAAAAATTTAAAGGATTCTACATTTAAAAAAATTGAGAAAAAAATATTTTCTCTGTTTATCCCAGAAAGCTTCAGCAGAAAACTGTCACAAATGTCCATTATATCCATTTGAAATAACTGGCAAGAAATGAAAGAATTCAGCCAAAAACTTGGAGAAACTTGGGTCATTTAAAGCCAAAGAGATCACAAAGAAAGATCAAGGAATGGCACTATAGAATAGTGACATCTTTGATGAGTCTATCACATTCATGTCTCTGAACCATAAATATGGGAAATAAAAGTGTCAAGAAGAATAAAGTGACAAATCTCCATGGGTAATTAACAAATGATGGATAATGAGAGTTAAAAAAAAAAAAAACCTAAGGGAAGATTTTATCCACATTACAGTGTGTTGGAATTAGGACAAAAAAGACCAAAGACTAGTACTCTGTGGTGTGCTATTTAAATAATAAGGAATAACAACAAAAACAAAGGAAGCAAAAGGACAGGCTCTGTTTATACTCTGTGAGAAACTGGGGCTGGGGAGGAGGGAGAAAGATTCAACAGGAAGCTCTTTGCTTAGTAAAAACCACTGGAGCCATCTGCACTTGAGGAGCCAGAATGTCTGAAATACAGCAATGTTAATTCGGAGGTAAAGGCAAAAACCAAAAAAAACTTTGGAAATCCAGGCTAACAAAATCAAAAGAATTAATTGGTTGCATGAATATAATCTGTTATTTGCCACTAATCTGTAGGATTCTGTCATAGATACATTTTAAGTACTTGTGGGAGGAGAAAAGAACACTAATAAAAATGTACCCCTTGGCTCTCTTTAAGTGATGTTAAATTCAGGAGGCCTCCATTGATGTCCTCCTATAGGAGACCTCATTTTGGTTGGTACATTATTAAAATAATGAGATCTTAGGCTATTAAAAGTTTTTCAAGCCAAGTACAAATTCTGGTAGATTCTACCAACTTGGGACTGTATGGCTCAGTTGACTGTATTCTACACTAGAGGACCAGTTTAGCTTAGAGGGAAAAGGCCCAATGCCTGAAATCTGGCCATCAAGTGTTTTGGCTGTATCTACTGAGAAACACTAACCAATGAAGCATGGAGAAGTTGGGCTCCAAACAGGTGGAGAGAGTCACTATATGGGTGAAATTTTTTGAAATATTGACAGTGCTCTGAAAAATATAATGTAAAACAGATGTAAGGAACCATTTGGATCCCATTGTTTGTTTTAGCCTTAGATGATGCTAATATTGCCACCTTATAAATAAACATTATTTGAAAATAAATGTTTATTGGTATTTCATCTTTCTTACATCATCATAGTTTCCCATATATCCTTCCCTCTCTCCTTCTAGAGAGTCATCCCATATGGTAAATAGTAATTTTTGGAAAGGAAAAAGTCAGCACAATTGATTGATATATTAAAAAAGTCACCAAACATGTACAATCTATGTAATATCTATGGATCTCCCACTTCCATGAAGATGTAATTTAGGGCTTTCTTCTCCTATCTCTTCATTTGAGTCCTATTCAATCTTCATAATTTTATTTCATTTACTTTTGATTTCTTTTAGTATGTTGTTCTTTGCATTTATGTTATTGTAATAGCTGTGTTTATTGGTTTCTTGACTATTTCAGTTTGTATAGATCTTTCTGTGTTTTTAGGTATTCAGTACATATAACCTTTCTTACAGCAAGTAAGCAAGTTTGCTATATTTACATACCACAATTTGTTTGAACATTCCTCATTTGATAGGCATTTATTTTAATTCGATTTCTTAGCTGTCACAAAAAGAGTACTGCTATTCTAAAAAGGATTTCTTTTATTCTCCTCATTGTCCATTTTCTCTGTTTATTCTAATTCCTCATTTTCTGATTCATGACCTCTATATTCATGTAGCCTCTTTCTTTTCTTTGTATTCTTCATGCAACAAAAGCTTCCAGGATATTTATTCTAGATTTTCCAATCTTGGTGTTTTCTGTCTTTGCTTGGTGGGGTATGTAGGCCCATGTATTCCCCCTTTTCAAGCCCTAAATCTCCTAGGCCTTTCAGTTCTCAGCTCTCTTTACCAACGATCTCCCTTCACCCATAGGATTATTCATCAATGGAACACCCTCCCAACTCCAAAGAAAAGCTTCCTTCCTTTCCCTTCTCTTTTTGTTCTTGCTACTTTTCTCCACCTTTTTTTTTTGTAGGTTCTTCTCTTTCTGAAAACACAGAGGTTACCTTCTTAGTATTAGTCCTTGTTTTGATCCCAGTGCATCTTATCTCTCACCCTCTCTCCTCCTTCCCTTCTATGTAAGCCCCTGCCTTCAAAGGAAGCCTTCTTCTGTAGATAGAGTGTTGTCAGGATCTGTCTGTAATACCCATTATCTGGTTCCTCACTGTTAACTCTACCAGATTTCTGCTTTCACCACTGTCTTCTAATAAACATTTTGAAAGAAACCTCTTATTGGTCTCTCTGTTGTTGTTAGTTAGCCTGTTGCATTATTCACTGGTCTCTTATTTTTATTGTTTGATGTGTTTGAGAGGCAAATATTTTCTTTAGTTCTTTTAAAAATATTTCTGATTCTTTCTTATTATTGAATGCCTTATATCTATGTCCTATATCATTAAGATTTCCAGGCTGGGAAGCCTTGGAAGGGCAAGTAGACCTGGAAGACAGAGGAAATCCTGAGCTCCTTGGTTCCCTGTGACACATTATTCCATTTCCTTCTCCTTTTTTAAGTGGACACAAAATAGTCTTGCATTATTTTAATGTCCTTTGTATTTAAAGTTTTCTTCCCCCTGATGGCTAGCAGAATTTGTTTCTAAATTAAATTGTTAAATTTAACCATTATCTGTCTTGGAGTTTGAAGGCTTGAGCTTTTTTCTGGAGACAATCTGTGAGTTTTTTGAATTAGAACTTCATTTTCTATGTTCAGATGTTCTGGGGAGTTTTCTTTTATTCTTTCCTTCATTATGGTGGTTGTTATGATTTTTTTTGTCCTATTGCATTCTTCTGGGAGACCTATGATTATAAGGTTGTATCTGTATATCCTATCTTCAAATTTAGTATATTTTACTTGCAGAGTGAACTTTTTTTCTTATAATGTTATTATTTTTGGATTCATTTCTTCTAGGTTGTCCTTTACTTCTGTGTATTTATATCCCAATCTCCTATTCTTTATTTTATTCCTTTGGCTAGGATTTCCATTACATATTCAAAATTTTCTGTTCTATTCATTATTTTTGTGGTGTAGAACATAAATTCTGCTCTTCTAGTTCTTATTTCTCCTTTAAACCACCCCAGATAGTACATTTCCACATTCTCTTCCAATTCTAGAAAGTATTCTGTCTCATCAAGTGTTGAATCATTTTCCTTTATTTTGCAATATTTATTCATAGATGCCTGAACTCATTTACTAGATCTGGAGGACATAATTCCTTCAATTATAATAATATTTTCTTATTGATTTATTTGTTTATGTTCAAGGTCTTTGAGTTTTTTCTTCCTGAAATCTTTGATACTTTAGTTACTTCTCCTCCCAGCTTCCCACACCTTATTTTCTGCACCACTTACTTCTTGACTGTCTTTTGATTGTGGTTTCCTTGGAGGCTGGATTTCAACATGTCTCTGCTCCCCCCAAACTGGCATCTCACAGTTCACTAACCTGGGTCTCTGCCTTAATAACTTTCTGGGTGGTCAGAACTGGTCCCAGCTGGAAGCTCTACTCTTTCCCTAAGGTTTGGTAGATTGATAACCAGTACCTCACATGCACCATGACATGTCCTGTTGACCTGTCATATTCTCTCTTTTCCCTTCTTCTTTTGTCTGGCACTGGCAGTTCAGAAGTCATTTTTCCCAGCTTTGGAAATTTAGAGACAATCTGCAGCATTGGTGCTTCTAGATTGCAGCCCCTGGCAGACTTTTGCTCTTGCAGCACTGAGGCCAAGCTGGTTATAGAGACCTAAGCAAACATCTACAATCTGAAGCCAAGATGGTGCTATGATACCGAAAAGAAGGAGGGAGGACTGGAGTGGATGGGTAGGTTTTGATGTAAGACTGTGTCATGTCCTTGGGTCTGATCATGTAGCCTTGTAATGTAGTAAGTCAGGGAGGGGTACTGACTAAGCTCATGGTCAGTGGAGAATTATTTCATGATTTTTTGGTGGTAATTAGACAGGTTTACCTTCTTTTGAATTCTTAGTGTTCTAGACCATGGTAAAAGCTGACATTCATTCTTGATGCATAATTTGTTTTGGAGAATTTTGAGATGTTCTGAAGATTAGAGAAGATGTCTAATCTGCCATTTTGTTGACCTAGATTTTCTAAATAAATATTAAAATTCTAAATAAAATAAGTAAGTCTAAATAAATATTTCTAAATAATTAATATTTTTGGGGAAGAGCAATAGACTCAAGATTTAATTGTCAAGTGAAACTCCCTTGCAAAAAGCTTTCATTTTTCCATCATTTTAGGTCAGCACCATTTCTTCATGGTACAATGGAAAGACTACTGGATTTGGAGTCAGAAGAACTGAATTCCAGCTTTGCAACTTCCTGTAATTTGTGTAACCCTAGGCAAGTCACTTAACCTATTTGAACCTCATTGTTCTCATTTATAAATGTAGGGGGTTGAACTAGATGACCTCTTAAATTCCTTCCAGGTACAAATCTATAATTCAGTGATCCTAACTTCCAGCTAGTCTTAGTGAGTTGTCCACAAATTCTGAGAGGTCAAGTGATTTGGTAGGGTCATACAGTCAGCATACGCTATAAATTGGACTATCTCTCCATCTACTAGTCCACTAGCTTTGTTTAAGAGACTGACAGAGCAAGCTAAACACAATTTAAACCTTTAAGTGAACATAATCAAAGGTCTAAGTTCCCCTTAAAATTAGTTATAGAGTCATTTCTAAATAGAATTTATGAGCTGTTTTCTTTTTTATCAGTCTCTTTTTAATGAGAAAGCTAAAAAAAATGCTGAATAGTCTAGAGAATGAAATTTGTTAAGACACATATTCACTTCCTTCTATATATTAACTGCATTTTTTGGCAACACAAAATTGGAAAGGATGAAGCTGATTTAAAATATTTCACAGCTGTAAAGGACTAGTTCAAAAAAAGAGCAACTTTCCCGTAGAGCTATCTCATCTAAAAAAAGCGCATATGCTAGAAAAAAAAAGTTTAGCTATGTAAACGGTTATATTAAGCATGATATGGCAAGGCTAAATTGGTCTCTTTTTTCCCCTGACCTCCCATTCCCCACCCCATCATAATGTAGTAACCTCTTGTGTGAGTTGATGATGCTCTATAGAGAAATTAATGATTTAAATTATCCATAAAGGTTTCTTATTTAACCAGACCATTTAAACAGACAACTTGGAAACCTTTACTACTACCTCAGTTCATGGTTCAACTATTCCTTTCCTAACTGTGCTTTTTACTTGAAACAGAAATTCTTTCTGCCAGGTCTCAAATATACTGTGTAATTACAATCTTCCCGCACATAGGCAAAGTCTCATTAGTTTAGTCTAATGGGGGAGGGTGGAGTGATGAATATTTTAAAAGGAACTGTAATGCTATTACTTTAAAGCACATATAGTAACAGAAGTGTCCCACAAAGTGCTTTCAAGTAGAGGGCCTGGGGCTTCTTTAATGGATAGATAACATCAATTATGATTAGTAGCATCCATCCGCTTGAATGCCAAGTGTACTAAAAAAGTTTGTTCTCCTAAAAAGGTGAAATATTTCCCCTTTCCTCTCCACTCACTCTAACTCTGCTTTGAACGAAGTCCTAAAATTTGTATGGGAAGCACTTCTTCATATAGAGGTTAAGGTATATGCATATGTTACGTTCATGACATTCAACAGAAATTACTAGTCCAATTAAAAAAATTGCCTTCCTCTCTCAACCTATGAAAATGACTATATTTGGTATCTCTATTTACATTCATTTTGTGATTGCTGACTTTGTAAGTGGGATAATGAGCAATCTCTAATCTTTTTAATGAGTTCTTTCTCTTATGAATTCTCTCTGATACAGTGCCACACATGCTCTATTCAGTGCAACTAAAAACAGCCTTCATGTTTTTGTGAGACATTCAGAGCACAGATGTAGCCTTTACAACCGGGGTATTTACCATGGTGTGCATGCATCATCTGTTAAAAGTTCTTTGAGAATCTTAGTCTTCCTTTCTGTGTGTTTAGAACAAAGGGATTTGCTGTTCGTTTTACCCACACAAGTCAGTGGTCATTAATGAATTATGGATTCACATTAGTCAAGCATGAAAATAACTAGAATGTTGGCTTTTAAATTCTGATGGAGAAAAATGGAATATAAAATTAGTTTCCTCCTATTGCTTCTCAAACACCTCTCTCTGAACCTGTGCTACAAGTCATGAGACTTAGTTTTGTCTATTCATCTAGTACTGTGGGAGTATTTAAGAGAAACAGAAAACACTGTCCCTGTTCCAAAGTGACTTAGAATTTATTTAGAAATATAAAACTTTCCCACATGAAACTACTGGAGGAAAACATAAGCCATACTAGAGAAGCAGATTGTCCCTGGCATAGTGTTTAAAATTTGAAGGCAGGAAACCTGAATTAAAATCCTGACTCAGTGGGACTTGACACTTAACTAGTTGTGTGACCTGTTGTAATTCACTTAACCTTTTTCCCACTATCGCACAATGAGGTATGATGGAATATAAACACCCTTTTTAAAAAATCTGTAGTGGGAAAAAATCTACATTCTTCTATTTATTCCTTTAGATCAAAAGCAGGAACAATTAGGAGAAACTATAAAAGAGTAAATTTTAAGTTAAAGTCAGGAAAAGAAAAACTTTACAATAAGAGTCATCCAAAAGTGTAATGGCTTGCCTACAGAGTGGTCAGTTCAGCTCCTTGGAAGTCTTTACATGGAAGCTGGAAAACTACTTGTTGGGTATATTATAAGGGGGATTCCTATTCCGTGATTCTGTGATTAGCTGAGCAAACTAGTCATGTCTCTGGGAGCTTTAAATAGCTAAACATTCGAAAGTTCAAGAGAGTGGGGGCTCATATTTACTTAGTGGTGGGTGTAGGGTGACCCCTATAACATTGAGGGACAGAAGGAGATTTGTTTCTCCCCCTCCTACCAATAAACCATGGAGCCTAGCAATAATTCATCCCAAAGGAGATATCCCATTAGCAGTTCAAGAGCTGGTGGCTTTAGGGCAGTTTGATAAACAATGGACAGGACAGTGACTCTCTTCATGGATACAGACACAAAAAGACAGTAATGTGAAAAGGAGTTTCCTGGAATAGGACCTGTGGTAGCGAAGAAAAGAGTCAGTTTTCAACTAAAGAGAGAAATAGCTGTTGATCTGTTTAAAGAAGTAAATCTTGGGAACCTAGCAAAGATTCCGCACCTAAGATGAGCTGCTTGAGGGAGAAGGGCTTGGGGCCAGTGGTTGGGGGGAGATAAGGAGTTCTGTTTTGGACACATTGAGTTTAAGATATCTATTGAACACCCCAGGTGTTGGAAAGACAGTTGGATATGCTAGAACGGGGATCAGCAAAAGAATCTGGAGCAGGGAAGGTAGATTTGAGAATCGTCAGCATAAAGATGGCAATTAAGTTCGTGGGAGCTGATGCAATCACCAAGTCAATTTGTATATATAGAGAAGACCTAGCAGAACCCTAAGGGACCCCTAAGTTTAGGATTAGAGGGTGTGATCTTGAGAATCTACCAAAGGAGACAACAAAGTATTCAGATAGGTGGGGGACCTTGGATAAGACACAATCTCTATTTCCTTATCTGCAAAATGAGGACAGTAATAGCACCTCCTGGGTTACTCTGGTGAGGATAAGACGAGATAATGAGTGTAAAGTGCTTAGTACAGTATATGGCACGTAGTAGGTGCTATGGAAATGTTAGCTATATTGATGATGATGAGGATTGAAGATGCTGAAGTTCCAGTGTGGCTCTTGAACTTCAGTGTTAGGGATGTAGAACGGAAGGTTCTACACCTTCCACACCAGGGTGGGCTGCAACCAGTTTGAATGGGCTCATAAAAGCCAAATGTTACTTTTCAGCATTAGCATTTACATCTTGGAGATATGTGATATATATTAATATATATATATATAATAGGTATATAATATATAATAATATAATATAATAGGTATATATAATTATAATTCTATATTTATAGCTATAGAACCTCATTAACTTTAGAGTTCTACATAAATGTCAGTTACATTATAGTTAGTATTACTTCACACTAAGTGCTAAAGGGAAAGATCAGTGTGAGCTGGAAAAGTCAGGCAGCTTCATGAAGGAGGAGAGACTAAACTTGGATCTAGAATTTGAAAATTGATCTGAAGGACATTCTAGGTTAGGAAACAGTGTAAGTAAGTAGAAGTCTGGCATCTCTTCGGTAGAAAACATGATGAATGCTATTGATTTGCTTTTCTTTAGGGTTTTTTCCTTTTATTCTCTGTACCTCCTAATCTTTGAAAATTACATGTGATGAATTAGTTCATTTGTTTCAGGTGTGTCCTATGATTTGTGATCCCATTCTTGGCAAGAATATTGGAATTGTTTGCTATTTCCTTCTACAACTTATTTTATAGATGAGGAAACTGAGACAAAGAGGAATAAGTGACTCACCCAGGATCACATAGCTAGCAAGTGTCTGAGGCCAAATTTGAACTGAGGAAGATGAGTTTTCCTGACTCCAGGTATGATACTGTATCCACTGAGCCACCTAGATGCCCCTATATGATAAAAATAAGTCCAATTATGCTTCATTTTCCAAAATGCTACTTGGGAATTTTGTTTTGGATTTAACCATCATCTTTTCCTTTATTTATTTTTAATTTAGGAATCACCATCTAGAGGTTAAGTGCATGTTATAGGTGATATCATAGACCATGATAACAATAATAACACATATAATGCTATATGGCTTGTGAAATACTTAACAAAAACTAACATTTTATTCTTATAACTACCATAGGAGAATAATATTACATAAAGAATACTATTATTATCCCCATTTTATGGATGAGGAAACTGAGGCAGATAGAGGTTAAGTAACTTTCCTAGGGTCTAAGGCCACACTTGATCTCATCTCTTTCTGATTCTGGATCTATTATTACTAGATTTTGTGTTTTTAAATACTACAAATTCTGCGTATCATTCTTAATTTAAAGACCATTAATCTAATGGAATTTCTTCTTTCCAAAACTTAAAAAGATGATATAGACATTTAATTGTACATTTTGTTCAGGTCTCCTTTTGGTCAATTAAAGTTTTTTTTTATCAGCAAATAATATAAAATATTCAACAAAATCAATAGCCCACATTCATATATAATCAAAAGTTAGAATATATTAGCATGTTATTTGCAATGCTGGCTTTCCCCGTGATTTGCCAGGTAGGATAAACTTTACAAATATTTCTCCAGGAGAAATATGCTACTGAATCTGAGACTTACTAGTTGTGTTTCCTTGGGCAAGACATTATACTTCTCTGAGTCTCAGTTTCCTTATCTGTATAATGAGTGGGTTACTGGAGAAGGAGATGGCAAACCACTGCAATATCTCTGCTAAGAAAATCCCAAATGGGGTCATGAAGAGTTGAACATAACTGAAGAATGGCTGAACAAATAATGAGAGGGTTCAACTATATAATCTTGAAGGTCCTGAATTACTGACATTTGCTAGGATTTTTCTCTTATTGAGAGTGCATGATTGGTACATACAAGTTTAATTTTAATACATTGCTAGCTTATATATAGGCATGTCAAAATGATCAGTTGGTTGTCATTTTGGTCTCCACTTGAGTTTTTTATCTTTGGCTTTTTAAGTTCCTTAGTTTATTTTGCTCTTGTCCTCACTTCTGCTTTTCTGGACTTCAGTACCATGGCTCTGTTTGGGCACCTTCCCTCCCACCCTTCTGCTTTTCAGCTTTTTTGTTGTTTTCTACAATTAGAATGTAAGTTCCTTGAGGACAGGGTCTGCCTTTCTTTTTGCCTGTAATTGTATCCTTAGCACTTAACACTGTGTTTGGTATCTAGTAAGAGCTTAATAAATACTTCTTGCCTTATTCAATTTGAGCTTTTGTTTTTGGGTTCCATTCCTGTGACTGATTTGACTTGGTCTCTCATTCCTTCTCATTTGGTATAAGATTTTGCCCTTGAGTCTCTGTTTTGCTGATGTCATGTATTGTACCAGGGCCCTCTATTACTTGTTACTGGATTCTGATGTCATACAATGCCAAACTATCTCAGTATCAATTTAATTCAATTTGACAAATATTTATTAAGGACCGACTATCTTTAAGGCTCTGTTGGGTGTGTGTGTGTGTGTGTGTGTGTGTGTGTGTGTGTGTGTGTGTGTATAATCAATTGATCAGGAAATATCCTGATAATTTATCTCACTGTGTGACATAAAGTCAGATAAGAAAATTCAAGATAATTTGAATAGAAAAATAATGCTAACTACTAGTGTATAAAAGGGATATTAGGAGGAAATTAAAAAAACAAACAAACTACAAGGAGGAGGAAGCACTGGATCTTGACCATCAATGAAGAAAAGGATTCCCAGAGTTGGAGGTCAAGAAGCTCCATTTTAGTCATGAAGCGAGTTTGTTAGTGCATAGTGGTGGGAAATGGATTAGCCAGTTTAGAAAATAGCTAGTAAGTCAATTTGGCTGGAATGTAGATTTTATTAAGGGAATTGATATGTCTGGAAAGGTTGACTGATAAAACATTGTGAAGGACTCTCAACATCAGACTAAGTTTGGATTTTATCCTAGAGGCACAGTGAGTATAGTCCATGATTGGGGGTAGAGTCAGATCTGTGCCTTCCATGATTATTTTGACCATTGTATGTATGGGATGAGAGATGGTGGAATCAGAGAGGCTAGAGCAAAGCTATTGCAATACTCCAGGAAAGAGGTGATTGTAATAAAGAGATAATCTGTGGAACTATATTTCTAGTTACAATGAATGATATACTCTGGCTTGACTAGAGAGATAGTAGGGGACACCTCAAGGTGCCTAGTTGTAATGGAGATAGAAATACTTCTGATAGACAGAGAAATACTATTAGAGAGAGATATTCTGGGATTGTCTATTGATCACTATTGATGGCTAATAGGTCAAGATTATTTCCTACCCTCCTCCTCCCTCAATACCTTCCTTTACTGCCCTCTTCTTGAAGCCTTTGGCTTCACCCCTCCCCCCTGAGTGGACTGTGAGATTTATGAGGAAAAACTCCTTTCTTTTCTCTTCTCAAGTAAGGGGATTTATTGGGAAAAACAGGATGGAGATTGAGGTGAGAAGGATGAGGTTGTCCCTAATCTATAAGGAGGATTAGGAAGATTTGGGGAATGTCAGTTCTGTCACAACTGTGACATAAAAGTCTGTCAGGGAGATGGAGGACAACTATTATATCTTATTTCTTCTTCCAATTACACAAAACCACCATCAAAAGTTAATTTCTTCTCAGCCTAACTCCAGAAGCCATCCCCCCCCCCAAGGGTCCTTTAACCTGGGACAGAAGCTAACAGGGATCAGTTTCCCAGCTTTTCCCCCCTTCAGCTAGAAGCCCAGGAAAACTCTCCAAAACCAAGAGAAATAGTTCAAAGCTAGAAATCCCAGCTTCTTCACCACTCTCTCAGAGCCACAAAGGTCTCTCAGTTCCTCTCCTGGCCAGGCTCCAACTGCCTTTCCTGGGAGTGTTCTATTTTGAAATGTTCACCTTGATTGACAGCTGAGGTCCTTTACTTTATTTTACATGCTTGCATTGTCTTGTAAATCCTCTCTTCCTTCATGCTTCTTCCACATGATGAGAGTGATCTAGTGTAGTGCTCATGAGACTGACAAAAAAAAGAAATAAATGAGCTATAGGAAGGTAGAACTGACAAGACTGATTGGTTATGGGAACTAAGGGAGAAGGAAGAGGTAAGCGTAACTCTGAGGTTGTAAAAATGCATTAATAGAAGGATTGTGGTGCCCTCAGTGCAAATAGGGAACTTGGGAAGAATGATAGGCTTACCAGGGAAATCATTAGCTCTATGTGGACATGTTGAGTTTGAGATGATATTACAGAGAGGTGGATGTTTCCATCTATCTGTTGATTCCAGACTGGAGTTTGGGAGAAAGATTAATACTTAGAATTTGGACTGAGGGGATTCCTAGAAATGTAGGTCCCACTCAGTGGATAGTAGTGGCCTGTATATGGCCACTATGGCTCATTTGGTATATCCTTTACATGGATATGACAGTTTCATTTCTATTTTTCTGTGTGCTATTTATATCAAATTATCATTTTGCTTTCATAAAAATCCATCTGTATTTTATTTTTGAGCTCTTTGAGGCCTTTTTATTATACCACTTTAATAGTAAATCAAAGCCAATAAGGTCATCTGTGAATAATAATGTAATTATGGAGTAACAGAGCAATAACTAAAGGGCAGCCAGACGATTAACTATTCAGTCTTTTCCCAAAGAAATAACATAGTTCTTTGTTATAGGATTATGTAGCAAACCATAATAAAAATATTAATTATCAGCAAATTCATCCAAAGGAGGAAAAGTCTTTTGTTATTTGTTCTCTCTTGAGTCTCAATCAACTCAGTGAAATGTTGCTGATAAGTTGAGAAATATATAAATCTAATGAATTTATTTTTATTTCTAAAAACAGGTTAAATAATATTATGAATAATAATATGGAAGCAAATTGAAAGTGTAAGAAATAATCAGCTGTTTCAGAAATTTTGAAATAATTCATTTGAAATTAACTGAGAAGATAAGAAAAATGTTATTATTTTATGACCCTTAATGGACAACTAAACAATTAACCAGTAAAATTTGAAATCAAATTAAAATTTCAATACATAATAAACTATCCTACTGGTGAATGAGAACTGATAAGTGATTTCTTTTTACTCACTGTCAAAAATGGAATTTCTGGAGGGACATTTTGCAACAAGGTCAACAAAAGTAGAGCATGTGTCTGAACTTACTTAAGAATTGCTTTATTTCTGGTTGTACATGCATTAAAAGAAATCTAGCCACTCTTATAGATGAATGAGGATAGTTCAGTGACACAGTAGATAGACTGCTGGACCTGGAATCAGGAAAACTCATTTTCTTGAGTTCAAGTGTGGCCTCAGACATTTACTAGCTGTGTGACTCTGAGCAAGTCATTTAACCCTATTTGCCTTAATTTCCTCATCTGTAAAATGAACTCGAAAAAAGAAATGGCAAGCTCCTCCAGTCAAGAAAACCCAACTGGGGTCAGATAGTTAGACACTCCTGAAAATGACTTACCAAAAGAGAGGGTGGATGAATTTTGGAAATTTGTTGGAACTGATAAATTGTGCTGTAATGAAAAGCACTTATATATATAACCCCAAACAAAATTTAACATCTGAAGAAACAAGGGCATTATAAAAGTAAATATTATGATATCATTTAACTTAAGGCTTGGAAGGATTTTAAACTCAAATTCTCTGTCTTTGGAGGATAAAAATGTCACAGCTCCTACTCCAAGCAACAGAGCAATTAGGGTAGAATTATTTTTCTTCACCCAAACACTAGGATTTGACTAGGTTTCCTTGTTCCTCTAACTTCACTTAATATTGATTCCCCCATATACATAATTCACATGGAAAGCACTTTGGAAAACAATCTGCAGTGAATGAGGTTCAGTGATACCTTTCCTGTCTCTCTATAAAAAGTGTAATCATCCATAGCTATACCACTTCTGTCTACAAATCAATCATTATAGCAGGAAAGTCCTAAGTCAAGGGCAACCTTTTTATTTTTTCATATTTTTACCTTCTAAATGTTCATTGTTTTTGTTTAATATGATGCTCTAATGATAAAAACAACCCAAGAGTATTTGTACAAATGGCTACCCCGATACTACAAATACAAAAGATTGAGTCTAATGACTGTATCAGGTTTGTCTGTTTTACTTAGGTTAGATTCCTAGTTTTCCAGAAAAGACAAAATTAACCACAAATGCTCACCATCTAGCAGATTCTTTACATAACTGTTCATTCTGTAGTCTTTTTTTAATATTCTAAACAAGAAGCAGCTCTCTAGAACACCCAAGTATATTTCTACTTCTGGCTATTTTTTCCATGACCTTAGAGACTACCCTTAAATTTCAGATGCTTTGAGAAATGAGGAGTGTTAACGATTTGGTTCTCACATTTCAACTAATATGTGCTCTGTGAGAGATTCAATCCACTGAGGAATTGGCCTCTAAGGGAAGGCTCCCATCATCCTGAAAGATTCATCAGCAGGGCTCCCTTGTGATGGCAGTACATGTTTGTTAGGGTTTTGTGCTTGCTCATCCTTTGCCTTAGAGTTTGAGTTTGGCTTTACTGGCTTTTTATGCTTCTCTTGGTGCCTCTAGCACTCTTTTATCTTTCCTCCTTTTTTCTCTTTTTTGTTTTTTTGGTTAATGGTTTTGTAAAGGTGATTTTTTCATGTTTAAAGCAAATCGTTTGATTTTTCTAGCAAATCATTGGTAACACATTATGAAATCTAAATATTCATTTCCTCAGGTCAAACTATTAAATGAATTTTAGAATACACAATTTTATAGATACATATTTTATGAATGTTGTAAATAATTAGAGACAACGTGTGACATAGTTGTTAGAGAGAAAGAATCTTAGGGTCAGGAAGATCTGGGTTCAAGTTCCACCTATAATATTTACTCACTCTATGACCTTGGACAATCTGTTTGATCTTTCATTGAGGCAGGCAAGACTTAAAAACAATACATTTCAGAGCAGAATATGACCTGCATTGCAGAAGGAGTTTCCTCATCTGGCGTTTCCAATATCAAAGAAATCACAGCTTTGATCCCCCACCCATTAATAGTAGCTTATTGATATCATCTAATATTTATCATTAGACAACCCTAGGAAGTAGGTAATTAAACTGTTATTATTCCATTTTGCAGTAAGAAAACTGTGCCTCAGAGAGTGATATGACTTGGCCAAGGTCATGTAACTGGGATCACAGCCAGGAATCAGCCCCATCTTCTCTGACTTTAAAACAATTTCCCTGTTTGCTATCCTATGATGGATGATAAATGACAGATAGCTAGATAATGAATAGATGGACTGATAGAACATTTATTAAATGCTAAGTGCCAGGCACATGCAGAAAACAAGAAAACAAGATAATCTCTTCTTTCAAGAAGCTCACTTTCTAAGAGGTGAAGTCAGCACATAAAGGGCAGCTGGGAAAGGTGGGGAGTGCAGGGGTAAGGCAGCTCGTGTGCCCTTGGAGCAAGGGCACAGAGTGCACCATAGGTGAAGGAAACAGTATAGATTCTCATGATATGGTCATTCCAGGCAGGGGGTTGCCAGCCACTGAGTTGGCCTCAGAATGATATCATCCATAATGTGCCAGGCAGGTGGTATGGAGATGGAGTAGACTAGAGACGGAGCCTCATAAAAGAAAACTTTCCAGGTGAATCACTTGTAAATTATCATATTCTTATCTATATGTTATCCATGTAGAGCATTTTCTATAATAAGAGGGAGCAAAGACATTTGTGCAATCTGAACAATTAAAAAAATGGTACCTTCTCTGTGTGTTAGTTGTTCCAGGAGGACTCACCATAGCCCTTAGAAGAGCATCTCATCCTTTGGTGTCCACCTGCCATCTAACTATGGCTCCAAAGAAGCTATCACATGCATGGTGGCCACACCACTGTTGAGGTATACCCCAAAATTGTTTGCTTCTTTTGATCTATTTCTTCCTCCTCTTGTCAGGGTTCCATTAGTTTGCATGACTAAAAATGAGCTTTTTATCCTTTAGGGATAACACAAAAGCTTTTTTTCAGGTATGATAACAACATATTCTAGGAAATCAGTTAAAAAAGTATCCAAGACTCTCCATCACATATATAGCATATCAATTTGCTGAAAAAGGGGAATTATTTGCAAGAGAAGGGACTATTTGCCCCTATTCCATGACATTCTTATTAAATTGGATTGCAATTTCAAGCATACTTCTCTTACCTGTGGCATCTAGAAGCTGAAGCATGCACAGTGAGTGCACCCCAGTAAAGCCATCATAGTAAGTGGGCTAAACCAGGTTGGGGGTAACGAATAGACTTCAAACACATCTATGAATTAGAGGATAGATTCCATTCTGCCAATGGAATGGGAGAATGAGAAAAATTTTTCTCAGCATTCATGAAGGAAGCTGAAGTAGCAGTTATGGAGCATTTAGAGCTTGGTCAGACATTGAAGCCACCAAGGTCACCCACTGTATCCCAGGCCATCACCAGCTGCCTTGATTTTTTTTCTTGCCTTTGGACTTTGATGACTGGAAGTGAGATTGAGGCTGAAAATCTGGTACATCTCTGCCTCATTTAAAACCAATTCACAAGTAAGTCAAGGCATTATCCCATGATGTAACTGGATTTCTTTGAAAACGAAGACTGAACAACAACCATCTGCTGTATGTTTTGCATATATGGTGTAACATGGTAATGTATAGCAAATGATATCCATTTATCACAGAGAGCATAATTTTCTGGCATTAGAATATGTTCATTTATACAAACATTAAATATGTGCTAGCATGGTGACTAGAACATAGAAATGATGCTTCAAAGAGATCTGAAACAGAGAAGAGACTTTGCCTTTGTCCAGATGTTAGAGAGTAGAAGAAAAGGAAGGAAAAGGACAGCAAAACAATTTAAGTTTAAAAACAGATTTGAGGTGGAGCCACATATCAGTAAAACCATTTTGAAAAGCAATTTAGAATTATGCAAAAAATGACTAAAATAATCATATTCTTTGATCCAGAAATTACATTATGAGATTAAGGAGGTAAGAAGAGAGTTTCCATATACACCAAATATTTATAGCTGCCCCTTTTGCAATAGCAAAGAATTGGAAACAAAGTAGAACTTCATTGATCAGGAAATGGTTAAACAAACGAATATGAATATGCATATACCTGAATATAATAGAATATTACTGTGTTAGAAGAAATGATGAATGCAGAGAAACATAGAAAGATATATATATATATATATATACATGTTCATATGTATATATGTTCATACATATATATACATATATATATATGAACTGGTGCAGAATGAAGTAAGTAGAAACAAGAAAACTATACATGATGACTAGAGCAACATAAATGGCGAAACAACCATAAAGCAATCAAAATTGAATGTTACAAAATTGCATAGAGTCAATGTGATCCAAAGAAAAAAAATGGGAAGACAAGTAAGCCCTGTTCTTTTGAAGAGGAGGGAGGTACACAGACATCATATAATTTCTAGTTTTTTTCAGTGCATTGCTAGGTTTTGCTGAACTGTTCTTCCTTTTTCTTTAAAAATATGGCTCTCTTAAAGATAAGAAAGTAAGGATTGCTGGGAGAAATGCTCATGAGGTCAAAAGCAAAAGATATCTATAAACATATTTTAAAAATACATTTACATGAGGTCAAAAGCAAAATATATCAACAAAAATAATTTGAAAACACATTTAAGATTTTTTCTAAAGAGAAGGAAGCTGCTGGAGACCATTTTACCCCGACTGATTGACAAGGTCATGGTCTGAGGAAGGAAGGTCAGTAAAACAGACCCCAGAATGAGGGCCCCTGATGACCCCCCTTTGTGACTTCTTTCCCCAAATTTTTCTCACTAGTGGACTTGTTATGATTATTATTTTCTCCCCAACACAGGAGAAATAATATGAGAGCAAATATTTATAGGGTCAATAAATATATACCCTACTTTAAGCCCCCTAGGTTATTACCCCCAAAAGATTGCAATTATAGAATAAGAGCCCAAAGATTGCTGCCCATGACCCCTCCTTTCTCAAGCACAAGACATGCTCCAAGGCCCTACAATAAACACCAGTCAAAAGCTTGAGTACTATAATGAATCTTGTCCTACCACACTCAAATGAATTTATTGGAACAGAAGCCAAGCAGTGTTGCTAGGCATTTCAAAGTAACACAAGAAAAACAGACCTTGTAAATTGAGGAAAACCCCAAAATTGGTCTGCCTTAAGTCATCACACCTAGATATGAATGTTTTGTTGTTCATCTCCCAAGCAATTATGGTGGATAGTGAAAGCTGACCAAAAGCACAATGATCCCCATAGCAGGTCAAGGGGTACTAATCTACAAATGGCTTAATTCACATTAATCATATCTATCACAGAGTGTTGTAGAAACCCAGTAAATGATCATAGAATTCTTTGTTGTAGTAACATCACAAGAGTGTTGTTTAGGTGATTTGATAATATCCAATCAAATTGTAGAATGTCACACATGTAGAGAATTAATTATGTGCGTGTACCCCAAAACCTATATAATAAAAATACCACGATACTATTGCAGAGCACTGTGTGTGATGCCTGCATACATGGGCTGAATGCATGATGTGTCTCATCTCATTCATTTGACCATGATGCAACACTTGGGCAGGCAGACCCTGGGTCCTCAGAGAGGCTGCTGGATGGACCTCTATAGGAAGCTAGATGCTGGAGGAGGAAGTCTGTCCTCCAAAGAATGATACAGAAAATTCATAGAAGCTATAAGGTTAGAAATCAATTGAAAAGAATTGGAAGAGGAAGATAGAAATAGTGATCTGTGATTGCCTGCCAAGGGGTGCTGAGGCTCCTTTTTGTCAACCTGATAATGAAAATAGAGAAGTCTGTTGTCTTCTTGGAGGATGTATCTAATACAGAAAAGATCTTAAGGTTGATCAGAATGAAAAAACCTCCCTATTTCTGATGATTCTTCATATAGAGAAAGATAATAGAAAAAGGAGATTTTAGTTTCCTGGTACATGGAAAGACCCAGTGGTACTTAGATAGCAGCAGATGGTAAAGCATCTTCCTAAATGCAATTGTCACTTATAAAACTATATGTTTCTGAAAAAAAATCATTATAAACTTAAACACCAAGAAAAAGCATACATATAAATATGCAGAAAATGGCTTCTATCTTAAATTGTAAAACTCTATTTCCCGGTCAAGATGGCTACTGTGTAGAAGCAGAGCTCTTCTCTTCTCCACCGATTGAGACAGAGGGCCTCAAATAGACAAAACCAAAACCAGACTAGTGAAGGAGTTCCACGGTAGGACACGGCACAGAAGGTAGGCAAAGTTAGGGCATTTCCACACTAAAAGAGGGTGAAATTTCCCCAAAGGGGTGAGCTCACCACCCCTCCCCCACGTCAGAGTCCGAGCGAGCATGGGACAAACTTATAAGTTCTAGGCTGAGTTCAACACAGACTTACCTCTAAGAGAAACAACTCAGAACACTGAGAGGCTGAGGAAATGTGGAGATAGGGGGTTGTGGAGCTTGGGGAGAGGGGGTGGCTTACAGCAAAAATGCCACAGAGAACCATAAAAAGCCCTCAGTCTAAAACCTCTCCAGTGTTCAATACAGAGATTTGCCTACACTTCACACCCAGACCTCTGCAGGACAATCTTTAAATTCTTAGGGGCCGTACCTGCTACTAAGAGCAGCTGGACACTGCTGAGGACTGGGGAAAATATCCTCAGGACAAAAACTTCTCCAGAGCCCAATACAAAGATCACCCATGTTTCTCACTTAGACATCTGACCAGGAAGGAACAAGACAATGGCCACCAACTCCCAGGAACTAAAATCCACAAATACCAAAAAAATAAAAAAAAACCAAGAAGAAGAAGATGACCTGTGATAATTTTTATACAGAAAAAAACAAGAGTAAAGAAAAGACAGCAGAAGATGACCAAGAATTAAACATACCCACCTTTGGGAAAAAATGGAAATTGGTCATAAGTTCTTGAAGACTTTAAATCTGAGATTGTCAGAAAATTGTTAGATATTGGGCAAGAAAAATGGAAAATAGTCCAAAAAAGAAAATAACAGTTTAAAAGACAGTATCTCCCACTTGGAAATTGAAGCCCAGAAATCAAATGAAATAATAAGCAAATTGAAGACCAGTAATGACCTGTTGGAAGCTGTGAAAAGCAGGATAGATCAAACCAAAAAGGGAAATCAAAAGATATTACCTGAAAACCAGTCATTAAAAACTATAATTGCTCAAGTAGAAGCCAATGATCTTACAAGATAGAAAGAATTAATAAAGCAAAGCCAAAAAAATGACAGATTAGAAAGCAACACAAAATATCTCACTGAAAAGGTGGTTGACCTTGAAAATAGAAGTCGGAGAGACAATTTGAGAATCATAGGCTTACCTGAAAACCTGGAAAAAAACAGAAACCTTGATTCCAGACTACAAGAAATTATCCAAGAAAAGACTACCCTGAGGTTCTGCAACAAGAGGGCAAAATAGACATTGAAAGAGTTCATAGATCACCCGACACACTAAATTCTCAAAAGACAACCCCCAGGAATGTAATTGCCAAATTCAAGAACTTCCAATCTAAGGAGAAAATATTACAAGAAGCCAGAAAGAAACAATTCAGATATCAAGGAGCACCAATCAGGATTACGCAGGATCTGGCAGCCTCCACACTAAAAGACTGCAAGGCTTGGAATATGATATTCAGAAAGGCAAGAGGATTGGGTCTACAATCAAGGATCACCTACCCATCAAAATTGACTATATACTTCCAGGGGAAAGTATGGGCATTCAACAAAATAGAAGACTTCCAAATATTTGTAAAGAAAAGACAGAACTAAACAGAAAATTTGACATCGAAATCCAAAAACCAAGAGAAACATGAAATGGTAAATAAGAGAAGGGACTTTTTTTTTGTTCTCTAAGGGTCTCAAATAAGGCCAAATCATTTATATTCCTATATGGAAAAATGTTATTTGTAACTGTCAAAAATTGTATTTACTATTATAGTAGTTAGAAGAATTATCCATAGGTAGAGATTGGGGTACAAAGTGGTTTAAAATCATATATATATATATGTATGAAGAAAAGGGGGGGAATGGCATCAAGAGAAACTTGAAGGAATAAGAAAATTAGGATAACCTATACTACACAAAAGGGCACATGGGAGAGGGAGTGGAAGAATACAACTATAAGAAGGAGATGAAAAGAGTGCTAAAAGGTAATACTCAAACCTTATTCTCAGTGAAATCACTTCTGAGAGAAAAGAGCATCTAGATTCATTGGGGTATTGAACTCTACCCTATAGGGAAGATGAGAGGGGAAAACTAAGGGGGATGTGGGGAGGGAAGTTAAAAAAGGGGGGAAGGAAAGAGGGGGAAAGAGAATTTAATAGACTTTAAAAAAACAATAGGGGAATAAAAAGGGAGGGGGCAAAAAGGGAGGGTAGGGAGGGAAGTAATTCAAGGGGAGAGAGTGTGTCTGGTAGCTTAAAAAGACCCCAAAAGAAAATTAAGAGAGGAATAAGAAGGGAGGGGGGGATAAAGGAAAGTAAAATAAGGGTGGTGATTAGGGGGACTGATTAAAAACAGAATACTTGTGTAAAAGGAAATAATGAAAGAGGAAAGAACAATAGGAGAGAAAATGAAAATGTTGGGAAATACACAGCTGGTAATCATAACACTGAATGTGAATGGAATGAATTCACCTGTAAAACTCAAGCAAATAGCAGAGTGGATCAGAAACCAAAATCCTATTGTATGTTGTCTACAAGAAATACACTTGAGGAAGGTAGATATACATAGGATAAAAGTAAGCAGGTGTTTCAAAATCTATTGGGCATCAACTGATAAAAAGAAGGCAGGAATCTCAATCATGATATCTGACAAAACGAAAGTAAAAATAGATCTAGTTAAAAGAGATAGGAAAGGTAATTACATCCTGATAAAAGGCAGTGTAGACAATGAGGAAATATCAGTGCTCAACATGTATGCACCAAATGGCATATCATTCAAATTTTTAAAGGAGAAACGAATAGAGCACAAGGGTGAAATAGAAAAATTATGCTAGTGTGAGACCTGCACCTTCCTCTATCAGAACTAGATAAATTGAACCAAAAAATAAATAAGAAAGATGTAAGAGAAGTGAATGAAATCTTTAAAAAATTAGAGTTAGCAGATATGTGGAGGAAAATAAATAGGGACAAAAAGGAATACGCCTTCTTTTTAGAAGCACATGGTACATTCACAAAGATTGATCGTGTACTAGGACATAAAAAAACATTTCAAACAAGTGCAAAAGAGTAGAAATTATTAATGCAACCTTTTGAGACCACAATGCAATAAAAATAATAATTAGTAAGGGTTTATGGAGAGGCAAATTAAAAATTAATTGGAAATTAAATAATATGATTCTCCAAAATCACTTAGTTAAAGAACTCATCATAGAAACAATTAATAATTTCATTGAAGAAAATGACAATGAAAAGACATCTTTTCAAAAATTGTGGGATGCAGCTAAAGCAGTACTGAGGGGGAAATTTATATTCTTGAGTTCATATATTAATAAATAAGAGAGGGCAGCAGTCAATGAATTGGGCATGCAAATTAAAAAAAATAGAACATGAACAAATTAAAAATCCCCAGATGAAAACTGAATTAGAGATCCTAAAAATTAAAGGAGAAATTAATAAAATTGAAATTAAAAGAACTATGAATTAATAAACAAGACTAGAAGCTGGTACTTTGAAAAAACAAATAAAATAGACAAAGTACTGGTCAGTCTAATAAAAAAAAAGGACAAAAGAAAACCAAATTGACAGTATCCAAGATGAAAAGGGAGACCTTACCTTGAAAGAAAAGGAAATTTAGGCAATCATTAAAAAGTATTTCACCCAATCATATGACAATAAATATGGCAATATAGGTGATATGGATGAATATTTACAAAGATATGAATTGTCTAGATTAGCAGAGGAAGAAATAGAATACTTAAAGAACTCCATATTAGAAAAATAAATTGAATAAGCCATCAAAGAACTCCCTAAGAAAAAATCCCCATGACCTGATGGATTCACCAGTGAATTCTATCAAACATTCAGAGAACAGTTAATCCCAATACGATACAAATGATTTGATATAATAAGCAAAGGAGTTCTACCAAATTCCTTTTATGACACAAATAAGGTACTTATTCCAAAGCCAGGTAGATAAAAAACAGAGAAAGAAAACTATAGACCAATCTCCTTAATGAACATAGATGCAAAAATCTTAAATAGAATACTAGCCAAAAGATTCCAGCAAGTGATCACGAGGGTTATTCATTATGATAAGGTAGGATTTATACCAGGAATGCAAACAAGAATGCAAGGTTGGTTCAATATTAGGAAAACCATTCACCTAATTGACCGTATTAACAAGGAAACCAACAAAAATCACATTATTATCTCAATAAATGCAGAAAAAGCCTTTGACAAAATACAACACCCATTCCTATTGAAAACACTAGAAAGCATAGGAATAGGTGGGTCTTTTCTAAAAATAATAAACAGTATATATTTAAAACCATCAGCAAACATCATCTGCAATGGGGACAAATTAGAACCATTCCCAATAAGATCAGGAGTGAAACAAGGATGCCCATTATCATCTTTATTATTTAACATTGTACTAGAAACACTAGCAGTAGCAATTAGAGAAGTAAAAGAAATTGAAGGTATTAAAATAGTCAATGAGGAGACCAAGCTATCACTCTTTGCAGATGATATGATGGTCTACTTAAGAAATCCTAGAGAATCAACTAAAAAGCTAGTGAAAATAATCAACAACTTTATCAAAGTTGCAGGATACAAAATAAACCCACATAAATCATCAGCATCTCTATATACTTCCAACTCATCCCAACAGCAAGAGTTAGAAAAAGAAATTCCCCTTAAAATCACCACAGACAATATAAAATACTTAGGACTCTATCTGCCAAGACAAATGCAGGAACTATATGAATACAACTAAAAAACACTCTCCACACAATTAAAACTGGATCTAATTAATTGGAAAAAACATTAATTGCTCATGGGTAGGATGAGCTAATATAATAAAAATGACAATCCTACCCAAACTCATTTACTCATTTGGGGCCGTACCCATCAAACTACCAAAACGCTTTTTTATAGAATTAGAGAAAACCATAACAAAGTTCATTTGGAAGAACTAAAGAACATGAATATCAAAGGAAATAATGAAAAAAATGCGAATGAAGGTGGCCTAGCTGTACCAGATCTTAAACTGTACTATAAAGCAGTGATCATTAAAACCATATGGTACTGGCTAAGAGACAGAAAGGAGGATCAGTGGAATAAACTTGGGGTAAGTGACCTCAGTAAGACAGTCTATGATAAACCCAAAGATCCTAGCTTTTGGGACAAAAATCCACTAGTTGACAAAAACTGCAGGGAAAATTGGGAAAGAGTATGGGAGAGATTAGGTTTAGATCAACATCTCATACCCTATACCAAGATAAACTCAGAATGGGTGAATACGTGAACATAAAGAAGGAAACAATAAATAAATTAGGTGAACACAGAATAGCATACTTTTCAGATCTTTGGGAAAGTAAAGATTTAAAGACCAAGCAAGAGTTAGAAAAAAATACAAAATGCAAAATAGATAATTTTAATTACATTAAATTAAAATGTTTTTGCACAAACAAAACCAATGCAGTCAAAACTAGAAGGGAAGCAACAAATTGGGAAACAATCTTTATAACAAAAACCTCTGACAAAGGTCTAATCACTCAAATTTATAAGTAACTAAATCAATTGTACAAAAAAAATCAAGCCATCCCCCAGCTGGTAAATGGACAAGGGACACGAATAGGGAATTTTCAGATAAAGAAATCAAAACTATTAATAAGCACACGAAAAAATGTTCTAAATCTCTTATAATCAGAGAAATGCAAATCAAAACAACTCTGGGGTATCATCTCACACCTAGCATATTGGCTAACATGACAGCAAAAGAAAGTAATGAATGTTGGAGGGGATGTGGCAAAGTGGGGACATTAATTCATTGCTGGTGGAGTTGTGAATTGACCCAACCCTTTTGGAGGGCAATTTGGAACTATGCCCAAAGGGCACTAAAAGTCTGTCTGCCCTTTGACACAGCCATAGCACTGCTGGGCTTGTACCCCAAAGAGATAATGAGAAAAAGACTTGTACAAGAATATTCCTAGACACACAGTTTGTGGTGGTAAAAAATTGGAAAATGCGGAGATGCCTTCCAGTTGGGGAGTGGCTGATCAAATTGTGGTATTTGTTGGTAATGGAATACTATTGTGCTCAAGGAATAATAAATTGGAGGAATTCCATGTGAACTGGAATGACCTCAAGGAATTTATGCAGAGTGAAAGGAACAGAATCAGGAGAACATTGTACACAGAGACTGATGCACTGTGGTACAATCAAATGTAATGGACTTCTCTAGTAGTAGCAATGCGATGATCAAGGACAATTCTGAGGGACATAAGAGAAAGAACTCTATCCACATCAAGAGGAAGAACTGTGGGAAAAGAAACACAGGAGAAGAAACACATGATAGCATGGGTTGGTGTGGCTATAAATGGGAAAGTGTACTCTAAAAGATCACCCTAGTGCAAATACTAATAATAAGGAAATGGGTCTTGATCAATGCTACATGTTAAACCCAGCAGAATTTTGTGTCATATATGGGAGGGGGTGAGGAGAGGAGAGGGAAGGAACATGAGTCTTGTAACCATGGAAAATTATTCTAAATCATCTAATTAAATAAAAATTTAAAAAAGACTGACCAGACTGAGAAAGATTTAGATAAAGTTTAAAATTTTCCATTTACCACCCAACACTATTAAAGGTTGACAAAAATGCCAAAATAAGCATGAATTTCATTTTAATTAACTTTCTAAGATTCGTGTACCACTTAGGTGCCCCCTCCTACTGCTATCCTTTATTTTGTTCATTTTATGGCCATAAATATTATTAATCCACCCCCCTCCCCCAAAACTCTTATTTCATTCTGTGAACTTTTTTTGAAAAAAAAAAGTCATCTGAACTCATAGTTGTTTCTAATTTTTGACTTCCTGGCAGTGCCAATGACTTTGGTGGTGAGAACTTTCTTTCTAGGTTCTTCCATGGTTATAGCTGCTGAAGAGGTGAGGTGTATAATATCTGCAGAGGGAACTACCCTGGGTAATGGCTCTTGGGATTGGTAGGAAATTAGGACTAATTTTCTGAATAGTACTGCCTGAACCCAGAAGCTATTCATATCTTTAACTAGGAAAAGAGGAAGGAAGGAAAAATAAATTTAAGCAATGACTATGTGCCAGGCATTATGGTAACCACTTTACAAATGTCATCTCATTTCATCCTCAACAACCTGGGGAGATAGACATATTATTATTTCCATTTTACAGCTGAGGAAACAGAGAGGTTAAATGATTTGTTCAGACACAAAGCTAGTAAGTGCTGAGGTAAAATTTAAACTTGGGTCTTTCTGACTCTAGACCCAGCACTCTATCCACTCTAGAACCTATTTGAGAAAACTGAGAGGGAAATTGACAGCTTTACCCAAGTATCTGAAGGAAGGGATGACATTTGGAAGAAGAAGAATGTTTTATTTGGTCCTACAGCCACGTTTATGAAGATCTGGTGTGCTGGAGGGGGCTGCTCCATTCCTCCTCTCCATTAAGCCTCATGACATTTTTTTGTGTGACCCAGCCCTCTGTCAGGCAGACCAATGTGAGCACTTCCTTTCCCCTCCTCCGCAGTAAAGCAGGGGGCTCACAGGTAGCTTGAAAGTACAGTTTGGGCATGAAATCTCCGAAAGCTTTGCCAACACTACCCTAGAGGAAAAAATGAGGAACAAGAGGTAGAAGTTATGAAGAAGTGAATTTAAGCTTGACTTCAACAAAACAAAACAAATAAAAATTTTTATCTCCTAAGCATCCTTATGTAAAACTTAACTTAAACAGATGCTGGGAATGTAGCTCGGGTATTGCAAATTTTCCATCTTCACATCCCCTCTGTGATCCTTTGGGAGAACAGTCTCCCCAATGGATCATTTTAAACATAATGAAATAAGGTACATGCAATGTAGGGAAAATACAACCACTTGGGGATAAGAAAACAAAAGGGAATCAAGAACAAACCAATTTGGGGGCAGTTCCATTTGGTACAACAAAGTACATATAAACAAATGTATTCAACCCCCCAAAGTTCAGTTATGCACATTCAGTTTTGCTCAGGAACCTCTGGAGCAGCCTTTTGGAATGCTGTAATAGAGCTCTTGTTGTTACAACAAAACATCTGGGTTACCTCAGGTATGGTGGTTTCAGTTTCCTTGGAAGCCTCCATAAAGAGGCTAGATGACAATTGTTAGGTACTTTGTCAGGGGCAGTGATGTGGTGTAGTGAAAAGACAAATGAGTCAAGAAGACCCGAGTTCAAAGCCAGTCTCAGAATTTCCTAGCTGTGTGACTCTGTAAATCACTTCATTATTGTTTTGCCTTAGTTTTCTCATCTGTAAAATAGGGATAATAATAGCACTTGTCTCCCAGAGTTTTTGAGGATCAAATGAGATGATTCTGCAAAGTGCTTAGTATAGTGCCTGGCACGTGGTATATACCATGTAAATGTTAGCTTTTATTATTATTAGATCATTATAGGAAATCCTTTCTTATATGAGTGGACTAGATGACTGCTGAGGGCCTTTTTGACCCTCAAATTCTTTGATTCGGTGAATGTTTGTTGGTGTTTTGCTAATTTGGAGTAGGGCTTAAGTGGAATGGCAATAAACTGTTTAGATCTCCTTCCCCTTGCTACACTTCTAAAGAAATTACTTATTTCAGACAACCCTCAGCTTGCAGCATTATTTCCTTTGGCAAATGCTAAAACTGAGAAGATACCCATTATAGATTCCTAATCTCAGAGGTATTCTGGTAAATGTTTAATTACCAGATCTCCATAAAAAATGTACATACATTTTCAAGTTGAATCTGCATTATTAACATATTCTCCAAAACTTAAAAATATTGTTATTTTTAAACTTTTATAAAAACCCCTTACCTTCTGTCTTAGAATCCAGACTAAGTATCAATTCCATGGCCAGTAAATGCTAGGCAATTGGTGTTAAGTGACTTGCCTAGGGTCACAGTTAGGAAGTGTCTGAGATCAAATTTGAACTCAGAACTTTCTGTCTCTGGGCCTGACTCTTCATCACCTGAGCCACTTAATGGTCCCTCTCCTCATTTTATTAAATCCAAAGTATCAACAATAAATTGAGCCCTGATCTGTAGCTTTTGCTGATTTCTGAGGTGTAAAAACTCACATAAAAAATGTCCCAATAATTCTATAGGAGTTTCTTCTAGCACACGCTACTTAGTATTCACATTCTGTTAGTACAAGTGATGATCTAGGAGTCACTGTCACTTCCCCTACTTATTCATGATCAATTTAGGTTTTTTTTTTTTGTTTATTGCTCTAATACTATAGGTTTTATATGCACAATTGATATTTTAGACTTTTTTTTTTTGCTAGGTGTGTCTGTTTTTGCTCTGAGTTAACTGTGGCTTCTGTAATTTTTCCTAAGTGTCTGTATGCATAATGATTTTATGAAAAAAAGTTAAGGCAAACGTGTTTTGTTGGCAGCCCTAAGTAACAGCAAGTATTTGGTATTCCTTGAATAAATGAACAAATCAATTAGAAAACATTTTCCATTGAACTCTTCTCCAGATATGAGAAATAAGCAGAAATAGGACAAAGTCAGAGAGTTTGAGAGATTGAGATGCTTTTTTCACTAATTACTAGAATGGGCATTTGGGAAAACAAATGAAAGAAAACAGTTTCCTTGGTAAGCTTAAGGGTCCCTTAAGTATGGAACAATTTTCAGAAAAACTTGTTCAGCTATTTTCTTGCCCAAGAAAGATAATTAACATGTGGACAGTTATGACAGGCTTCTATGATATTCCACATAGTGAAAATATGCCAACTTGTAGGGATGTCAGAGACTCGGTGATTTTCTCTATGAGAAACAAAATTTGCCATTGGTATTCTTGGCGGAAATCTCTCTCAGAAGATGAGACAAGCAAAATGTTTGTTGTTGATGATGATCTGTCTACTTTGGCACAGTCAGGTTATCCTTTTGCATCTTTTGGAACCATGGAGACAGCAAGTTCCTTGTGTTTATTCCAAATGTCCAGAAGTGAGGAATATTCTTGGCTTTTCTGTTCTCAAATATCAGGGACTCCATGTTGACTGTTGGAATAGTTGAAGCTCTCTTTTCTTTATTATTTCTGGAAAAAAAGAGTCCCTCTCTCTCTCTCTCTCTCTCTCTCTCTCTCTCTCTCTCTCTCTCTCTCTCTCTCTCTCTCTCTCTCTCTCTCCCTTCCTTTTATCACTTGTTTTCTCTTTCATTTTCTCTCCTCTTTTCCTCTTTCTCCTCTTTCTCTATCTCTCTTTCTCTCCATCTCCCTATATATTTCTTTTCTCTCTCTTTCTCATTTCCCCCTCTCTTCTTTTTCTTTCTTGACCCTCTGTGTTTTCATTTTCCTCATCTTTATTGGGCTTGTTATTTTATCATTCATATGAATAAATCAGATAGTAAAGAAGGAATAAGTAGATAGGGAAATATTGTAGCTCAGAGAGAAAGAATGGATGATAGTAGGGACAGATGGAAGGAGATGGGATTTGCTGGAGAAAACGGTTTAAGATGAGGAGAGAAGATCTAGATAGTTTGTGGCAAGTAGGATAGAGAATCGCTTAGGGAAAAGTAAAAGGATTGCTTTGTGATAGTGATTACATTAGATTACATATCTGAAGTGGAATTAGTCAGTGCAATTGTATGGCTTCATCAAGTTCCGTTTAGCAGCATGAATGGAACTGGAAGAGGCAGATGGTACAAATAATCCAGCATTAGGATTTGGCATACTGTGATTAGTGATACAACAAAGGGGCAAAGAATTTAAGATTAAGAGGATAATGAAGAATTGAATTGCTTCACTAAAAGCAATTTTTATATACTTTATTGGTTGTGAAAATTCAGTGAGATTATATGTATGTACATATGTAAATATGTATGTATATATGTGTGTATAATGTTATTGTAAGCACAATATTGAAAACATCCATTGTATACTATGCTCAAATTCTTATTAATTGTAAATCAATGAATTTTGAAGTAAGAGATATGGTCTCTGACTTTGAGAAACTTAGGCAATCATATGTGGCAGCTGGGTGGTGCAGTGGATAGAGTTGAATCTGGAGTCAGGAAGAAACTGATTTGAAAACCATGTGGAAAGTCATTTAACCTCTATTTGTCTCAGTTTCTTCATCTGTAAAATAATAACACCTGCTTCCCAGGGTTGTTGTAAGTATCAAATGAGATAATACTTTTAAAGCACTTAATGTCTGACACATAGTAGGTGCTATGTAAATGTTAGCTATTGTTATAATATTAGTATAGTTATAATTTTTCTATCAATAGGTAACAAACACAATGGGATCTTTTATCCTCTACACCACTGGAGCCATGGGTGAAAAGCTTCTTTCCTTGCCTGGTTATATCTTTAAGATGCATTATTCTGATGAAAAATGAAGAGAATAGGGAGAGTACTTTCTTTAATTCTAACATAATAACAATAGCTAGTATCTACATAATGTTCTAAGGTTTTCAAAGTGCCTTACAAATAGTGGCTCCCATTTCTATCTGTGTTTGATATATCTGGTCAAGAGCAGATGTGATAATGTATGTAAATGGCCTTGTAAACAACAACATAAATAAAATGA
Organism: Monodelphis domestica; assembly: GCF_027887165.1. Classification (NCBI taxonomy): domain Eukaryota; kingdom Metazoa; phylum Chordata; class Mammalia; order Didelphimorphia; family Didelphidae; genus Monodelphis; species Monodelphis domestica. The sequence continues at coordinate 198,040,699 of NC_077230.1, forward strand.
GAATCATCTCTATTACTATTGCCTTGGGGAAAAATCTATAATCTATAGTCTATAATCTAATAGCTTATTTTAACTAACAATTCTTACTAAGTGCTAATATCTTCTTTTTTTAAACCTCACTGAAGGACTGCAAATGCCATAACTATCATCCTGTGTGAAATGCCACTTTCCTTGCCTACTTATGACTTTAAGACACATTATTTTGATGAAAAATGAAGAGTGTGGGTCCTGAATAAGTCTTGTCACATGACTGTAAGGGCTCTTTTCTCTAATTCTAATATAATAACAATAACTAGTTATTTACATACTGTTTTAAGGTTTCTAAAGTGCCTTACAAATATTATCGCATTTAAAAAATACCGATCCCATTTAAATAGAACCATCTGTATTGTACCTACATGTTAAATGAGTTTAAATAAATAAAAGGACAGTAGGACCCAAAGCACTTACATCAGCATAATGTTCTAGCCATACTCAACATTAATTAACTTTGAGGTTGCTCTTTGGCTTGCAAAATGTCCAAACAAGATGTTAGTCTTTTATAAAAAGGATTTGTGAACAAAATGTAGGTGGTGCTTTAGTTGGATCGAGAACATAGTAGCATGCTTCATTTGCAAGGGATATGCTCATATTGAGACAATCAGATTTGTAGGCGACTTCCCAATGCAGGCATATCATTTAGAACCATTTCTAACATCTTTCATCTGAAACTAACAGAAATATGAGTACAGGAAATAGAATTAGTAATGAATTTACCTTATACTTTGTATATGCTTGAATTAGTTTACAGTATTATTTTTTTAAATTCAGTGATATCGGGAGGAGGTGACACAGGTGCTTTGATCTCCCTGCTGATTCACAAGAAGAAGAAACATTTAAAATCAGCTCTCCCAGGACTGTGACAGCAACGATCTTGTAAAAGAATTTCAACTGTGACCTTTCATTGACTTTAATACATAAAGATTTCCTTCTTTGCAGAAATAATTTATTTCCCTCATCTTCCTCTTAATTTTATACACATTTGCTTTTTATTTTTGAATTTTAATCTAATATCGACTTTGCTGCTTTGTCTTTTTTTTTTTAATTGACTTTAGCTTGAAACCAGAGTAAGTTGTTAAATTGTCCTTGACATTTCATCATCAATGAAGTGTAAACTTTTTCCTCTGGAAATCACAGTGTGTCCTCACCTTACTATTTCCATTCATGTCAATAAATTTGTCGGCTCAGTGTGCTTTTCAACCCATCCAAATGTTCTGTTACTTTGGATGATTTTCAATAAAAGTCTGATTTGTCTGGGTTAAGAAAATAAAGGATTTGTATGAATTCTCTTTTGACTCGAGCCTATCCTTCCAATGGTTTACTTAGTATGATAATTTTTTTTCATTAATTTGACTAAAGTTGATATGCAAGTATCAATATTTTTATAAGATTAACTATTCTTATGAAATTTAATTACACGTAAACCTTGATCATAGCTTTAAAAGAAGGGAGCTGTGATTTTTGCAAGAAATTTTTAATTCACAAATATTTGACTTTGGAATGCAGAGAAACAGAGCTATGAGTTTTTTGTAGGGAACACAGTGTATTGCTTTTGGCTTTGTATTCCCTTACCCTGGATACAACATATTCTTATTGTATGTTGAATGCCTATTGTGAATTTGAGGACCCTGACTCATATTAAGTTCTACCTAGAGCCTTATCTAAGTGATTTGGTGCTTTGCTTATTTTAGACATATTTCTGGAAAAATCCAGTTTGGGTATAAGTCAAAGAGATCTTGACCTCTGTTGGATTCAAATCACCAGGATGGACCTGGATTCACATGAGCTTAGAGCCACTTGTGCTAAACCCCAATGCTTGGATTTCACTTGTAAAGTACTTAAGCTGTGGCTATATTATTTTAAGACTATTCATAATCATACCAGCAATCATGTAACCAACCCCTGAAGGAGAATCTAAACCTTCAACACAAATTCTTTTCCTCTGACTGGAGGGACAAATTACAATGGCATGTTTGCCTCTAGTTAAAACCACTTTAACATGCAGTCTTGTGCCCAGTGGAGAATAATGACCTTGGATGTTTCTAGCTTTATGATTGCCTACTATTTCCACTATGGCAATCTTCATGGTCAAACGACCTGCGTGCACTGAAGGCTGGGAATATGTTCCTGAAATTTCAAGGGAGCTCATTACAGAAATTCTAGATGATTCCATTGAAATGGCCTTAAATCCATCAAAAGGTTATTTTGAGTAAAAATTTCCCAGTAGTTTAATCTTGACCAAAAAGACTTGCTAATCATTAGCTCCTTGAGAGCAGCGACTAATTTTATTTTTTTGCCTTTCTTGTATCTGTAGTGCTTGGCCTGGTGCCTGACCCATGGTAGTTAATAAAGATTCTTTGACTGACTGGCTTAATGATAATAGGTGGCATAATTTACTCTATTTTTGTTTGTTTGGGGGGGGGGGATTGAGTCCCTAATGCCCATGTAGACTCAATTAGGTTATCTGCTATACTCCCAAGAAGAGTATCATGCTGATATGATGTCATTGTCAGAATGTTAATGTGACTACCTACTATGGAGGAGAAGCCAATGAACATTACATTTCACTGGTATATCCATTCCCTGAAATTTTTATAACAAATTATACTTTAAATCGGTGTGGGATATGGGATAACATATGAATAAATAGATGGTCTCTGGCTTTTGGTGGATTCTTAATTTCATTCCTCCACTAGTGCATATCTTTTCCTACCTCATCTTCTCATCCTATGTTATTCTTGTCCATGTCTTTCCATAAATTATCCATATATAATTTGCATGCTTGAGGCATTTCTCTGGCTACTGTAATATCCTTTAGGTACCAGCATAATTAGGCTTGTTATTTTTCATTTTTGCTGTGGTCTGTTCCATTTCTCCAAATATTTGACTTAGAATCTCAATGGAAACAGTAGTATATGTATATCTACTATACTTCTTTCTCTGACTTCTGGGCAATTTATTATTTAAATTCTTTTTAATTGTGGTGTTTTGTGTCTCACATTTACATAGAATAAATGGGAGAATATTAGTGTGAAAGAGATGGACTTTTGGAGTATGGAATCACTGGATGTATTCCTTAGTTTCCCAAATGTGATGGAGTTTGAACTCTCCCTTCTATTCAAATTTGGACCTAGATCATTGTCTATTTGCAATACCTAGAAAAGATAGAAATATTGATTGACTAATTCAGTGAACTGTTTGTCTATCATTATCTGGGGAACATACTTTTTCATATATGTTTCATACATGACTCAGTATCTGGTTGGACTAATCTTGGTTACTGTTGCAGATTTCACTGAGGATGCATTGTAGGGGCTTAATGTAATTAATGCAATGCCACCTGCAAATAGAGAACGTATCTATCTATTTTTAGTTTGTGTTTTGTCTAGGATATCCTCCACAGTACTGATGAAGATGTTGGAAGGTATATTTCTGTGTTTTACACCTTGCTTGATATGCATTCTTAATGAGTCGATGGACAGTTTTATCCATAATCACATTATCAGTGATGTGTATGATTTTGATATATGTGTGGGAGACATTTGTCTTAGAAGGGTTTTCAAAGATACATTTTGTTCACAAATCCTTTTTTTTTTAAAAGACCAATAAACAAGAAATATGGTATGATCTAGTCAGCTGCAGAAAATAATCTACAAAGTCTGCTTGATCTCTTGTGCTTCAGTAAGTATATTCTGATTAGGATGTACTTGCAAAGATATTGTTGAGATAAAAAGGCAGGATAGATTTTTGCTATCTAGCTTGATAGTTAAAATTTTTTTTATTTACTGCATTAGAAAGTAAGCTCCTTGATGACAAAGGCTATTTCACTTTATCATTATATTCCCAGTGCCTAGCATAGTGCCTAGCACTTTTTGACAATTGCACACTCATTGAATCATTAAATAACATGGTATTTGTTGTTCAAAGTATCATTTCTGTTTCTGTTCCAATTCAAATCCTGTGGCCTATAATTAAACTATATTCAGATTTTTTGGCAATCCTTGATTTAAATGGAGTGTTCCAGGGATCAATCATTTGCTGTTCAATATTTTTGTCAATTTGAATGAAGGAAGAGATGGCAAGCTAATCAATTTGTAGATGATAGAAAGTTCAGAGGCAAACCTCACCCATGGGGGACAGTCAGTTGAAATCCATAGAGATCTTGACAGATCTAGAAAGAATACTTGCGGGAAGGGGAAGGAATAATAGCTATTTTCAAATATTTGAAGGACTGTCAAAATAGGTATTAGTTTTTTTTCTTTTCTTTGGGTCCAGAAAGCCAGATATACTATGATGAAATTTAATAGGGATAAATATAAAGCTCTACATTCTGCTTAAAGAAATCATCAACGATACAAGTATAGGGTGTGGGAGTAGTAGTTACTGTGTGAAAAGAAAATACAGGTTTTCATGAATTCTAGCTATCGAATATGAATTTAAATGGCATGATGGCCAAAAAGGCTAATGATTTTAGACTCCAGTGAATGGTATTCCGTAAAATGAAAGTGATGGCATTGGTGTACTTTGTCCTAATCAAGCCATAGGGCGAATCATATATTCAGTTCTGGCTGCTACATTTTAAGAAGGATGACAACCAGGAGTAGACCCAGAAGAGGGCAAGCAGCTTGGTGAGAGGAATAGAGATCATGCCATATGAAGATTTGTTGAAGGAACTGGGATTCTTTAGACAGAACAGGAGACAACTTAGTGGCAAGGAGGATAGTTGTCTTCAAATATTTAAAGGATTATTACACAGAAGAGTGATTCGATTGGTTCTGCTTGGTCCCTGATAAAGAGAACTAAAAGTATTGGGCAGAATGTTCCGAGGGTCAGATTTAGGCTAAGGGAAGACTTCCTAGCAATAATAGCTATCTAAGAGTGACAAGGTCTACTGATGGGATGTCATTGGGCCCCTGCCCATAGAATTTTTATTTCTTTTCCTTTTAAACCCTTACCTTCTATTTTAGAATCAATAATAATAATAATCAATTCTAAGGCAGAAAAGTGGTAAAGGCTAGGCAGTTGGGATTAATTGACTTTCTCAGGGTCATACAACGAGGCAGTGTGTAAGACCAGATAGGAACCCAGGTCCTCCTGACTCTAGGCCTGGCACCCCATCCACTGTGCTACCTACCTGCTCCCCATAGATGTCTGTAAGCAGAGGCAGGCCACATATTAATTTGTCAGGGACATAGTAGAGGAGGAAACTTATTTAAGACTGAGTAGGTGATCTCTGAGATCCTTCCAACCCTGAAATTCTATAATAGTAAATACTGAATGCCCAAATTACTGTTTAAGATTATGAAAGAGTTTGGAATTCTTAACTTTGAATAGGACATCTTAATTTTATACAGTGGAGGTTTCGTAAAAAATGTATAACAGAAGGAAGCTATGGAGTTGGTAAAAGAGAGACAAAGTATTAAATATATTTATAATAAGCTAAAACTTTGTGGGATCATGAGTTCCAGAATGTAAACTTGACATCCAAGAATGTGACATTATATTTCTGTTTCAAAATTAAGCCTGCCAGACTTAGACTACTTAGAAAATTTAGAAATGAAAAAAGATCTCTGTTAATGCTCCTATTTCTGTACTTAAAAGTCAGTATGAAAGGAAAATCATCTATGATTTCTAATAATTCAAGCCTCTCTGTTGAGTAGCTGCAGTTTATCCTATATATCTTATTTGTACATAGTTGTTTACATGTTGTTTCCCCCATTTTACACTTTAAACTCCTTAAGGAGTCCCTTAAAAGCAGGGACTTTCTTTTGTTTTGTTTTGAAACCTCAGCACTTACAGTATCTAGTAAGTACTAAATAAATGCTAGTTGACTGAGTTTATAGAAATAAACTATTTTTTATTAATCTAAAATAATTTTTAAGATTCCATATTTCCTATTGCTTTTCATTCATTTGTGAATTCTTGGCAGCTACAGGTGGATTTTCTGGTACACTTTCTCTGATTCCTGCTGTAAATAGTGGGAAAAAATCCTCCCTCCCCTCACTCACTCATATTTTTTCTATTGGGTCCTATGATTTGTTGTTGTTGAGTCAAGGTTACAAATATATCTCTGGAGGAAATTAAAATAAGGTTCCTACTGTTAAGAGTTGCTATTTGGACATGCTTCTGACCATTTAAATTCTGTAGCCCAAGGGATTTTAACTCTTGAACTGAGCTTAGGTAATTGAAAATAGGGATTGATATTGCAGATGAAAGAAATAGTTTGAATAAAATTCAAGTAGCTCCAACTTTGCTCCCATATCTTTGACTGAACATTAACCTTTTTAAAAAATGAAAAGTAAAATAACACATTCATGTACAACCAGAGTTCTCCTGGGCTCAGATGTGAAAGCATTGAAATACAGTCCAAGAAAGTCATTTAAAATAGAAACTTTGCACTAAAGCTTGTTCTTGAGAGATTTCTTGCCTGATTACTCAGCCAAAAAGTTTCAAATAAGCATCAGCACTTAATTTTTTTCTTTGAATAGATTTAATATTTAAAAATGCTCAGACTGACAGGGCTACAGATGTGTGAATTTTGTGCCTGCTCACACCACTTTAAAAGGTAACAGGATCAAGGAGAGTTCTACTCTTGGTTTTGATTTTTATTCTTCATTTTGTTTCATTTTTTTGGATTAGAGTAGTAGAGCCTGATACACATATTTGTGTAGATGGAACTGATGGCAAAGGAGAGGTTTAAGACGAAAAAAAGAGGATAATTGATGAAATTGGAACTTAAATGATGTTAGAAGTAAAGGAATAAAAGGTAGAAAAGTTAGCTTTGAAAAGGAGGGACTTTGCCATCCAAGTGCCTCAAGTCTTCTAGTTTTACTCCTTTGCTGAAAGTTACCATAACATACTTACTTATCAAGGTTTAGTGTGATGCTCATTTTCATGTGATTAATATTTCACTCAAATTCCTATTTATTCTCCCATCCATCTTTTCTGGGGTGGCTAAGGGCTGTGAATCAGGAAAATTGTGTGCATTGTTGCAGTTGGGCATCTAGTTTTGCCTATATATTCTAGCCAGTCTTCCATGAATACCCCATACTTTGGTGTGAGGGCTTGAGGAGCCCTTTTCAGGGTTGCTTATCTACCTTTGGTGTCCAATTGCCACCCAACGTTCACCTGTGGCTTTAAGAAATTGTAGCATGAACAGTGGTGGCACCTTGGTAAAACCATCTCAATGGGCTTAAACAGGTTGAGGGTAATTGGCAGACTTCACACCCACTGTGAAATGAATTAAGGAGATGCCTACCCCAAGCTTATGAAGATTTCCCTGGCAGAAGGCTCAGATAACCATTTATTTCAATGGTCATTGCTAGTTGTCTTGACTTTTGTCTTCTCACTGGATTTTGATGATGGGAAGAAAGAGTGAGGCTTGACAAGTTTGTGCAACTTTGCCTCATTTAAATCCAATTCATGTGCAAGTCAAGATGTCACTCTAAGATGTCATTGGTCCTCTTCAAAAATGAAAGACAAACAACAACATATTCTAGCCCCAGAGCAACATGAAAAATGATTCATATTTATGTTTTTGGAGTAGAATACAGATCGTGCTCTAAACTGATGTTAAATTTCATGATTCCTGATGGGAGGTATATTGGAATAAGAGCCATAAAAAGATGACTTTTGGAGATTCAAGTATTATTGAGCAAAAAAATGAATTAAACAAATAAATAAAACATGTAAAATGCTTATTATGTACAAAGCTCCATGCTAAGTATTAGAGTTGTAATAGAAAAAGCAACACAGATCCTGCTCTCAGGGAGATCTCAGTTCAATGGGGGAGACAATACATATGAAAGGTTTTAACAGTCTCAGATGAAAAAATTCTCATGGTCCTTAGGGAGTAGTGGCAAAGCAGATGTTAATGTCTCTACTTTAATGTCATTTCCACTAGTAAAATATCAGTTTTTGATGTTGAGCCATTTGATAGTGCCAATGACTTTTATAGCAAGAACTTTTTTCCTAAGCCTTCAGAGTGGTTGTGACTGTAACCTTTGCAGGAGCAGTTGCCAGACTTCATCTACACAGGAGATACTTCCCATAATGATTGCTGAGGGCACTGGAATGGAAGCATTGCTATTCCCAAGACTCTTGGGTTTCAAGCGCCTAGTTTCTTCATTAGATACTGAGTTTACATATACAGTAAAACTGACAGTTTGGTAAAGAAAGAGATTCTGTTCGAAGCTTTGGATGTCAGTAGGTAGAGAAGCATTTGGGCAATTTGGAAACACTCAGCCTGACTTTAAAAAACAAAACTAATTTTTATCTTTGAGGAACTTGAAGAAAAGGAAATGGAGTCTCACGAGGATTCTGAATCATAGAGTCATCATTAGCTTTTTAGTAGAGTCATAGAAAAAAATTTCAATACAAATCTAAGGCAAAACCATTTTATTACCATTTTCTGGTTCTGGTATTTAATACAATTTATTGATAATCTGAAGTAGATGGTTGTATTTCTGGAGTTGGGGTTCAAATTCTAAGTTCAGATTCCTCTTCCAACTTTAACTAAAAGCCCCAGACAAGTCCCTTAATTTTCATATGACACAGGCAACTACTTGAGATTTCTGGATTTAGCTATAGACTGATAATGATCTGCATAAAAATACAAAGTTTCCACACTAAAAGTTCATTACATTGCTAATATCACAGCTAATTTGCGATTTATAGGTGTCTATTGGCAAGTAGTTGCTTAATAAACATTCATTAAACACCCATTATATGCCAGACAGAATCCAGAGGCAAAATACAGTCCCTGCCTTCAAGGAACTCACAATGTAATGAGGGAGAGGATAAACAAACAACTTTATACAAACAAGTTATGTACAGGATAAGGAGGGAAAAAAAAGTCAGGGAAGACACTAGAATATTCTCTAAATTAAAAAAAATTTCAGTTATGCATAGAAATGATTTTTGATCATTGTTTTCTATCATTGTAGGAATTTTTCCTCTCTCCCTTCCTTTTCTCCCTGAGGAAATAGTTTGCTATAGGTGATACCACTGCTTTCATGCAATACATATTTCCATATTGCTCATGTAATGATAGAAGACACATATCATACATACAATAAAATCTCAGGTGGTAAATACAGTGGAAGATGGCATGCTTTCATCTGTACTCAGACTCTAATAGTTTCTTCTATGGTTGCAGATAGCATTTTCATCATGAGTCCCTTGTAGTTACCTTGGAAACTTGCTTTGCTAATAAAGGTTTACTCCTTTACAGTTGGTCATCATGTAATATTTCTGTTACTGTATGCATTGTGCTCTTGATTCTGCCCACTTCACTTTGCATCAGTTTATATGTCTTTCCAAGTTTTTTCAAAACATCCTGCTCTTCGTTTCTTATGGTACAATAATATTCCATTACAAAATATATTGCAACTTGTTCATCCATTCCCCCAAGTGAAGAACAACCTCTCAGTTTCCAATTCTTTGCCACTATCTTTGATTTCTTTAAGACACTAGAATTAAGAGGGGCGAGGAAAGGCTTCCAGTAAAAGAAAGGATTTTTGTTGAAACTTAAAGGAAGCCAGTTGGTAGAAATAAGGATGAAGAACATTTTAAGCATTGGGGACAGGAGGAGAAAATTCCCAGAGAGATCAGGATTGTCTTGTACTTGGAATAGCAAAGAAATCCATATCACTGTACTAGAGAGAATGTAAGGGTTTTGTATTTGATCCGAAAGCAATTATGGGTTTATTGAATGGGAGGAGAATGACATGGTTGGACCTACAGTTTAGGAAAATCACTTTGGTGGTTCAATGTACTATGAATTGAATTGAATTGAATTGGGGAGAGATTTGAAGCTATTGTAATAAACAAGTTGTGAGGTGATGAGGAATCCTACCAGTTATGGAATTATTAGATAAAAGAAGGGTATTTTTGAAAAATGTTACAAAAGTGAAACCAACAGACCTTAGCTACAGATTGGTATGAATGGAAGATGAGGGATAGTGAGGGATCAAGCGGTGACCCCTAGGCTGTGAGCCTGAGTGACAGGGAAGATGGTGTTAATAGAAAAGTTGGGAGGTAGGCTGGAGGGAAAGATCATAAGTGCCATCTTGAGTTTAGGATGTCTAGTGGTAGTCTCTCGGTGACCAAGGACATCAAGGAATCCATGGGAATAAAGAAGCTTAAAATGTAATTGGATTCAAAGATCTTGGCATTGGAGGAAGCTTTATTTGGTGCATTGTTTACATGTTCTGACTTTGGTCCTTTGTGACCAAAAAGAAAAAGGTCCTGGCTCCTGATCTCCTCACCTTATGAGTCTGCTTCTGTCCTACAACTGCAATATGATGCCAGTGTAACCAGCCTGAAAGAGAGAGGTCAGAGACTTGGGGGGGGGGGTTGTGAACAAATTCTCTTTAGGGCTTTTTACTCTTCCCTCTGTACTTTTCCTGCCCTACAGTTGTTTGGTTCTTCAGTTATGTCAATCCATGAAATCCAGAAAGTAAAAAAGTTTGCAATCACTGACCTAGAAAAAAACAGATGAAACAACCATTAACTAAATGTGAACTTGGATAAATCTAATCTCTTTGTACCATTTGTCATCAAATTAAGGACCTGCCATAACAGAAATATTATGAAGGTGAGTGGTCATATGCCTGTGAGAGTGTCTCAAACTTTTTAGGATGGGAAAACAAAGGTAATATGGTATTAGGGCTTTTTAGGTCAAACCTCATTTTGTAGCACATGAATTAGTCCCATAGTAGATCTTTTGTAAAATGATGAAGTACACAAAGTTGGCTTTCTGTTCCCTCTACTTTCATTTCTTAATCTTCTTTCTTAATTTTCATGCCTGTCCTAAGTCTGGCATCTGCAGGTCCCCTGGATTTCTAAAAATTTTCCATGGTGGTGTTTTCACTTCCTGGGAAGTATCATTAATGAATTCCAATTAAACCCATACCTTCTGTCTTAGAATCAACACTATATATTGGTTCCAAGGCAGAAGAGTGGTAAGGGCTAGGCAATGGGGATTAATTGACTTGGCCAGGATCACACAGTTAGGAAATCTCTGAGATCAGATTTGAATCCTGGACTTCCCATTTCTATGCCTGGCTCTCAATCCACTGCAACACCTAGAGGCACCACTCTCCCTTCTTTTTAAGGGTTCCTATTTATGACCCAGTCAGAATTCTGGTAGCTGTTATATACCAACCTTTGGGATATTCTTCCTTCTTCAATAATTCATGGCATGGCTCTCAGTTGTTCTCTCCTCCCCAACTCATGCCCTCCTTTTACAGAACTTCAACCTGCATAATGACTTACAGTTCTTTGTTCAAAAAAGTCTAAATAAGTTTGAATTCTGAGTGGTTTAGGGTCTGTGAGCAGGGTGTTCATCTTGTTGCAAATTGGAGCCATCAACTGTTTGCTGTCCTCAAGGGCTATATACTTTTGCTATTCTCCAAAGTATCTGTTCTTCCATGGCTGCCATCACTGTGTGGCAGTATTACTCTTTGGGAATAACTTTCTCTCCTTTTATACTGAATCAACTCAACAAAGACAATCTACTAAGGCATATAGATACTGTCATCTGTGTTAATGATGGTAGCATCACCGGACAAACTCGGGGATCTTTTGAAGTGTGGTGTATACAGTGATTTAGGGTACTACTTAATTAAAGTGACCATATATCCCACCTGTCCTTTCTACAGGGCATCTGAGATTTGGCCTGTGCCAAGAAGTTGCCTTATTCTTGACAAATTGCTGCTTCAGTATACTAAATAAGTACCCGAGGGATTTTACTGGGTTTTTCCTGTACACTGTTTCCACTTTACTCTATATTTCATTTTCATTTCTTTTAGGGTATGCCACTCACATCTCTGTCATGGTTGGAAAAATAAATTATTAAAAAAGATTATTGCCTTTCTAAATTAATATAATTTATTGGTAACTTAAAGGACTAGAGGTGGAAGAAGTGAGAACCTTAGTTATATATATATATATGTGTATATATATATATACACACATATACATATACACAGACACAGACACAGACACATAAGCTGCATAGTTTTTAGAAGCTTGCCTCCTTTGTGGTTTTGTGTCTGACTGAATTTATGGTATGCTCAATGGATTTTAACCTCCCCTCCTCCCAAATCCTAAAATTTCCCCAATTTAAAATAGAAAGAAGCAATGAAGGTCAGTTAAAGAAACTATATGTTCTTTTCCATTCTATATGTGCCAAACCATCAGCTAGTGAATGACTGTGCAAAGGTAGAGACTTTTAATACTTTCTTTTCCTGTTTCTATGAAGGTCACAGAGACTAAGCTACCTAGAGAAAATTATGTGTGACCCGTGTCTGAAAAGCCAGACAAACATGTTGTGTGAAAGAGTTAAAGAGTAGCTAAAGAAAAGTAAATAAGATCAAATACTATTAATATACTAGGAAGAATAGCCTTGTGATGTGTCTACTGTACTTAACAAAGTAGTGAAAGGCCATGCAATATCATGCAAAAATACTTTTTTTTGAAAGCTGATGTAAAACAGGGTCTTGATAATTGGAAAAGGACAAAGGATAAAATAAATCTTTCTCAAGGGTTACAAGGTATTCTTGATAATGGCAAACCAATCTGCCCATGGGCTGATAGTAAAAAAAGGAAAAAAGAAAGAAAGGAATGAAGGAAAAATAAACAAGCATTTTAAAATGTCTATTATGTATTAGACACTATAAGTGTTTTACAAGTATTATCTTATTTGATCCTCATAACAACCCTGTGAGGTAGATGTTATCATTATTCCCATTTTACAGTTGAGGGAACTGAGGCAGCAGATGCTAAATAAATTGGCCAAGGTCACATTCTATCTAAGGCCAGATTTGGACTCCAAGTCCAGGACTCTCTCCACTATACCACCTATTAGATATTTTGAAATAGGTAGACCTCAGAGGTTATCTAGACTACTTCTCGTGTTAGACTAATTGATTCTATTGTTTTATTCTCCAGCATACCAGAATTCCCTGTATCCCTGAACTTTTGCTTGGTGATTTCTGCCAAATGATTTTTCTGTTGCATCTCCAATGGCTGCTAAATGTTGGTGGAGATGCATGAAATTTAACTGATTCAACCCATCGCAAATTTGTGATACATAAACTAAGCAAAACTGTTCATTTCTTAAAAATCTTTCTACTCTAATATAATCTTTTCTTATTTTTCACAGCAATTATATCACCAGCCTTACTATCACCGCTTGTACTTACATCATACTCTTAAGTTATCATGCTATAACTTTTCTCCTATGTCTACATTCCTTGGCTTTGCATCTTTACCCCTCTACTTTATGTCTCATCCTTTTGCAATATGATTTCCTCTCATTCCTAATACTTGACTGAAACTCCTTTCTTCAAGATGATTTTTTTTCTGCTATATCCAGTCACCTTTCTCAGTACTCCTCCTTCTCTAGGTTTGACTCTACTAACCATTCATCCTTCTGTGTACTCTTTTCTTGGGTTTTCATGATAATGCTTGTATTAATTATACTTATCTTCTTACCTTTAGGAATTTTTTTTTCAGATTTATCATGAACATCCTATACCTTATGTATGGGTATATCCTAGGACTTTGTTGTGTGGGTTTTGTCCTAACCCCCTCCTTTCTGCCTACACACATACTTTCTTTTTTTCTTTTCTTTCCTATTTAAAAAACCCTTACCTTCCATTTTGTAGTCAATACTGTATATTGGTTTTAAGGCAGAAGAGTGGTAAGGGCTAGGCAATGGGGGTTAAGTGACTTGGCCAAGGTGCCACAGCTGGGAAGTGTCTGAGGCCAGATTTAAACCTAGAACCTCCTGTCTTTAGGCCTGGCTCTCAATCCACTGAGCCACCCAACTGCCCCCCACACATACTTTCTTAATGACTTTATGTTTCCATGGATTGAACTATCATCTTAATGCCCTTAACTCCCTAGTCTACAAATCCATCTCTTAGCTCTCTCCTGACCTCTGGTCCCCATCTCCAATTGCTTACATGATATATCACCTTGGACTTCCCATAAGTACAACAAATTTAACATGTTCATACAGAATTCACCGTCTTCCCCTTTACCATACTTCTACTAACTTCTCTGGCACCACCGTTCTTCTAGACACCCAGCTTTGTAACTTTTGAAGTATGCTTGATTCCTCCTCATTTTCACTCATCTTCCATTTCTAATCATTTGACAATTCTTGTTGATTCTATCTGCTCAATGTCTCTTGTACTCATCTTCTTCACAATCTCACTTCAGCCTCTAGTTCCAGGTCAGTTACTCCTTTGATGGCCTAGACAAACTGACCTACTTGCTGCTCCCCATCCACAGCATTCCATCATCTTCCTCCAAACCTTGGCACAGTCTGTCTTCCACTAGAATGCTCTTTCATCACCTGTGCCTTCTGGAATGCCCAAGTCCCTTACTGGCTTCCTCCAACTGCTACTTCCCTCAAAGGCCTTTCCTGATTCTTCCAGGTATCTGTTCCACACCTAGTTATTGTGTGGTAACTTTGCATATATTCCACATTTAATTATCTATGTATATATGTTGTATCCTGTCAGTAGAATGTAAACTATTTCAGGATACTGAATGTCTTCTATCATAGTTCACAGTAGGTGAACAAGACATGTTTGACCAATAGCCCAACTTTTACTTCTTCCTAATAACATTACCATCTTTTCTCCCTTGCTCTGGTCACAAAAGAAGAAGCATCTTTATCACTCCAGAAGGCTATAATTCCCGTTTGTGCCCATGTTCCATTTCCTCCTTTCTCCTTCAATATGTTGTTCTAGCAATCTCTTCTATCTTCTTTTTAAAAAAATGTTCTTGACACTGGGCAACTCCCATTTTCTCATAATCTTTTTTTGACTTTTCAACTCCATTCAGATATCATTTTGCTCTTTATCAAAAGTCTTTGATAAAAATGTTGAATAGAGCTGTTCAAAGGTCAGAGGCCTGGAGTGCTCCTCTAGAGATCCTTACCAGTCCCATTTATTCATTCAGCCAACTCCAAATCTAATTAATTTTATGATCATCCAGTTCTTATCACAACATGCAACCAAGATACACTGAGATACTTTTTCAGGTGTCTTGCTGAAATCTTGTAACTATTTAAATGGAAATGAAGTTATTTTGATATTTGTTCTTAGTTCATGCTTGTTTTTAGTGATCATTTTTTCCATTTCTAATAGCCCAAAAGCCATCCATTTAATATTATATTAATAGAATTTCACTAAGAACTAATTCAAACTTCATTACTTGTAGTTTGCACATTTTCTTTTCTTTTTTAGAAATTGTGACAGCACTGAGCCACTGGGGGTGGCCATTGTCACAGTGTGACCCCCAACAATCTATGAGGATTCCACTCTAGAGAAATTTGTGGGTATATTATTATTTCATAGGAAGCCCTGGGAATTATTTGGTACACTGTAGTAATGAAAATATGAAAAAGAATTCTGGAGTGAGAATGCCAGCTTAGGTTAGAACCTATACTTTGGGTGGGAAAAGACAAGCTGTCTTAGATGACCTCTCAGCATTTTTCTTTTCTTATTAGATGCTCTTTTGCTCAATCTTCAGATATTAGGAGCCACATCCAGGCAGGAAGACTAGTGAGTCAGGGAAATACATCATAGACATGGAGGACTAAATACCTAGAATGGGCAAAATCTGGGTCAAGGGCCAGGCATATATTACTGAAATCATTACCACTTTTTGCATTGTCCCATTTTGCAAATAGTGGAGATAGAATTATGCCTATGAATGTTTGTGGTCATTCTGATCTTATGTTGATCATAAGAATTAAGAAAGTCTTCCTTTAAGGCAAAAAAAATATTCATGGTATTTTTGGTTCTTAACCCCCAGTTTTCTGTTGATACCTTAGTTTTCCTCCCAGTTTAAAACTACGATCACCTTAAAATAAAAATCTAGTAAAATGGAGCCTTTAGGCTACCAGAAAGATTTGATAGAATATTATACTTGACAGAATTAAATGATAAATAGGAGACCTAAAGTACTTTTGGATCAGGTTTCCCCAAAAGGCTGTGAGAATAGCTAGTGTCACAATGCAAATCTATTCTTGTGTCAATTTTTGTTCCTGAAATAGAAAATAGTTCAGCTGTGGTCAGCGAGTATACGTGAGATGGTCAACAATTCCAGCCTTATTAGACATTCTGTTTAGCACAGTTGGCTTAAATATTCATCCCATTCAAGAAAATACTGGAAACTTAGTCATTTTCTTCCTGTGGCAGGGTTCTTTATTATGTCTGTAGCTGAGTTGAAAGCTAGTGTGTAGACACCTTTTAGCAGAGATGGCCATATGCTGGAAGTCCTCTGTAAGTTTGCCTGTAGAAGATTGAAGTGTCTCACCTTCAGCCAAGATATAACTCTAGTGTTATCATTGTAGACATCAGTCATTTGCTAAAGAAATATATCTTTTCCTTTGATAAGAATATTAAAGTACTGAATAGGAAAAGGTGCTTAACTTTAGATGATTTATGAAACATGTTCAGATATGTTTATTTTATTTTTCTGTTGATCGCTCAGAATATGTTTGAATTTGTTACCCATGAAACATATTACTAAGGAATTATTCTCTTTTCACTTTGTTCATGTCAGTCCTCAACTGGGACATTATCATTAGATTACTGTTTTTGACTCTGGAAGGCATTGTGGGGAAAAGATCCAGATTTGAATTCTGCCTCAGATGAATACTGTGTATCCCAGGGGCACACATTTAATTGTTCCACCTTTGTTTTCTCAACTGAAAATTGGAAATAACAATACTATTGTTTCACATAATTGTTCTGAGAATCAAATGAGGTAATTTACATAAGATGCTTTCTAGCCTTAAATTACCATATGAATAGGACCTATGATGATGATGATGATGAGAATTATTGAATCTTTAAAATATCTAAACAAAGATATGCTTTTCCTTATACAATGATGTAAAAGACCTTTTTAGTATGCAACATAGGTTGGATACATATTACAAAGATTTATGAAGTTTATTTGCTCTGACTTCTTCAGTGGATTTATGATCTCATGGATGTGCATGCTTTCTTCAGCAATATAGATCTTAGTCCATTTATTCTTTTACATCTTGTGTATTTTCTCTTTTCCTTGTTCTCTCACAAATCCACCAGAGAACAGAGGTTCTTAACCTTATTTGTGTAATGGAACATTTAGGTAATTTTTAGAAGACTATGAACTCACCAGAATAATGTTTTTTAAATTCATTAAATAAAATAAATGGAATTACAAAAAAATCAACTATATTAAATAGTTATTAAAATATTTTTCATATTAAAAGTTCAGACAAGAATCTATACATCCTGAACTTGTCAGATTTTAGGGATAAATAGCCATAAATAGTTATTTTAGTGCTTGATGAAAGCAGCAACTTATCTGTCCACAAGAACATTTTATAATTTGTTATGGGAAAAAATACAAGAAGAAATTGTTACAAATTCAGGTGATGGCAAGAGGGTAGGGTGAATTGTTATTATAGCTCACAGATAGATCTAATTTATAATGATTTACCTATTTCTATGACGTTTTCTTGCTAAATAGATTCTAGGCCAGTGATGGCAAACCTTTAAAAAACTGATTGCCCAAACATACCACATACTATATGTGAGCCCCTCCCCCTGCCCATTATCCCAGGCAGGGGAAGGAGGAAATGCTCCCCATTGGATTGCTGGGAAGAGGGGCAGATCATGTGAAAAATGTCCTCAGCTACACATGAAAAGGGGGAAAGGAGCAGCCTCCTGTGGCACATGTGCCTTAGATTTGCCAACACAGTTCTAGTCTCTTAGTTACCAAGTGTTTCTAAGCTGCTGAATTTCTTTCTATATTTCAATGTTTTGGGGTGAAGCTCCAGTTGGTTGTCTCTTGTTATAGCTTTGTACTGATGTGACACTTGGACATTCTAGTCATTCTATGACTTTTTCACCTCATTTTCCCCAATCATATATTCTTGCATGGTATCTTTTTTTTTTTCAACCACTAGGGCATTTTATCAGTGGCAATTATCCACCAGAAATCATTCCATTGATTTCTGAATCACCTGTAATTTTGAGTCTTGGGGAACTGTGGTGTCCTCCTATTTATAGCCCATAGAGGAAGAATGTTGGTACTAAAACATTTTTGGCCATTCAGGGAGTCAGGAAGCAGTATGATGTGTCTCTAACTGCTGAACAATTTTCCAAATTCAAACTCCACCCCCTATTTTCCTCTTAATTTTGGGTGTGAGATTTAAAATGGTTGAGGTCTTAAACTGTAGTGAGTTAAAATGGTGGAAGATATAACTTGTGTTAGATATAAGAGAGGGTGAGTAAATTTTGACCGCAGAAATATGTTTCACTACAGCATCTTGGGTTTTAAATCAAATATAAGGTGGTTGCCAGGGAAATATTCCCAATTATTCAAATACCCAAGTCAATTGGGTTTTATAGAGATTTTTAATTAACAATACAATGAGTAATGAAAGAAAGAGAGAGAGAGTAAGAAAGGAATAAGTATGAAGGGCCTCAAGCCAATATGGCCTAGACCTGCGTCTTAAGAGAGAAATCAGTCAGTTTTTTTAACACTCACCACAAGGTCTGACTAAACAAGGATTCTAGTAACAGCAGGCCAGCTCCATCTCAGCTGACTTCACCAGAGAGCCTTCCAGCCAGAGACTGTTCCAAAGGGCCTTTCTCCAGAGCCTCTCTCAAGAGATTCTTCCCAAGCGATCCTCACCAGAGATCCTCCAAAAGGATTTCTCCAAAAGGATATATATCCAAAAGAGATTCTGCTTTTTCTTATATAGGGGTTTTTCTCCTATGTCACCTCCCCTAAGTCCCTACATCTACCAATCACTGTACACGCTTTCCAAAGGACTGCCCATCTGAATTCCTGCTAAGTCGACAAATCTCCTCAGTAAGTCTGAACCAGTGAAAACACAGCTGAGTCAACTAATCTCATTAAGACAAAACTTGCCCGACCCTTTTAGGTACCTAGCATCCCATTGTATCAATTCTAAAAACAGGCCTGGCTCAAAGAACTCCTTGCCTTATTATAAGCATGGGTCCAAGTACTTTCATTGTTTAGCAAGGAGTTTTCTCTCCTAAAGCAGTCTTAAGTATGGGTAGAGTAGGGGTCCTCCCATTTCTGATCCTGGTGAGTTCTCACATCAAAATGGGGAATGTTTCTCAGTAGGGAATTTGTTCCAATTAAGAATTCCCTGATGGGGAAATTTTTAACTTTCACAAGTCTGAGAGATTTCAAGATTTACAGGGTCCAGTTCCTTTGTACCTATATAAGATCTATGTACTGGTAGGCAATCATAATAATCACCCTTAATTTATTCATTTTTTTTACTCTCTGGATTTTTAGATCTATTTCTTTTGAGTAGTGATAGATCTTCTTGAGCAAGTTCTATTGTATTCCCGGGTCTTTGAAGTCAGGTCCCTGTCATATACATAATCTGGAGGACCTCACAATCGATAAGGAATGGTATTCCACATTCTTTTATCCCTCTGCATATAGAATATCATTTGTGAAACCCTGCCTCTTCCCTTCTCATATCTTTAATAATTCTTAATTTTTTCTATAAAGAGAAGAGTAGTTAATTGGTGAGTAGTAGTAGATATGAGTAGTAGTTAATTAATGTCTTTTCAATTGACTTCTTTTCTGCTAATATTATTGTCTATAAAATTTTCCTAATTCTTTGGTACTCAAAATACTTTGAAAACTAATCATTCAGTCCTATTAAATGTATTGCTTTCAGTATTCCTTCTGGGTATATTTAGTCTGAGTTAGTTGTTCATCCCAAGTTTGTCTTCTTCATGGACATTTTAACTTTCTTGTCTTTCTCTATATATTGTTTAGCAAATGCATTTCTGTTATTAACTTATGTTCATTGGCTACAGTGCCTCTCTGTTTGGCAAGGAGAAGTTTGCTGACTAAAGTGGTTTCTGGGTTATTTTGTCCTCTCTGTTTATATTATTAAATTATATTCGTTAAAACTCTATAGGAATGATGATCATTTTTGTTAAGGTCCAAAGCTGGAATTGGCATGGAGCGACTAGAACTTCAAGCATTTAACAATGTTAGAAGGAATTTTAGTAGGAAATGATTCCATTTTCCTGAATTTGTAGTACTTCCTTCCTTAGTGTTAACTTCCTAATTGTCCTCTTCCCTACTCCTTTTCAGGTCCCTAACTTAGCTCCCAGAGTCTTAGAGCTATGTAACTTCTATCCTAGATACTAGGATTGAGTGAGGGTAGGGTAGGGTGATGTGAGATAAAATACAAAGGTCTGCCTAATCTGGGGAGCTATTCTATTCAGCATGTACAAGACCAGCTAAAGGAATCATTAGCAAAGGTGATGTGTGTTCAGTACATTGGCACCCTTCTGGACCATTACTGCAGATCAGAAAAGAGCCATATAAAAATGAAACCCCCTTGGTACTTTTTCTTTGTCTCATCAATTCCACGGCCAAAGAAATTGTCAAAAAGCAGGAAATATTCTGGTCTACTGTCTTTCTGTTTTTAACCAGGCTGGTCCTTAGGTAGCAGATGGCTTTTGAAACCTTCTACTGTTTGTATTTCACTAGCAGTTTTAAGAATCTACCATGAAGGTCATACGATCAAAAGACAGAGAACTTGACATTTTCTACAATTCTCACCACCTCTTAAATCTCTCCAAAACAAGAAATATGTCCAAGACATAAAGAAACTGAAACTGACTAATGGTCTAAGACATCAAGAGTTCCAATGAGGTAATAACTCAATAAACTAACACCAGAGAAGATTAATCCTTATCTTCAGATATATTGGAATGAACCTGTATTTGTACAAGTGACTAAGCATGCACTTATGAAATCATGGCCTAGGTAAATAAATAAATTGGGCCCAGTGCCAAAGCTCACTCAAAGCTCCACTGTCAAAGTGGCAGATCTTATGACATAGGAAGAATTTTGAATTTTTCTCCCTTTACCCCCACCATAAATGTAATTTGAAAATGAGTAGAAGTTCAAAATCCATTAAATCCTTGAAACTTCAGGCATTCAAATAACTCATAGATCACCACTGGATTCAGAGCTTTGCAATAGGGAGCTATAGAAAATTATAGAAAAAATAGACTACGTGTGCATTGTTTTCAAATTGTTAGCAGTTGCCAGATAGAACAACAGACAAGATTTTTAACAACTTGAATGACAAAACCATACATATAGATCTAAAGAACTGTAAATGAATGTATATAAGAACTAAGAGAGCCACCGAAGTAGAATTGTTGAACTAAGGCATTTATAGTTCTTATGTATTTGTGCCTTGAAATGTCTATATGTCAGATAAAGAAGAAAAGAAAAAGTGATGAAACACACTAAGAACTAAAATTTTTCACTATTTGATTTAATGAAAAACTATAGCTCTACGGAGAATGTGCCTATGGACCTGTCTGGTCTATTTTTCTTGTAAATAATAATAATCAATAGTAGTTACCTCATAAAAAAGTTGTGACATTTATAAGAAACTCTTTAAAGCTTTATGAATTAAGAAAAAAGAATATTTCAAATATATTATGTTTATAACATTCTCACATGGCATGATAATAGTGATTTTAAGCTTGTACAGTTATTAATGCCATAATTTACTCAAGCATTTTAATTTCTTTTATTTTTGATAGTGTCCTCTTGCTTTAGATAACTTTTAATTACAGATATGCCAGTAAAGATTAACCTTTAGTCAAGAGGTAGTTAATGGCTATTAGGATATGTTTAGCGCATTTCATTGGGCCATTGACCTACAATCTGATAGCCTTCTTTAGGCAGGATTCAATCTCAAGTAATTCCCATGCTTAAATGAAATCTAGAGTTCTCTTTGTGATGAGAAGTAGAAAATTTGAAAAGTGGTTCACAACACATTCCCTTTAACCTGTGACCCAGAAATTTTTGTTCAAAATTAGAAGTTGTAAGATACATTTAGAAATTCTAGATTTAAGGTATGAGGTGATGGTCTGGCATAGTAAAAGGAATGTTGGAACCTGGAGTACAGAGACTTGAATTCAGATTTTACCTTTAAGCTTAAAAATTGTGTAAGCACAAGCAAGTCACTTCGTCTTTCTAAGCCTTGGTTTCTTCATCTGTAAAACAAGAATACTAATATTTGTAGCCCTTACTACATTTGGGTGGCTGTGACAGTCAAATGAGACAAAGTTTGTAAAATGCTATACAAAATGTTAATTATTATTCTTTGCACCATTGAAAAATCCATTTTACTTTTATTTTTAATTGAAGTTTTATGACAAATATCTTTTCTCTACTCTTCATCTCCTTTCCTATTAGAAAAGAAAATTTCCTTGCAAGAAATATGCATAATTAAGTAAAATTAATTCCTACATTTGCTATGTCCAATATATATATTTCTCAATCTATCCTTTGCATTGATCCTCCTTCTAAAGTAGATAACGTGTTTCATTATGGTTCTCTGGAATCATTGTTGGGCCTTGCTTTGATCAGAGTTCTTAAGGTTTTTAAAGGTTTATTTGTCTTTATAATATTGAAGCTATTGCATAAGTTGCTCTCCTGATCATTTCAGTCTCCCTTATACAAGTCTTCCCAGGTTCCCACTGAAATAATTTTCATATTTTTTTTATTGAGTATTAGTATTCCAGTCCATTCACATGCCATCATTTGACCAGTCTCCAATTGTTGCATTACCTCTTTAGTTTACAGTTCTTTGCTAACGCAGAAAGAGCTGCTGCAAATATTTTTTAACATATGGACACTTTTCCTTTTTCTTTGATATCTTTGGGGGTTCGGGGGAGGGAGTATAGACTTTGTAGTATAATCATTTAGTAAAATTTTAGGAATAGTTCCAAATTTCTTTCTAGAGTGGCCAGACCAATTTACAGATCTACCAACAGTACATTAATTTACCTGTTTTCCCATAGTGCCTCTAACATTTTTCATTTTCCATTTCTGTCATCTTTGCCAATTTGATGGATGTGAAGTAGAATGCGTTCCTTTAATTTGCATTCCCTTAATGATTAGTGATTTACATCTTTATTTTTTAATGTGGCTATTGGTATAGTTTGGATTGCTTCTTCTGAAAATTGCCTGTTAATTTGGCCATTTTTCAATTGTAGAAAATCCCATGCATTTTAGAGGGATCATAAGATCAGAGTATCATAGATTTATAGCTGAAGGGACTTTAGAGGTCATTTTTATACAAAGAAACTGAAGTCCAGAGAGGCTAACTGAATTTCCCAAGGTCACAGGGGTAGTATGTGGTGGTGCCAAGGTTTGAACTGATGTATTCTGATGTTAGTGTTCTTTCCATTTTGCCATGATTCAAAACCCTTATGATATGTTAAACCAATTGGACAATGCTGTGCATGGGGAAAATAAAATTCCTTCTAACTGGCAGGCTGATCATGTCTTTTTTTTTTTTTAAGAAATCCTTACCTTTTGTCTTAGAATCAATAATGTGTATAAGTTCCAAGGCAGAAGAAGGGTAAGAGCTAGGCTATGGGGATTAACTGACTTGTCCAGGGTCACACAGCTAGGAGGTGTCTAAGGCTAGATTTGAACCCAGGACCTCTGTCTCTAGACCTGGCTCTCAATTCATTGAGCCACCTAACTGTCCTCTGATCATGCATTAAAATGCAATTGCACTGGTTCATTTTAATTTGCACCAAAGACAATATTTCTGCTCAAAACTATTGCTTTCAAAAGGGGCAAAGGTACTCAGCAGTTTAAAATTAAAAAGAAGTGACAACATTAACTCATTTAGTCATTCACAAACTTCACTGGCATTTAAAGACTTTTCCAATTTGGATTTAACCCATGCTTGACATTACCTTATTCTGCCTAGAGCACGATTTAGTTCCACAAAATTAGTCTACTTGATATTTCTTATACAAGGCCTTCCCCTGTGTGTGTTCCCATGCCCAGAAAACTTGCCCTTTTTACCTCTGACTGTTCAATTCAGATCAATTCAGTTACATTCAACAAGCATATGTAAAGCATCCTAGACCCTTAATAGCTCTGTGGCCCTGGGCAAGTCACTTAATCCTTTAATCATATTCATCCTCAGTTCCTCATCTATAAAATGAGCTGGAGAAGGAAATGGCAAACCATTCCAGTACCTTTATCAAGTACCTAAATAGGGCCATGCAAAGTTGGACATGACTGAAAGAATGAATAAAAACAACAAAAAAAGAAGTATTTTTTGTGCCAAGAATTCTGTTGGGTGCTGGAGACAAACATAAATGCACAAATTAACTAGTTTTTGATGTCAAAGAAGAGTTGTTGTCTTGAAACAACATAGATGTAGGACATAAAAAACCAAAATATTTACAAAGCAATTTTCCAAGGGGGTAGACATACATCTATTAAGAAGGACAATTAGTTCACAGTAGAGAAGGTGTTCCAGAAGGTACAATAGAAGTGCATAATAGAGTTCTTTAAAACATAGGGTGGGTGAACATGAAGTGATGTACTTTGAGATGTGACAGAGGCTAGCACATAAGACAAGTGCCAGGCTGAAGAGTGTGTGAAACTGATCAGTTCAACAGGAGAGGGGCCCCAAGGGTTTGGAATCTTGAGGAGGAGAAGACTGACTGGGAGAGGAGTTGGTCTCTCAGTCTTGAGAAGCCAAAGAGAGAAGGTGGAAAAAGACTTTCTCCTGAGGGTTACCTACTTTTCCTGCTGGTGACTGGAAATCTTTCCCCCCCAGCACTTCCAAACTGAAAAGACCATTGAAGAGGAAACCTGAAAAAAAAAAAACATTTTAAATCTCTGTCCAAATTTACTTCAGCTCCTGTTGCCCTGAGTCTGAACTGTGGCCAAGGGGCCAAACCCAGGTTAAGTCAACCTGACTTTCTCTCGTGGGGCTCAGGCTGCCAAGGCCCAAGTTCCCCCTAAACTCGAGGAGGGAGGGAAAAGGGATTTAGATAGAGACAGGGATCCCCCTTTCCCATTTTCCTTTCCCATTCTTTCCCTGCTAGTTATTCTTTGTTAACCCCTGATTGAGTTGACATTAAAATAGTTATCTGTTCCCCAAGCTGAGTGAGTGAACAGATCAAGGGGAGACCCTTTGGTCTCAAGTAGTGGAGGGGGAACAAGAGGGACAAGAGTGAATCTGGGAGAGCAACCTTACTTAGCTAAGGAGGGAAGGCAGAAGGGGGAAAATCTTAAAACACGCTCTCCTCTCTCTGAGCCAACCCTAAACATCAGCTATCTCCCCTGAACCCTGCTTTGAGAAGAGGTTCTCCTCTCTTTCTCTCTATTCTGAAGGTCTAAACACCCTCTACTACAACTTAAACACCCCTCAAATGCAGTGACTATGGAAAGATGTTTCTGCTCAGGGATTCTGAGTGGAAATATAAGAGCAAAGATTGTCCATGGGACAACAATAGTAGGTAATATTGACTTAATTATTTTTCCCTTAGCAAGGGTTAGAAAGGGAGTTATGCAAGCAGGGTAAGGTAGATGATGAATCTCTGGTCTTGGCCGTAAGTCAGGGACATGTTGGACCTGAGGTATTAACTCTCCCATTTACCTTCTGAGTGAGTTCTACTTTTCTCCCTACCCCCTACACTCCAATATTGAGTAGATCATCTCCCCAGTTCTTTCTCTTTCCTCCTTTTGTTTTATTTTTCTATTGTGAATTCAAGAATCACAAACGTTTCAAGATACAAAGTACAAAGAACAACATGGAAGAGAACTATCAAACATGAACTTCTGCCATGCACAGTGAGTTTTTCAAAGACCCCCCCCCCCCATGTTACATATTCTTAGCCTCATGTCTATGGGACTTATTTTGAAAATATGGCTCATATTTATGGTAATTGTGCCCATGGAAGTGCAATTCTGAAATGGCTCATGCTAAGAGCCCAGTTAGAAAGTAACATTTTCTAAAATTGGGCTGGAGGTTAAGGTCCCACACCTGTGTTCTATGAAAGGGTCCTTTCGCCTAAGTGGTTCCCAAAGCTCTTTCCTGACCTAATTCTGCAGAGTAACATAAGGACAAGATAAAACATATACATTTATGAGAAATAACATTTAATCGGGCAAATATATTCTTTAATAGCATCAATACACCCAAAACATTAAAGAGAAAGTAAGTAGATTTCCTATCCATTCGGTGTGTCTGGTTTTCTCTCAATGTTCCTCTCAATGAATTAAGAAGAGTCCATGACACAAACCCATTGCCATACCTCTCTACTTATTCATTTGGAATAATTTCTTATGATTTTGAAGGGAACTGAAAATTTCACAGACATAGGCTATCATAGTCATAACTGTTGTCTTCGTACAACCACTATTGCTTCTTTTTTCTTTTCATTCTCCTCAAGGGTTCCTCAAAATTTTTGTCTATATCCTATACATGAAAAACTTCCAACTCCGTGAGAAGGCTGATCTTGATTTGTTTCTTCTTCTAAGCTGAGAAGAACTATAAATCCCAGGATCTATATGGCTAGCCAATGCCTGGCTGTACATTGTTGCATTCAGTTAGCATCTATAACTATATCAATATTAGTTTTAAAAGGTAGTAACTAACAAATTGCTCCATTTGTGTTCTTTTCTATACCTCCCCCGCTATTGTCAAGGTTCAGCTAAATCCTACCTAACATTCTCACTTTTCCTTATTTCTATTATATAATTCATATTTACTTACCTGTTTACATGACATATCTTCCCTAGGAGAATATAAACTCCTTGAAAGAGGATATTTGTATTTTTTTCATTCTTGCATCCCAACACTTTGCACACAACCATGTAATAAGTTCTGAATTAAATTAAATTAAATTAAATTTGAATTGAGTTAAATTAAAAAAAGAGATAGCCCATAAATTGAAGGACAAATGAATATCTGATCAAACGGATTCTTTAGTAGTTTTTAAGAGTTTAGGAGCCACAATTCTAGGGAGATTTCTTCTGTTCCTTACAATAGTTCTGAGGCTGATGCTCATGTCCTTGACGATCTGGGGTTCCACTTCTTTGGACTACAGAATTCCTGTCTCTAAATTTGTTTCTCCTGAGTGAGGGGAGATTAGAGTGGAAGGTTAGGGTTCAGGATGACTTCTCAGAACGAACTACTTTTCACCAAGGGGAATGATTAGAAGCACACAGACAAATTGTACTACTGAAATTTTGTCTTTGAGAGATTACCCTAAATTGCTTTGATTCCTTTTTAGAAATCTGATAGCGTATAGTGTATAGGATCCACTATGGGTTCCGTTTGCTAATTTAGTAGACAAATCTAGGGTTATGTGTTGCTATATTCTGTAACTTATTTCCCGATGAAAAGGAAGAAGGGATTTTAAATAAAATATGCCAAGATACTTATGTTGCCCCAGCCTAAGGACATTTAGGAAGTGATCTGTTTCCTATAATTAAAGATTATCAATTTGGCTAAGAGTTATAAAAGAATTGAGCAGTTATTAACAAAGTAGTATTTGTAAAAAATGTTAATACTTTACTTTTGCTGCAAGTTAGCCAATGCATATTTCTTCAGTGTTATTTTAGGTCCCAAGAATACTTTTACTCAATATTTTTCATAATGACATTTTATTCTTAACACTTTCTTCAAGGATCATGTGAAACTGAAGGTTTTGGACCCTTAGCAGAGTACGAATACTATCTTGGTAACCCCATAAGCTCTCAAGGGTTTAATTATCACCTTTATGTAGAGGACTTCTATATCTATATATCTAGTTTGGGTTTTCTTTCTGAGATATAGTCATATAGACAGCTGGTGATGCAGTGGATGGTGCATTGGGCCTGGTATCAGGAAGACATTTCTTTTCTGGCCTCAGATACTTGCTAGCTATGATTCTCTAAGCAAGTCACAAACTCGGATTGCTTCTGTTTTCTTAAATGTAAAATGGTGATAATTTTAGCATCTACTGTGCAGAGTGGTGGTGAGGATTGAATGAGATAATATTTATAAAAAGTGCTTGGCATAACACCTGGCATATAGTAGACACTATATAAATGCTTCTTCCTTCCTCCTTTTCTACATGTAACCAACAACCCATTATTCATTTAGAATTATATGTCATATATTTTTTTAGCTATTTAGTTGTTTTCAGTCATGTATGACTCTTTGTGGCCTTTTTTAGGGTTTTTGTGGCAAATATACTGGAGCAGTTTGCCATTTTCTTCTCTAGCTTATTTTATAGAAGATGAAAGTGAAGCAAACAAGGTTAAATGACTTGCCCAGGGTCACACAGCTACCAAGTGTCTGAGACTGTATTGGAGCTCAGGAAGATGGGTCTTTTTGACTCTAAGCCTAGCATTCTATCCACTGTATTACCTAGCCAGCCTGTTCTTTGTCTACTACACTATATTTCCTTTTTTCATTTTAAATACATATAAAAATTATGCACACACATACATAAAGATGACAGCTTAAAAATGGAAGCTTAACATCTCTAAGTTCCTGCCTACCTTATTGGCCAAGTCCACAGCACATTTATTCCTCAATATTTCTCAGGAATCATAGGAACCAACTGAAAAGTCAGATATTATTTGTTCACTTTCTCTGAATTTTTTCCATAACAAATTTAGTTTGATGGTATCTCTGTGTCCAATGATGTTAACAAAACAAGATATTCTTATAATACCACATTTCTTCTCATTTTGGGAAGCCAAAGCTGAAGGAAATCAAGAGTTGAACAAGACTGAAAAGACTGACTACCACCATCCCCTCCAATATAAAAAATTGTTCTTTAAGGATCTAGGTTCAAGTCCTGACTCAGACAATACTAGTTGTATGACCACAATTTGATGACCACTGGTTGTGACCATGGTCCCAGTGCCCTAGGCAACTCTCTAAAACTAAATTGTAGGTGAGGCGATGGTTTGCATCAAAAGGAAGAGTTTCCATATAGATATTTCCACCCATGAAATCACAGATTTATCTTCCCAATTCTCCTACCCTCCCCACACTATTAAAGAACGAGTACAAGCTAATAATAATTTCTAGCTGCATATTAGTCCATTGTTGAAGAACTTGTAAAGGTGATACTATGAATAGTATTGATAGATTAATTCATGCAGGTACAACTGAAAAGATCAATACATGAACACACAATACATGAATCCTTTTCTTCTCATTTTATCACCAAGAAATTTATTCTTTGTTTTGCTGATAATAGTTTTTGAAGATTCTGTTGTTCCTGATTACTGCTTTAACTAGAAATTTGCTGATGGACTTTTTTTTTTCAAAATTAGTTACCCTCTATCTAAAAAAAAACCTGTTAATTGGCCCAATTGCTTCTTCTGCTCCATAACAGTTTATTATAGCCACATGTTGCAATGGAGATGCTACTCCTTACTTCCTGCAGACTGGCACTGCATTTGGAATGTTGGATTCATTTACAGACAAGATATTTTAGGAAAGGCAATGACAAGCTTAAAAGTCTTCAGAGGAGGATGTCCCAGACGGTGAGGGAACAAAAGACTGGACTATACAATTGAAGGAGCACATTATTTATGCTGGAGAAGGGAAGACTAAGGGGGAACCTGATAGTTGCATTCAAATAGAAGGGGTATCATCTGGAAGAGGGGTTAGATTTATTCTGTTTGCCCTCAGAGAGCAAAATGGGTAACACTGCATAGAACCTGCATGAGGACAGATTTAGAATAAATGTATAATAAACCAAAACAAAACTCATTTCCAAAAGTGGAATAGGCTGCACAGGAAAAATGGCCTCTTCCTTACCAGAGGTCTTTGAAAATGGTATAGATAACCACTTAGCTCTTAGGTAGTGAGGATCCATGTTCAAGTAAGAGTTGAATTACATGGGCTCTGGGGATAAAACAAACAAACAAAATGCATGTTAAAGAAAAAAAAGGTTAAAACATTTTGTAGAGTTGTGGAGGTGGGGCTTAAACTAAGAAGCAATATATAACTTTGAAAGTGTAGGCCAAATGTTTAGTGTCTACACTTTTCCTGAAAATACTAATTTTTGATTTTTCAACAAAGCAGAACCAGACATATCCTGTAACATCAATATTATAAAATGAGCATTTTTGAAGATTTTTATAAACTCACAAAGAAGGACAGGAGCCTAACCAGGACAACAATTTATATAGTAAGAGCAATACTGTAAAAATAAACAACTGAACGTTGTAAGGTCTGTGATCAATACAATGACCATTCATGATTCCAGAGGACAGATGATGAAGCATAGACAGGTGATAAATGTGGAGTGCATGATGAGAGAGACAGATGTACATATACAAATATATATACATCTGTGTGTTCATTTCCAAAGATGGGCATGATTACCCATCTGTGTTACAAGAACTTTGTTTTCATTTTCTGCCTTTGTTTTCAATGAGGTGAGATTAGGAGGGAGACAAAATAATTTCTGTTGATTAAAAAATAAAGAGATCATGTGAAATATCACATGTACTTTATGATGAATCAACTCTATTAATAGTTTTACTTAACTGCTTGACTTTGTTTTTACAGCTCTCATAAAGTGTGAATAATCTATAAATGTTTGTAACATAAACATAAAACATCGATAATTAAAAAAAAAGAATTTTCAAAAAATTTAGAGAAAAAAAAAATCTAGAAAACCTCACTTGGGCAGAAGTTCCAAAAGACTTAGAGAAACTTTCTGAGTATCTCAGTCCTAGCTAGAGGTAGTAGCAGATTCATAATATGTACTTTTAAAAGAACTGAATTGCCTTTTACTCTGATGAGACTTTGACATTAATCCTAGCATTTGTGACTACAATTTGTGATAGTTGCCACTAGATGTCACTGCTGCTTTATTAAGCAACACTGACAGCTAAAGATTTCATGTATGTTTTTTCTGCCACAATCTAGTCAATTTTACTTTTTCTAATTAAAAATTTAATTATTATGCAATAATTATGGCATAATGGCTAAAATGCTGGATGTAGGGTCAGAAAGACTGGATTCAAATATTATCTTTGATACCTACTGGATAGAAGGCCTTTTAATTTTTCCAAGTCAAAGTTTCCTCACCTTTAAAATTGGATATAATAATACACATAGAACCTTCCTTAATGGAGTAGGAGGAGGGAAAGAAATTAAGACTCAAGAATTAGAGGAAATAGGTTGCTAGAGAAGGAACCAAAAGGAGGCAAAGATAGGGAAGGGCTTTATTATATGGGATTAAGGAAAGAACCTGTTCACTAGAACCAGTAAGAAAATATGAAGTTAGAGTAAAACAGCAGTAAGGATGAGTTGATGCCAAGTCAGTAAATTCTTGAACCCCAATGCATAATGCTAGGATTGGCTATACCTATGGGTGGAGGCCAAGAGGCCCAAGCTGTGAAGGTTAGAGAATAGCAATTAGAGGAATCCTGGAATGCCATTACATTATATTTTTATGAGAGACAGAACAAAAATATTATTAGGAGCAAGGCTGAAAGAAATTAAAACCTAGAAACAATTGTTTTTTAAAACTCTGGTATCATTCCTTTTGTGAATACTATGTAAATTATTCAACTTCTAGTGGATTTCTAGCTCGAAACCTTTTAGTCAAAATTTTCTTTGAAGCTTGCAATCATTTAAAAATCAGATTCCTTGTCTCCGTTGGTGAGCTTGATTTTAGGCTGCTTAGCATTGAGGGCTACAATCTAACTGTGAATTTAAGCACATTTCTCATTTTTGCCATTATTCGTGTTCATTGTAGTTGTGCAGAACTTCCCTCACAAGTGTAGTAGTGTTTTATTTCATAGAATGAACTGAAGACTGTTTCCATCTTTGCCCTCTTCTTGTCCATTTCCATTCAAAGGAAAACTAATAGGAAAAAAATGTCACTTTTCTGACACATACCATTGTTCCCCTAATCAGGTATGATAGATCATTCTTCTAGTGATATTCTCTTACTGAATATTCTGCTATACTGATATGAGTATGGCTTCTCATTCCTCCTCTTCCCAGCATCAGATGATGGAAGGATTATTGGGCTTGGTGTTAGGCATCTTACTCTTGCAACTTCAGCGTGATTTCAGATTGGGTTTTTTTTTACTGACAACTTGCTTTTAAAACAAGAGGTCAAGATCCTTTTGAACAAATTCAAATTTATTTTGAAATAAAATATTTTGACTACTTAAGTAAGAGCTTCCCTGAACTTATAACAAGATTTCTTACCTACTTTATTAGAATTATCCTCAGGAGAGCCAGTTCTGCTTCATCAGAGATTCTTCCTGCATTTCAGCTTTCGCAAAGTTTGCCAGGCATAGATCCTAGTTGGTATGAGCAAAGTAGAAGAAAAACCTATGAAATGAGGATTAATGTGCATGGACATGGGGAGCTGGAGTCATTTGATCCACTGGGGTCACCACCTGAACAATGGACAATGGCCCTTTGTTTGACCTTTCAATTGCTTAATAAATTTATCCGTCTGAAAATTGTGTGTGTGTGTGTGTGTGTGTGTGTGTGTGTGTGTGTGTGTGTGTGTATTACTCCTCTGAAAATATTTTCTGGGATTAGTTGGTTATCTGCTCAATTCTTTTTGTTTTCTGGGCTACACATAACATGTACATGAAATGTACAGTCAGTTCATTGACTGATTAGAACAAAGATTAAAATCAGTACCAAGTCAGAAGGTTTAAAGATGAAAAGGAACAGAATCTGATTATCATAACGCCAACCCAATGATTTGAAACTATGAACTCCCCCCAAATGGGCCATTATTAAAAAAAAAAGTTAAATCAATACAAAAATTGTTGCCACCATAAGGAGGCTGAAAGAATTCAGAAACCCCCTAACTTAACATGCCAAATTTATTTTCTATACAACAGTTTGATAGCTAAGGAAAACACTTATACTCCATGATCAATTACAAAACTCTTAATTCCTTTCCTTCCCTTCCATGAAATCTTCCTTAACCTTACTCCACTACCCTAAGCTAACTAAGCTAACTAACCCCTAACTAAGTTCATAGTGTTCTCTTCTACCTTAAGCATCTTAAAGCATTCATACTTTGCTAAATATCTGCCTTTCTTGCTTTGTTACTATTATGCTATACTTCATATACTTACTATACTTGACTACACATCATATTCCTCTTGTAGGTTGTAAACTTCTTAAGTATAGAGATTGTAACATTTTTTTTCTTTGCATCCTTAGCCTCCAACACAAGGCTTTGCATATAGTAAAGTCTTAATTAGTGTGTTCTGAAATGTTAAGTTGAAGGTGATGGATATAAGCAACATTGCCTCACAAAACAGTGGAAAGTAACTGATATGGAATAAAATCTAATGAAAACTTGGAGTGAGATCCATCTAAGCCAGGCCATCTACTTTTTATATCTACAGACAAAATTGGAAAGACAACAAAAAGAAGTGAAACAGGCCAGAATTACCTACATTTCTATAGTGATATGCACTCCTAGCAATAAGAGTAGAGCTACAGGAATCTAGCAACTCAGTAATTAATGAACTATAAAATATCGATATATAAAGAAAAAGTAATATCATTTTAACAAATGACATTGGGAAGAACAGTTGAACATAACTAAATTAATATATCAAAATCTGCTGCAAAGGATGATGTTGAGAAATTCTGTAAAGGATTTGATGATTTACTCCAAAGCAAAATCATATATACCTTACTACTCGATAATGTGCCTGTAGCACAATTTGAAAGGCACTTAGGGATCAGTTTTTTGAGTACATAAAAGAGGGAACAGTCCAAAAGAATAAAGAAAGAAGTACTTTGAAAAATGTAATGCTAACAACCATTTATCCATATATTTGCATTTCCATGTATGTATTATCATTATGAAAGGGAATGTGAATTCCAACTAAACTTGAAAACATTTCAAGGGTAGACTTTTACAAATATTTTTTCAATATCAGACCACTATTTTCAGTAATGGAACTGAGTTAAATTAAAAAAAAAAAGATCCTTATGATGATTCTTTGTTGCTCTCAAAAAAGTATTTGACTTTGAAGAGCAAAATCCTTTCTAAAAGCGATTCCTCAAATAAAATGCCTCCTATCCATATGTTAAAATACTTCAATATCTTTGACAATTACAACAAGAAAACTTTTGATTATTATTGACATCAAATGAGGCAAAATATGGAGACATATGCTATCTCTGGGGGTTCTTGGGTGTTAAAAAGTTTCTTATATACCTATTTAAAATCAAGGTAGAGAATGATTTAATGTCAATGGCATAGCACTCCAAAAGTTCCTATTTCCAGATGACATTTTGCTGATAGCATTAGACCCCTAAATGCTTCAAAAACTCCTTAATTAAATTTATTGTCAGTTGAAAAGAGATCAGATACATTTCCTGCATGAGAAAAAGTAAATTGGGTTAAAATGCATATTATTACTATTGTAACATGAAATTGCATGGCCATTCTACTGAATTGATTTACCAGCACGATTGCATCTTTGATAGGCTTTGAATATCATCAATGGGCTTAGCTTATAATTGAATAGGACGTGAATATTTAGGGTCATCTAGGTAGGAAAGTAGATAAGAGCACCAAGGCTGGAGGAGGCCCTGGATTCAAACAAACCTCAGCTACTTTTTAGCTGTGTTGGACCCAACCACTCTTCTGCCTTGGAACTAATACTCAGTATTGATTCTAAGACAAAAGGTAAAGATTTAAAGGGAAAAGAAGCCAATATTGAATTGATAGTATTTGGGGGAAGAGAGGAGACAGCTTTTAGTGATATCAAGTAATTCAACTCCCCTAACATCCATCTTTAAGTTCTGGTATAAGATAAATTTATATGACTACAAATTAAAGAAAACCATATCTGTAGAATAAAAATTTCTAGTAACATAAGGAAATATGGAAAGCAATATGAAGGGTGAGAGTGAGGGACAACTATATATATATGTTACATATTATATATCATACATATAAGCTGCTTTAGTGTGGCATTAGTATCTAAAGCAATATTGAAAGAATATAAGTAAGGTTTTAAACATATTGAATGGATTCTTTATGGAGCCTTTATATTTTTTTAAGATTCAAAGATATTTTATTTTCCCAATTACATGTGATAACAATTTTCAACATACAGTTTCTGAGATTATAAGATTCAAATCGTCTCTTTTACCCCCTTTCCTGCTCCAACTCTGAGATGGTAAGAAATTTGCTTTGGGTTATACATGTATTATCCTGCAAAAGATCATGCATATTGGTTATTGTAAGAGGAAACTTACATAAAACCAAATCCCTAAAATAAAATATGGAGCCTTTATCAAAAAACTTGGATGAAAATGTCATAGGTTGTAGTATGTGTTAGTGGAAGACACAACAAAATTGCTGTATTGACCTATTTAAGTATCCAAGACAAATATTGCATTATCCATGATTATATTTGACAAGAATGAGTATTCCATGAGAAGTGTTAAGCTGTGTCCAAGGCTGAAGATAAACAATGGGAGGTGAGTGAGTTTGGTTCTAGATCTTAAATAATGATTGTTCATTTCATTGATCAGAATTCTTAAGTCTTTGAAAGTTGTTTGTCTTTGCAATGTTGTTTTGGTACATATATGGTACATATTGTTCTGGTTCTGTATGAATTCATGTCTACTTTCAATGGAACTATGCTTGTTTGACTTTTTTTTTTATCAACAGCATAGACACATTGTTGGAAAACATACCAGAAAAAAGATAGTAAGAAACACCAACTTTTTCCTCATTACCACCTTGCTTTAATTCTATTCTGTAAATATAGATACAAACCAGGAAAGTGGAAATGATTGATGTAGTAACTTTTTGGAAGAGAGAGTAGATGGGATGAATGAAACAAGGTGAAGGATAGGTTTTTCAAAGGAAAAGGGCTACTTTTTCCATAGGGATTTGATTAAAGGAAGAAATGATCAGTTAATGTGTAAAGGAGTTATTAGGAGTGAAGTAGGGGAATTATGTGAGCTCATAGATGATTTTCTTACCAGACTAGGTTAGATCATCTGAACTGAGAAAAAGAAGGGGGAGGGTGACATGGGACTGGAATTATGAGAGAGGAAGTGCTTTCGAAGAGCCACTGAGGGAAGAAGGATTGAGGATCATGTAAGAATAATATAAAGATTATTACATGTAGCAATGATGACTCAGATGAGATTAGGTTATATGACAGTTGTAGACTCAAGGAGCATGACTATGTGACTTACTCCTGTGGTTCTGAGTAGCAGCATGGAAGTAGAGCAGAGAAGGTGAGCTTTGGGAGATCATTTAGGGTTGACGATTAGCAGGGTATGAGTGCTTCATGGATCACTCTAGGGTGTGATCTCTTATTTTATAGCCTGTATTCCAACAAGGCTTATTGTTTTTCATTTTAATTTTTTGAGTCTTTTGCCTAGTAAATTGTATGAGTAATGGGATATAAATAGTTGTACATATTATCCTTTAAGTCTTCAGAGACATGCTATGATTCAATCCCTGTGTCGTTAGAGTGTGTTGATTATATGCTTTTTGACAGCTTTAGTTCCTTCAGAAGAGCACACAGTTCCTTGAAATTTGAAAACAGAAGAATTAAAGTCCTTGGCTCTTATGAATATTTGTTTGCATTGATCCACTTTCAATCTCTCAAGCTGGATCTTCACTATAACTATTTGTGTGAAATTTTTTCATTAGGTATTTGGAATGTGTTTTTGGATATGATAGAAATCTACAGAAAGGAATCTCAGACAGAGAAACAAGAGCAAAAGGAACAGGAAATGATAAGCTCATTTTGTTTTCAGGTTTGTCTTTTTTTTGCCTAGCAGCTCACTTGAGAGCTCCATTGCTCTTTGTCATCCCTACCTTTTCTTTTCTGATAGTAACTCAATTTTCCCTCAGCTATCTCCTCAAATAAAAACAAAAGTAGAGTAACTATTTTTTTTTCTTCTTAACTTTAGACACTAACAGAAATTAAAGAAAGAAGGATCATAGTTAGTAGAATCATTGATACAAAGCAAGGAGAGATCTTTGAGGTTCCTTATTTTATAGATAAAAGAATGGCCCAGAGAAGTTAAATAATTTATACAAGGTTGCACAGCTAGGATTTGACCTTAGCTCCTTTGGCTCTCAGAGTTAGCACTATTTCTATACTGGCTCCTGAGAGAAGAGTGTAAAGATTAAAATTTAGGAATATGGGGAGACTGAGGCAGGTAGAAATTAGTTTCTTTCTGCAAGGAGTATTATATTTTTTAGAGGTTTATTAAGGATTAAGTATTAAAGAATATACAAGTAAGAAACATGTGCCTAGGCCAGAGGCCTAGACAAAATAACCTCACATCATGGAAGACGCCTCTGCTCCAAAATGGAAGTCCAAAAGAGCCAAAAACCTTTGCCACCAGCTTAAATCCTTCCTCGATCTCGGCCCACCTCAGAATTCCCGTGAGATTACAAAGCATTTTGGGGAAGTGGAGCAAAGGCTTGTGGGGATTGTAGTCCTGTATTTGAGTCTATTTTTTTACAAGAGTAATGCAGTATCTCTCACAGAGAATGTTTAAGTGGGTCAGTTTTTGTCATTTCTCTGGAAAGAAGAACTGGCAGTACTAAGAAGGATAGATTAGAGGAGGACACAGTGGAAGTAGGAAAAGTTGTCATACTTGTTTTGATTGTCTATGTAGGAGGTAATCAGGGCATATTCTAGGTCAGTGTCTCCGCAGGCAATGTGAGAGATTGTGAATGTAGAATTAATAGGACTTGGAAGTGAGTTGGAAAAGTGAAGGGAGTGGAAAGGATTAATGTTAATGAGAAGAATTCAAACCTAAAACACTAAATGAAGATTTGTTGCTACTGATAGAAACAGTGAAGTTAGAAGAAGGCTCAGACTTGGAGGGGGGAAGATAACCTGGGTTTTAGGCATATTGATAGAGATATCTGTAGGACATCTCTGTCAGAATGTTTCTCATGAATCCTCTAGGATTGAGATCATTCATTTCATTGATAAGAGTTTTTAAGTCTTTGATAGCTGTTTGTCTTTTGTGGCAGTTAAAAGAGTTGGGGTCATAAACTGTAAGAGTTAAAATAGTTAAAGATATAAATTGTGATAGATATAAGAGTGGGTGAGTAAATTGTGACCTCAGAAAATATGTTTCACTTCAGTGTCTTGGTTTTAAATCAAATATTAGGTGGTCGCCAGGGAATATATTCCCAATTATGAATATACCCAAGTCAACTGGGTTTTATAGAGATTTTTAATTAATAATACAGTGAGTAATCAAAGAAAGAGAGAGAGAGAGAGAAAAAAGTATAAGTATGAAGGGCCTTAAGCCAACATGGCCTAGACCTGAATCTTAAGAGAGAGGGAATCAGTCAGTTTTTTATCACTCACCACAAGGTCTGTCTAAGCAAGGATTCTAGTGAAACCAGGCCAGCTCCATCTCAGCTGACTTCACCAGAGAGAGTTCCAGCCAGAGTCCTCCTCAAAGAGCCTTCCAGCCAGTTTCAAAGGGCCTCTCTCCAGAGCCTCCAGAGGGACAGAGTCCCCTCAGAGGAGCTCCAACGAGACCTCCTTATAGATTGTCCTCCAAGAGCTTCCCTTCTCCAGAGCCTCTCTCAAGAGATTCTTCCCAAGCGATCCTCATCAGAGATTCTCCAAAAGGATTTTTTTTTTCTCAAGAGATTCTGCTTTTTCTTATACAGGGGTTTTTCTCTTATGTCACCTCCCCTAAGTCCTTACATCTACCAATCACTGTAGATGTTTTCCAAAGGACAACCCATTCTAAAAACACTGCTGGGTGGACTTAATCCCTTTAGTAAGTTTGAATCAGAAAAAACACTGCTGGGTCGACTAATCCCCTCATAAAGTCTGAACCAGAGAAAACACAGCTGAGTCGACTAATCCCCTCAAGAGAAAACCTCTAAGTAAGTTTTCACCTCTTTGTTCCTCCCAAGTTTACAAGTTGCCGGACCTTTATAGGTACCTATCATCCCATTGTATCAATTCTAAAAACAGGCATGGCTCAAAGAACTCCCTGCCTCATCATAAGCATGGGTCCAAGTACTTTCATTGTTTAGCAAGGAGTTTTCTCCCCTAAAGCAGTCTTAAGTACGGGTGGAGTAGAGGTCCTCCCATTTCTGATCCTGGTGAGTTCTCACAGTCAAAATGGGGGGTGTTCCCAGTAGGGAATTGTTCCAATTGAGAACTCCCCATTGGGGAAAATTTTTAACATTCACTAGTCTGAGAAATTTCAAGATTTACACTTTACAATGTTGTTTTGGCACATCTATGGTACATAATCTTTTGGTTCTATATCAATTCATGCAAATCTCCCCAGGTTTCTCTGAAACCTATTGCACTCATCATTTCTTACAGTATTATAGTATTCCTCACATTCATATATATATATATCTATATATCTATATATATATCTCTCTCTCTATATATATATCTTTTCAGCCATTCCCTGATTCATATCCTCCTTTCAGTTTCTAAGTATTTGCTACTAAAAAGAACTGCTTAAATTATTTTTGTATATGTGACTATTATTCCTCTTTCTTTTGATCTCTTTGGGGTATAAACTTATTAGTGCTGTTATAGGGTTGAAAGTTATACACAACTTAATAACCTTGGGTGTATAGTTACAGTTTGTTTTCCAAAATGATCCAGATAATTAATAGCTCAACCAAAAGTATATGAATATGTAGCTTGTCGTGCCCTCCTAGGGCAGCTCTCCAGCCTCTGACCCTCACCTGATACCTAGCTCTCACTTGTGGCTCCTAGTAGATGCTAGCATGCGGCAGTGGCCACACCCCGGGCAACAACTTTGACAGTCTGGCTAAACCTTGTGAGAGTAGCCATTGGGTCATCATGGACCCCTGGTGAACTAGGGCTTTGCTCACCCAGCATGTGAAGACTGCTTTGGCTGAACAGCCAGAAGAAACCAACAAGAAGGCTCAACAGCTGAGAGGGCGACGCAGCAAAGCACTGTGGAGTGCTCAGGGCGTGTTGGAGCACAAAGGACAACACGGCCATCCAATGCAGCTGAGGAAGTCTCCAGGTGTAACGACTTTTCATGCCACTGGACCCAGGGTTCCAACACCGAGAGAGTGGGACTGTCTCTATGCACCGACTTTTCCACTTAAATCTCCTTCACGCACAAGTGTCTTTGTGCACAAAAACGCACAAACACAATCGTCATTCTTGGTTACCCAGAGATTACTACTACTACTATCTGATGCACTCTATCCCCTGTGCTACCTAGCTGCCCTTGGCAACAATATATTAATGTACATTTCCTCATAGCCCTGATAGCATTAATCATTTCCCTCTTGTCAGCTTTAATAATCTGATGGATATGAAGTGGAACTTTAGAATTGCTTTAATTTGCATATCACTAATTATTAGTGATTTGGGACATTTTTCATATGGTTGTTGATTGCTTGGATTTCTTCCTCTGCAAACTTCCTGTTCATACAATTTGACCTTTTATTAATTGTAGAATGGCTCTTATCCTTATAAATTTGAACCAGTTATCTTTATATCTCAGAAATGAGATGTTAGAAAAAATATCCTGCAAAGAATTTTTTCATTTATATGCTTTTACCTTCTGTCATCCTCTCTATCATTTGCTAGGGTTGTGAATTCTTCTCAGATGCTTAGAACTGAAAGGAATTTCTTCATTGCTTCTTTAATTTATTTATAATAATCACTCTCTATGTCTAAGCCCAAATCCATTTGGAACTTATCTTGGTAGATGATGTGAGATATTGGTCTATTGTAAGTTCAATCTATTTGGCTTCCAGTTTTCCAGTTGTTTTTGTAGAATAGTTCTTAACCAAATACCTGGGATCTTTGGGTTTATCAAACACAAAGCTACTATGCTCATTTGATTTTGTCTGATGCTAACCTAATCTGTTCTCTGGATTAATCTCTCCATTTCTTCAACAATACAAAAGCATTTGATGATTGGTGAAATGTAGCATATCTTGAGATCTGATACTGCTAGATCTCCTTACCTATCTTCACTGTCTCACATTTTCTGGAGATTCTTGATCTTTTGTTTCTCTAGATGAATTCCATTATTTTTTTTCTTACTCTATAATTCTTTGGTAGCTTTGCTGATATGGTACTGATGAAATTAATTCAGGCAATATTGTCATTTTTATATTATTGGCTAGGCTTACTAATGAGCAATCAATGTTTCTCCAAATATTTAGATCTATTGCTGTTTGTGTAAAGGATGTTTTTTCTTGTATTTAGGAATGCCATTGTTTATCATTGGAATCTGGAATCATGATTGATCATTGAATTGATAAGAGTAAGAATGAAAGATTTAAAATAAAGAAATGAAGCTCAAGTGGTAGAATTTCAATGGGGAGATTTCCTTTTTTTTTTTTGGGTGAGGGCAAATGCTAGGAGTTCTGGAAAGGCAATCTGAAATTACATAGGCACAATGTGCTTTCTGTGAAAACTAGATGTTAATGCTGTAACTTTAATTCATCACCTTGTCTTTCTTTCCCATAGGAGGAAATGAAATTTTCTAGCACTGATTTTTTAAAATTAGGAAACCTTTTGATAATTATATATACATTAGTTTATGAAGATTTAGGTTTTTACAAAATGCTGACATTTGGAGAAGAGGCAATTCCTCATTTCATATTTGCATAGTTCTTTTGATAGTCTCTATTTTGTACTATACACTTCCTCTTATTTCTTTATTGTATTCATCTTTCCCTGTATTTTAAGATACAATGCATGCCATTATCTTTCTTTTATAACATTTATTATAAGAAAGTCAACAAAAATTGTAATGATAACTTAATAGTTAAAACATAGACATATTTCTAGATGGGAAAAATGGTCTGGGAACCAAACAATTTTTTCAAAGAACTTAATACAATACAGACAACACACACACATATGAACACACACATTTAATATATATTAGATTGGTGAAATATATTGACCTGAGTAGTCAAAAATAAAATGGACTGCATAATGTGAGACATGTTGATATTGCTTCCAAATCATTGTTTATGTTATTTTGCAATTCTAATTATAATAAGATCAAACCTAATATAAAATTAAACTTTATTTCTTCTGGCTGATTACAGTCCCAAAAATTACATATCAAATTAATTTTTTAAATGAACAAACAATAGTCACTGATAGTTTTGGTTACTCTGTTATAAAGTAACTTCATTGATTTTAAAAGTTAGTGATTTTTTTCCCTTCCACCCTCCTTATATTCCTTCCTTTTCTTCCCTCTTTTCTTTTCCTTTTCTCTCTCCCTGGAGATGACAAGAACCCACTGAAATGTATCAAGTAAGAAGATGACATGGTTGTGTATGGGTTTTAGGAAAATCATTTTGGTGGCTGAATAGAAAACCAATTAGAATTGGAAGAGACTTAGGGTAGGCAGATCTGCCAGTAAGCTATTACAATAGTCCAAGAGTGAGATAATGAGAGCTTGCACTAGGATGATTTAGAGGGCATATATGAAAGATGTTGCAAAGGTGAAATCAACAAGCCTTGGCAACAGATTGGATATGGGAGTGGTAAGAGATATTGAGGAGCTGATCCTCAGACTCTCAATTTGCAAGCCAAAGAGTCTGGAAGGATGATGTTACTTTCTATGTCAACTAGGTAAGATGAGAGGAGGGGAGAGATTATGGGGACAGATGATGATTTCTCCTTTTGAAGTGTTGGGTCTAATGTAAACTGGACATATGGTTAAAGATATCTGAAAGGCAGGTGATGATGTGACATTGGGCATCAGCAGAGAGGTTGGGGAAAGACAGGTCGATTTGAAAATCATTAGCACAGTAATGGTAACTAAATCCATAGAAGCTAATGAGATCACCAAGTGAAGTGGTATAGAGAGAGAAGATGAGGGTCCAGGGAAGAAACATGTGATATAATTAAGGTTTGAGATGTGAACTGGATGAAAATCCATTAAATGAGACTAATTAGAGAGGCTATATTGGTAATGGGAGAACCAAGAGAGAAAGACATCCCTAAAACCTGGAGAGAAAAGGGTATCATGAAGGAGAATGATCAATGAATGACAAAGACTGAAGAAGGGTTGAAGAAAATAATGATGGATAAAAGACCATTGAATCTGGTAATTATAATAATTATTGATACCTTGAGAGCAGTTTTGGTGGAGTGATGAAATGAGAAACTAGATTGCAAAGTGTTAAGAAGAAAATGAGAGCAGAGAAAGTAGAGACACCTATTATAGCTGACCTTTCAAGGAGGATAAAAAGGGAAGACGTATAGAACAATAGAGGGGATGGAAGGATTAAATGAGGGTTTTTTTTTAGGATAGGAGAGACATAGAAATGTTTGCAGGTAATAGGGAATGAGCAAATTGATAGGGAGAGACTGAAACTAAGTGACAGAGTGGGGATGTTAGAATGGGCAATCTGTTGAAAGAGATGGGATGGAATGGGATATTAGTCTTGTTAAGAAGTCTGCATCATGTGAGTTGGGGTGAGGGAAGTGATAGTGGCAGAAGGCAATGTAAGCTGCAGAAGAATGGAAAAGAGGAAGCTCATGGTGAATAATCTCAGTATTTCCTCTAAAGTATGAGGCAGATTTCTCATCTTAGAGAATGGAAGGAGGGGGAATCATGGGAATCATGGGAGTTTTGATGAGAGATAGAAATGTTTGTAAGAGTAGCTGAAGAAAATGGGATATGAATAGATAAGGGAGGTATGGAAGGATTACCTAGCTGCAGTAAAGGCCCAGTTGAGATTGTGTAACAAATTTCTAGTGGAACTACTCAGCATGGCCTCTTTATTTTCTCTACTTTCATTTAGCAGCTCACTTGTAGAAACAAAGGCAACAAATGATGGCAGTCATCCAAAGCTGAGGTTTAGCAGGGCATAAAATGGTGAAATTATAAGGGAGGAGTAAATAAGTTAAGAGTGTCAGTGAATACTTCAAAACCAAGCAAGAATTAGAAAGAATTACAAAATGCAAAATAAATAATCTGGATTACATCAAATTAAAAAGTTTTTGTACAAACAAAACCAATGTAACCAAAATCAGAAGGGTAGCAACAAATTGGGAAACAATCTTCATAAAACCCTCTGACAAGGGTTTAATTACTAAAATTTATAAAGAACTAAATCAATTGTACAAAAAATCAAGCCATTCTCCAATTGACAAATGGGCAAGGGACATGAACAGGCAATTCTCAGCCAAAGAAATCAAAACTATTAATAAGCACATGAAAAAGTGCTCTACATCTCTTATAATCAGAGAGATGCAAATCAAAACAACTCTGAGGTATCATCTCACACCTAGCAGATTGGCTAACATGACAGCTATGCAAAGTAATGAATGCTGGAGGGGATGTGGCAAAGTGGGGACATTAATTCATTGCTGGTGGAGTTGTGAATTGATCCAACCATTCTGGAGGGCAATTTGGAACTATGTCCAAAGGGCGATAAAAGAATGTCTGCCCTTTGATCCAGCCATAGCACTGCTGGGCTTGTACCCCAAAGAGATAATGGACAAAAAGACTTGTACAAAAATATTCATAGCTGCGCTCTTTGTGGTGGCCAAAAATTGGAAAATGAGGGGATGCCCTTCAATTGGGGAATGGCTGAACAAATTGTGGTATATGTTGGTGATGGAATACTATTGTGCTAAAAGGAATAATAAAGTGGAGAAGTTCCATGGAGACTGGAACAA
Organism: Monodelphis domestica; assembly: GCF_027887165.1. Taxonomy (NCBI): domain Eukaryota; kingdom Metazoa; phylum Chordata; class Mammalia; order Didelphimorphia; family Didelphidae; genus Monodelphis; species Monodelphis domestica. The sequence continues at coordinate 198,085,309 of NC_077230.1, forward strand.
CCTCCAGGAAGTAATGCAGAGCGAGAGGAGCAGAACCAGGAAAACATTGTACACAGAGACTGATACATTGTGGTACAATCGAAGGTGATGGACTTCTCCATTAGTATCAATGCAATCCCTGAACAATCTGCAGGGATCTAAAAAAAAATACTACCCACAAGCAGAGGATAAACTGTGGGAGTAAAAACACCGCTGAAAAGCAACTGCTTGACTACAGGGTTGGAGGAGATAAGACTGAGGAGAGACTCTAAATGAACACTATAATGCAAACTCCAACAACAGGGAAATGGGTTCGAGTCAAGAACACATGTGATAACCAGTGGAATCATGCGTCGGCTATGGGAGAGGGAAAGGCGGGGGGGGGAGGGGAGAGGGAGGGAGGAAAAGAAAACGATCTTTGTTTCCAGTGAATAATGTATGAAAACGACCAAATAAAATAATATTAAAATTAAAAAAAAAAAAAGAGTGTCAGTGAGATTTATTATTAGCCAATCAGAGAAAGTTCATAACCTCATAGATCTGGAATTGGTAGGGACCTTAGAGGCCATCTAATCTAACTTACTTATTTTCCAGATGAGAAAACTGAGACCAGAATGACTGCTTTTCTTTCAATGTTGCAGAAACAAATGCCTGAAAATACATTTTGAATGAGAGCATGGATGCAACAACTATTCTGTAGGCAAATTATTACGAATTTTCTGATATGGCCTCTAGGTCAAAGGTACAGCTTCTCTGTTGGGAGAGATGGCTCTCCAGAGGGTATGATCATTTTGAACTCTGATTTTCACAAAGTCAAGTAGTCAGAAATGTAAACTTGGTCAGTCTTTTATTGTCAAAAACCACTTGCTTTTTGGTTAAAGGATTAGCTTTTACATCTTTGGTACAAAAGAGCCCAGTTTTAAAAGTGGAAGTCAAATCTGACTTATTTCACTGGATTACTAATTGGAAAAAGTATCTTTCTAAGGTTAATTAGTCATAATCACTAATATTGATATTAAGTTGTTAGATCCTTTTGGACTTATATCTTTCCTCTTTTATCATGGCTTGCCCTACTTTTAGATTGAGAATCATAAACTTCTGACACTGTTCCACTCAAGTTGATTCTTTTCCTTGTAGTTAGAATCATAGAATTTTTCAGCAGGTAAATCTATTCCCTTAAGTATCTTCTTGCTGGAATGGAGATAGGTTCAATGTTTTCTCTGGGGGCAGCATCAGTCAGTATTTTATTATCTTTTCCAAATCATGACACTCAATGAAGTGTGGATCAGACAAAAGAGGCATTTATTTTAAGGTCCAAGAGAGAAAACATAACAGAAAATGAGGAGTTTAATCATCAATGCATCACTGAAGTTGCCCAGAGAGACTTTGTAGATAATGAACCTACCTGATAGCCAGAGAAACTCCATCTCCCCTTATTCATGACTGAAACTCTAACAAAGTTCCAGGTTGTTTTCATATGCTGTCTGGCCAAGCTTCATTTTCTCTTTTGGGTGGCAAAACAGTGATTTTAATTTGACCCATTGTCCTAAGTCAGCCAGAGATCTCCTTTGGCAAAGACCCAGAGGATAATAGGGAAACAATCCTGATAAAATTACATATTGATTTGGCTCTCCAATGTGAATTCTTTCTGGTTAAATTACTTACCTTCTTCCAGATGGGATCGTGTGTCTTTAAAACCATCTCCTTGGCCTCTTAGAGTCTGTACTTTCTAAGTACAGACTTTGAAGTTGGTTTTTTCATCTATTTGAACCCATTCTTATTTTTAAAAGGAGAATATTTCTGATCACTATTGTTACAGAAAATTTGACAAAGGGAATGCCAGAAATAGGCAGAGTTGGCCATTTTATGTGTGATTTAAGTCGCAAGAAATTGAAGCTTCATATTTGTGGCAAGGCTAAAATTTCCTTTTTTATCATTTTCTTCACCTGTAACATATTTCTCTTTGGAGTCAGTCCTCCATAATGCTGCTGAAATTCTCCATTCTTACTTTTGAGACTATAAGTATTCCACATAATGGACTCTGCCTTCTGATTTGCAAAATGATCACATTTGACAGCATTCACACCTCTTGTACCCCACCTCTTTACTGAGAAGTGAGAAAGTATATTTCTTCATCTATGTTCTAAGACTGATTGGTCATTGTAATTTACCTAGATTTGTTTGCTGTTTAGTGTTCTTTTCACTTTTATTATTGTAGTAACTATTTATGTATTCTTTGTACACCAGCCTGGCCAATTTCATATAACCCTTTCCAACCTTTTTCTTTTTCTGAATTCTCCATTTTTTTTTTGCAATAATATTCCATCACATTGATAGAACTCAATTTGTTTAGATATTTGCTGTTGATGGACATCTACTTTGTTTCTTCCTTTGTGCTACCACCAAAAAATACTTCTAGGAACATGTCATTTAAATAGGACTACTTTTTAAAATCATTTACTTCTTTAGAGAATATGCCTAACATGAGAAAGTTGGCTTAACAGATCTGAATAGCTTAGTGAACTTTAAAAAATAATTTCAAATCATTTTTCAGAATTCTCAGCTCTCCCAACAATGTACTTCTGTGGCCATCTTTTTATATTCCTTCCAACATAGGCCATTTTGTCTATTATTATCTTTGGCAATTTGATGCATATGAGATATGAGGCTTATGGAAAATTATGTGCTTATTATGAGTAGGCTGTGATGTTACAAATAAGTGATTATGCAGGTAAAGCACTTTAAAGAACATCATCATAGAAATGTTTGCCCAGAAAAAAAATAGTGAGAGTAAGGGATAACCATTGTCAGTCCTCATTGTCCATTGGTCTCCATATGATGTCAAAAAAATTGAGAAGGCTTATAGTCTATTGTGTGGAACTTTATAGAAGATTTATAGGAGGTAAGAGATAAAAATATCAGAGAGGTTAAATATGGATGAATTGTTTTATCACTGGAGGGAATACTTTTATTGATGAGATCATAGATGAATGAGAATGGAGAGGCAAAATCTCTTGCTTTAATATGCTTTTCTTGTATCTTTTATTTGGAGCATTTTTCGGGAATTATTTTTTGATAGCATGCACTTCTTCATTTGATCATTTCTCAGTTGAAGAATGATGCTTAGACACACACTTGGGCTAATTCTCCACAAATCTTTGATTTTAGACTTTTATTAGATGCAGTTTTTTCCCCCCACAGACTGCTTATCCTTTTATTTTTAGATGCTTTTACTTTTTTCCTCACAAAAGTTCTTTACTTTTAAGCAATTTATATTATTTTATAACTTTAATTATTATTTTTACCTTGAATTTTGTTAAAAAGATTTCCTAGCCATAGTTTTGAAAGGTATTGCCTTCTATTCTCTTTTTCTTTTTGATTAAATGAGAACAAATGCACAAAGAATTCTGATAGGGAATTATTGAAACAGTGGTATGACATTTATCCTTTGAGATTATTTAATTTACATTATGGGCAAATTTCCAGTCATGTTGCTTTTTATTTATGCTGAATATTAAGTTTTTAGTAAAACATTTAAAATATCCATACATTTAATTACATGTTGCCTTGGCTCAAATTCAGTAAGAGCCATGGAAATAGAATTTAGTTCTGGAAGAGATATTAGAGATTATTTTCTCTAGCCCTGTCATATATGAGGAAATTAAGGCCAGGAAAAGCTTAAAGTCACATAGATAACATTACCAGAACCATGAAAGATTTGTTCCAATGACTCCAGCATTTCTGATTCTTCCATGATCATTTTCACCATTCCTCCCACAATCCATCACTGCTATTCTAGCTTTACTTTTTCCACTTTAAAGTCTTCACTCAAGAATTAACCACTATCCTTCACCCTAAAATCCTTTGCTCTCTTAAAAAAAAAAAAAAACTACTGAACTTGACCTCAGGGAAGGCTTGGGTTAATCTTTTGCCTTTTATACTTGCGAGCTATGTGGCCGTAGGGAATTATTTTTATTTCTCTAGCCTCAGTTTCCTCATATGTAAATTGGAGAAAATGCAACCTGTAGCTCCTAACCAAAGGATTGTTGTGAAGATAATTAATTTAAAGTATGTAGAGTGCTCTGTATACCTTAAAGCTCTATATAAATGTTTATAATTGATCTCCAACTATAGGTCACTGCCACCACCACCCCCTTTTCCTGGTTTTACTCCTCAGCAACTAGAGGAAGTCACAAAATTGTATTGACTGGTTCTACTAAAATTGTATTTTATCTAACTTCAATTAGGCCCTCAGAGCTGCACTGCAGTTCTTTTTATTCACCTCTGATTGATTGTTATCACATTCCCTCCAGCACTGCTCCAAATCTTTTCTCTCCTCAAGGTCCCTGATTTCAACCCTCACCTTTCCCTCTCCTCGGGTAACCCTGTTTCCTAATTGACCAAGGCTGTTTAGAATGAGCTCTCTCATCAGTGCTCTTAAGAATTTGGTTTGTGCTAAAATATTAGTTTGTCTCATGCTCTCAGAATGAGGTAATCCTCTGCCTTGTTAAGAATAAACTCTGTACATATGCTCTTTATCCCAACCTCAGGATTTAAAGATTGAGACCTGGATGAGAGCTTAGGGATCAGCTAGTTTGACTACCTCATTTTACAGGAGAGAACTAGATTCCAGAGATATGAAAGTGACTTGTAAAAGATAAAATGAGCCATAGGTAGCAAGAAATGCTGAATTTAGATATTGACTCCTATTCAATTTGATAAATATTTAGCAATGGCTACATGAAAGACATGTTAGTCCCAATGACAGTCTTTTTCTTCAAAAGAGAGGAATTTTTGGTAATGTACCTTCTGAGGGGTGAATTTTAGATTTACTCCACCATGCTTCGCCTTTATAATTTTAGCAACCAGGAATGTATACACCCCCATTTAAGGATTAACTGTGAGGAGGATGGCCTATGACCGATGTGCTAGCAAGTGACAAATCAGAAAAAAACTGACTGACCCCCTGGGCTGTCCTAAACCAAGCTTAAGCTTCCATTGGTACATGTGAGATGCAGGAAGTAATCCTATATATTTTGTGGTTTAGGTGAGGCATCTTCCCTGAGCGACCTTGGTGAGTGGTAAGGCTGTTGATTCCTCCTTTCTTTGACCTCCTGAAAAGGCACTATCCTCCATGGAATCCCCTCATCTCAGAGGAGACCTCATGGCTGGAAGTCAAGCTAGATTTAATCTTCTGAGAAGGCCCTTTGCCTGAAGCCTCTGAACTCCCTTTGACTTACTCCAGCTGGAAAAAATCTTATACCCCTTTCTCTCTTCTTCTTCTTAATTTCTTCCTACTATTGTAATTAAACCACCATAAAAATCCCAAACTGACTTGAGTATTTTATTGGGCTTGAATTTAAATCCCTGGTGCCTACTAATATAATATAATCAGTCATCAATCCTAATTTTACCCCTAACAGAAGTGCAATTTTAAGCAATACACTCAATTTTTTTTGGTCTCATTCTTCATTGGAAAGGATTAGATAAATTAAATAAATACTTTCTAATGTTTCTTCCAGTTGTAAATTTTTGTTTCTATGTTTACTCTTCCATCCAGTGGTGATAGTGGTGAATATTAGATTTGTGTAAATAAGTTAAATCTGAGTTAAGAAATACCACTAAAAGTGGGGAGAGTAAGGGATGAATTGAAGGAGGAGGTGGCACGTGAGATGAACCTGGGAAGAAGAGAAGAAATGTGAGAATTATATTCCAGTCAAAGGTGAAGGAGATGAATTTTCAAATTTGGGAACCAGCTGGTAGCTCAGCTTCCCTGTAGTGTAGTTTGTAAAAGGGAATAATGGGAAATGAAGTCAGAAATGAAACCTTAGCTGTAATGTGGATGGTCATAAATGCCAGGTTGAATTTGTATTTTGCACTGGAGGCAAATAAAGAGCTACTGAAATTTATTTGGCAGCTATGAGGCAGCTAAACTAGTAATGACAAAGGCATGAATTAGGGCAGTAGAGGTTGGATGAGTGGAAAGAATTAGATACAAGTTGTTATAGAAGAGGCAGCCAATGGTTGCTAATTGAATGGTTTTTTGGGGTGAAGAGAGGCAAGAAACCAGGATGACTACAAGGTTATGGACCTTGGTAACTGGGGATCTATAAGGGTTCTCATTGGATATAGGGAATGTTGGAGGGGGTATAGATTTAAAGGGAAATAAAACATTTTTGTGTTGGATATGTTGACTTCTTATTTCTGTTTAGGAGATTTTGGTTAATAATATAAATTCGGTAATTGTCTGTGTAGAGATGATGAAAGTGATGAGACCCTGGAGGGAGAGAAGAGAGAAAGGAAAGAAGGGGAGTCAGGACAAAGCCTTCTGGGACATTAACACTGTGAAGATTGGATTTGGCTCTCCCGTGATTGTAACAATGAAGGTCCTTAGCTCTTCCTTCATTGTGAATATTTAAATTGTAACTCATGTCTATTTTTAGCTTTTAATCCCCATAAGTGTAAACACCCTACATAAAAGTTAAGTATGGAGACCTGACTATTTTTAGATTCAAGTCACATAAGTGTAAACATGATACTTAAAAGTTAAGTGTGAAGATCTGCCCATTTAGATCTAATCACCAAAAGTGCAAATATCCCACTTAATCATGAAATGGGAGGTCTGTGATCCATGTGTGCGATAGTAGGTAACAAATCGGTATTGACTGATTGCCTTCTGGGCAGTCCTAGAACAGAGCATCAGCTGTGATTGGTAGATGTGGAATTAGGGGAAGAGACGTAAGAGAAAACATATTTAAAAGTGAAGTTCAACTTGGATCTGGAATTTCTTGGAGTGGAGTTCAACTTAGACTTTCACTTCTGCTGAAGTTCAATTCTTCATGCTTTCAAGTTGAGGCTGGTGAAGAAGTCAGAAGGACCTCCTGTTAGACTGATACGTGGTAAGTGAAAAGCTGACTCTAAATTGCTGGATTTTTCTTTCTTTTTTTAAAAATTAATTTATTTAGTCAATTTAGAATATTATTACTTGGTTACAATGATCACATTATTTCCCTCCCTCCCCTCTACCCATCCTTCCTGCAGCTGATGTGCAATTTCATTGGGTATTACTTGTGTCCTTGATCAGAACCTATTTCCATATTGTTGGTGTTTGCATTAGGATTAAACTGCTTCATTTTTCTGAAGAGACTTCCCCAGGTCCTGGGTTATGAGGGTCGAGGCCTATTGTGTTGAGGACTAAACTCCCCTGCTTGGTTTTTGAGCCAGGGGCCAGAGTAAATTACTTAGTGCTCAGGCTAGATATCTTACTTTTTCCTCTCTCTGGTTTCTTGTTTCCCTCTTTCTACATTTTGTAAATAAATTATAAATAAAATCTCTTTGGAATTAATTAATTTTTTGGTGACCAAACTCTTAAATAATCAAGTCCAACCCTTTAAAAGTTAATCCCTTTCCCCCCTTACAACACCAAGAAGGAGGGAGATAGATGAGCATCCAGTAAAGCAACTTATGACTGATGATCAAATAGGAGAAGAAAGAGAAAGAAATGTCATGGAAGCAAAGGGAGTGGTATTACTATTATCTAGCCAGTCTTGTGGCATATTCAATGTGATTATTACCACATTTCTTCCAGCATTGGTTCCAAATCTTCTCTCCCATCACAGTACCCAACTTCAACCTTCACCTTTCCCCTATGTTGCCATCCAAAAAAGGATCATATAACTGGAAACAGAAACCTAGCCCTTTGGATACACCCTTGGTGCAAGTCTTCTAGGAGAATATGAGCAAAAGTTGGACAGGGTGAGAGGGCATGGTTTGTGTTCAATCGTTTTCACTCATGTCCAAATCTTTGTGACCCCTTCTGGGGTTTTCTTAGCAAAGATACTAGAATGGTTTGTAGTTTCCTTCTCCAGCTCATTCTACAAATGAGGAAACTGAGGCCAACAGACTTGAGTGACTTGCCCAAGCAGTTAAGTGTCCAAGACCAGGTTTAAACTCAGGTAGATGGATCTTAATGATTCCAAGTCCAGCACTCTATCCACAGTATTACCTAGCTACAGACAAGTTGAAATATGTATTATCAGAGGGAGTAGCCACATAAATGGAATGATAGGCCCATTGAAGTGCTGTTATTATTGTTGTAGTTATTAATATTGCTTCACAATATAAATTTTATTAATTTTTTTAACCTGTACCTTCTGTCTTAGAACCAATACTAAGTTCGTTCTAAGGCAGAAGAGTGGTGAGAGCTAGGCAATGGGGGTTAAGTGACTTGCCCAGGGTCACACAGCTAGGATGTGTCTGAGGCCAGATTTAAACCTAGGATTTCCTGTCTCTAGGCCTGTCTCAATCCAACTACCTCCTAAATTTTATTAACTCTTTTTGAGGCCAACACATTTTCTTGCTTCTAGCTGTTGATAATCTTGAAATAAATATAATGTCTTCTGTATAATAGAGGTCTAACAAATACATTATGATAATATATTATAACAAATATATAAATATAAAAAATAAAATTACAGAATAGTTTATTTACATATATTCTTTATATATTTATTCATATAAATTATAATATAAGAATATTATTATACAATATTAACTGCATAATGCAATAATAAATATATAATATATAATATTAACATATGATATATATAAATAAAATACATTGACTTGAATATGATATTAATGATCTGAAAATTTAAAAAACAAACATTTTGCTTTACATGATGGATACTGTTCAGAGAATTAAGCTGTTCTTAGGTTACGATCACCACCTTCCTGGAATGTAAACCTTGGTACAAAACAAAATGTGGGCTAACTTACTCTGTGATCTCACACTTTAACCATCAAACCTCAGGACTCAATCTCTCGTTTCTTCCTTCTAGTTTCTAGCTTCCATCCCCCCTTTCTGAGCTGTATATGTCAAACCTTATCTCAGCATGAAGGCATGCAAGATGTTAACTATCCATATTCCTTAGAAATAATGTTTTTTTTGGTAATTTTTATTATTTACATTCAGCTTTCTCTTGAAACTTCTTTAGAGTGTGATTCTGATAGTGATAAATGAATGTGCCTATCCTTCAATGTCTCTGCCAGTACTGTTATATTGCTTTTAATTATCTTTGTCAATGTGGTGATTGTGAGATGGGACCTCAAAGTAATTTTAATTGTGGTTCTGATTATTAGCCTAATGGAGGTCTGGTACATATCTAGATTCTATCAGTTTGCTCAGCTATTGCAAATTTTCCACATGGAGGATGCTGCGGCTTGCTCTTCAGAGGATCATGGGAAATACTCTAGAGATGGATACCTGTTGGTATTCTGAAACAAATTTAGGTTGGCTAATCATATGGTAGAATGGAGACTCTCTGGCTCTAGGGGCAGTAAAATATTATCATATTCATCTGCTTTCTTTTTGTCTATTTTCCTTCAAATAATGACTTTTTGCAGAGGCATCTGGTGAGAGATAAAGCGGTAAGGAGAACTGACATTTTGGATCCAGTGGAACGACTAACCTTGCAGTTTTGCCACATCTGACATGAACTTGGTGGCATCAAAGTCTTATAGGAGCTGTGCTAAAATCTGAAGCCATTCTCTCGGAGACCACAGATGAAAGTGAGAATATGTCCCAGAGATATTGGGAGAAATGCTTGTGTATTTGGTTTTCCTGCTATATCTTTGAAGTAAATATTGCCTTTTAAAGCTAATTGATATTAAGTGGTTAAATGGAGCTGGAGTGCTCACTGATGCTCTACCAATGGCAAGAATCACCAGTAATGAGGGCTCCAATTGCTTTAAGTGGAGCAAGACCCCACCTAACCCCTTAGGGTTCCCCTCTTGAATTCTGAAGGGTGGTACAGTAGGTATTGTGAGGGCTAGAGTACATATGCTACTTTAATGAGGTTAAGAACATTTTAAGTGATTATTAATGAATTATATTTCTACTTTTGAAATTTGTTTATGTCTTTTGACTCAGTTGTTATGGATTGGGAGTTTGCAAATTTTTGACATTTTCTTCTTTTTAATTGATTAATTATTTTTTTGAAAGTTTTATTTAATTAGTCAATTTAGAACATTTTCCTTTGCTTACAAGAATCATATTCTTTACTTCCTCTCCCCCCATCCCTTCCTGTAGTTGGCACACAATTGCACTAGGTATTACATGTGTCCTTGATCAAAACCTATTTCCATGTTGTTGATGTTTGCTCTAGGATGATCATTTAGATTCTACATCCTCAAACATAACCCCATCAACCTATGTGATTAAGCAGTTGCTTTTCTTCTGTGTTTCTACTCACAGTTTTTCCTCTAAATTTGGATAGTGTTCTTTCTTGTAAATCCCTCTGAGTTGTTCTGGATCACAGCATTGCTACTAATGAAGAAGTCCATTACATTTGATTGTGCCACAGTGTATCATCAGTCTCTGTATATGTTCTCTTGGTTCTTCTCCTCTCACTCTGCATCAATACCTGGAGGTCATTCCAATTCACATGGAAGTCCTCCAGGTCATTATTCCTTTGTGCACAATGGTATTCCATCACCAACATATGCCACAATTTGTTCAACCATTCCCCAATGGAAGGGCATCCCCTCATTTCCCAAATTTTGCCACCACAAAAAGTGCAGCTATAAATATTCTTGTACAAGTTTTTCTCCTTATTATATCTTTGGGGGTCAAACCCAGCAGTGCTATGGCTGGGTCAAAAGGTAGGCAGTCTTTTAGCAACCTTTGGGCATAGTTCCAAATTGCACTCCAGAATGGTTGGATCAATTCACAACTCCACCAGCAATGCATTAATGTCCTAACTTTGCCACATCCCCTCCAACATTTAATACTTTACTTTGCTGTCATGTTGGCCAATGTGCTAGGTGTGAGGTGATACCTTAGAGTTGTTTTGATTTGCATCTCTGATTATGAGAGATTTAGAACACCTTTTCATGTGCTTATTAATAGTTTTGATTTCTTTATCTGAAAATTGTCTATTCATGTCCCTTTCCCTATTTATCAATTGGGGAATGGCTTGATTATTTTTTTTTAGCTCTTTATAAATTTGAATAATTAGACCTTTGTCAGAGGTTTTTGTTATGAAGATTTTCCCCCAATTTGTTTCTTTCCTTCCAAATTTGGTTACATTGGTTTTGCTTGTACAAAACTTTTAATTTAATGTAATCAAAATTATTTATTTTACATTCTGTAATATTTTCTAACTCTTGCTTGGTTTAAAAATTGTTCCTTTCCCAAAGATTTGACAAGTATACTATTCTGTGTTCAACTAATTTACTTATAGTTTCCTTCTTTATATTCAAGTCATTCACCCATTCTGAGTTTATCTTGGTTTAGGGTGTGAGATGCTGATCCAAACCCAATCTCTCCCATACTGCCTTCCAATTTTTCCAGCAATTTTTATCAAATAGTGGATATCCCCCCCCCCCCCCCCAGCTGGATTCTTTGGGTTTATCACAGATTTTCTTGCTGAAGTTACTTACACCAAGTCTATTCCATTGATCCTCCTTCCTGTCTTTTAGCCAGTACCATATGGTTTTGATGACCACTGCTTTATAGTATAGTTTGAGATCTGGTACTGCTAGGCCACTTTCCTTCACATTTTTTTTTCATTATTTCCCTGGATATCCTTGATCTTTCGTTCTTCCAAATGAACTTTGTTATTTTCTAATTCAGTAAAAAAGTTTTTTGGTAGTCTGATGGGCATGGCACTAAATAAGTAACTTAGTTTGGGTAGGATTGTAATTTTAATTATATTAGTTCATCCTACCCATGAGCAATTGCTTTTTCAATTATTTAGATCTAGTTTTAATTGTATGGAGAGTGTTTTGTAATTGTGTTCACATAATTCCTATGTTTTCCTTGTCAGATAGATTCCCAAGTATTTCATATTGTCTAGGGGTGATTTTTAAATGGGATTTCTCTTTCTAATTCTTGCTGCTGAGATGTGTTGGAAATATATAGAAATGCTGATGACTTATGTGGGTTTATTTTGTATCCTGCAACTTTGCTAAAGTTGTTGATTATTTTGACTAGCTTTTTAGTTGATTCTCTAGGATTCTTTAAGTAGACCATCATGTCATCTGCAAAGGGCGATAATTTGGTCTCCTCCTTGCCTATTTTAATGCCTTCAATTTCTTTTTCTTCTCTAAATGCTTCTTATACTGTTTCTAGTACAATGTTAAATAGTTGAGATGATAATGGACATCTTTGTTTCACTCCTGATCTTATTGGGAAGGCTTATAATTTATCTCCATTGCAGAATATGTTTGCTGATATTTATATATATATATACATATATATATACATACATACATACATATATATGTATACTGTTTATAATTTTTAGGAAAGACCCTTCTATTCCTATACTTTCTAGTGTTTTCAATAGTTATGAGTGTTGTATTTTGGCAAAGATGTTTTTTGCATTTATTGAGATAATCATGTGATTTTGTTGGTTTGCTTGTTGATATGGTCAATTTTGTGGATAGTTTTCCTTGCATTCCTGGCATAAATCCCATGTGATCATAATGAATAACCTTTATGATAATTTGTTGGAGTCTTTTTGCTAGTATTCTATTTAAGATTTTTCCATCTATGTTCATTAAGAAGACTGGTCTATAGTTTTATTTCTCTGTTTTTGACCTTTTCTATATCAGTGCCACATTTCTGTCATAGAAGGAATTTTGTAGAACTCCTTCTTTGCTTATTCTGTCAAATAGTTTGTATAATACTAGAATTAGTTGTTCTTTGAATGTTTTATTGAATTCATTTGTGAATCTATCTGGTCCTAGGGATTTTTTCTTAGGGAGTTCTTTGATGACTTGTTCAATTTCTTTTTCTGATATAGGGGTATATAGGTATTCTATTTCTTCTTCTGTTAATCTAGGCAATTTAAATTTTTGTAAATTTTCATCCGTATCACCTAGATTGCCATATTTATTGCCATATAATTGGGTATAGTAGTTTTAGATGATTGCCTTAATTTCCACTTCAATAGAGGTGAGGTCTCCCTTTTCACCTTTGATACTGTTTATTTGGTTTTCTTCTTTCCTTTTTAAAATTAGAATGAACAGTACTTTGTCTCTTTTATTTGTTTTTTTTTCCAAAGTAACAGCTTCTATTCTTATTTATTAAATCAACAGTTCTTTGTTTTTTGATTTTTATTAATTTCTCCTTTAATTTTAAGGATCTCTAATTTCATTTTCATTTGGGGATTTTTAATTTGTTCACTTTCTAGTTTTTTAATTTGCATGCCCCATTCATTGACCTCTGCCCTTCTTAATTTGTTAATATATGAACTCAAGGATATAAATTTCCCCCTGAGTACTGCTTTGGCTGCATCTCATAGGTTTTGAAAGGATGTCTCATCATTGTCATTTTCTTCATTGAAATTATTAATTGTTTCTATGATTTGTTCTTTAACCAATTTCGGAGAATAGTATTATTTAATTTCCATTTAATTTTTGATTTGCCTACCCATGTACCCTTAGTAATTATTATTTTTACTGCATTTTCACCTGAAAAGGTTGCATTTATTATTTCTGCTCTTTTGCACTTGTTTGCAATGTTTTTATGCCCTAGTACATGGTCAATCTTTGTGGATGTACTACTAACTCTAATTTTTCCAAGATTTCATTCACTTCTCTTACCTTTTTCTCATTTATTTTTTGGTTTGATTTATCTAGTTCTGATAGAGGAAGTTCAGGTCTTCCACTAGTATAGTTTTTCTATCTATTTTATCCTTGAGGTCCACTAGTTTTTGCTTTAGAAATTTGGATGTTATGCCATTTGGTGCATACATGTTGAGTACTGATATTTCCTCATTGTCTATATTGCCTTTTATCAGCATGTAATTACCTTCCCTATTTCTTTTAACTAGATCTATTTTCACTTTGGCTTTGTCAGACATCATGGTTGCAACTCTGGCCTTCTTTTTTCTCAGTTGATGTCCAATAAATTTTGTTCCATTTGCTTAACTTTACCCTATGTGTGCCTACCTTCTTCATGTGTGTTTCTTTAAGACAGTATATGGTAGGATTTTGGTTTCTAATCCACTCTGCTATTTGCTTGTGTTTTATGGGTGAGTTCATTCCATTCACATTCAGAGTTATGGTTACCAACTGCATATTTCCCAACATTTTGATTTCTACTACTAGCCTTGCCCTTTCTTCTTTCACTATTTCTTTCTACACCAGTGTTTTGTTTTTAATCAGTCCCCCTAATTCCCACCCTTATTTTGCTTTACTTCCCTTCCTCCCTCCCTTCTAATTCCCCTCTTATTTTTCTTTAGGGTTTAAAAAAAATACTCCCCCACCCTCTCCCTCCCTTGTTTTGCTTCCCTCCCCACCAGTCTATTTGTAACCCTTCTACTTCTCTATAGGGCATGAATCAATTCTCTGCCCCAATGGATCTGATTATTCTTCCCTCTTTGAGTCAATTTTGATGCATGTAAGAATTAATATTTCCTGTCTCCAACCTCTTTACCCTTCCAGTGTATTGGTGTTCTTCCCCCTTCCTCGATGCACTTCTTTAGGACATATAAGTTTACCCCCCTTTGTTTCTTTTCCCATTTCTCTTAGAATTAACCTCTTTTATTTTAAACCTCTAGTTTATATATATATATATATATATATATATATATATATATATATATATATATATATATATATATATATATATATATATATATATATATATATATATATATATATATATATATATATACATGTCTTGGCATTTCATCCTATACAGTTTGTCACTGTTCATTCAAAGTATAATTCTTCTAGCTACCAAGGTGGTAATAACAATTTTTAAGACTTACTAATATACCCTCTATTCTTGTAGGGATACAAAGCGTTTTAACTTATTGGGTTCCTTAAAAAATTTTTTTCCCACTTTCTTAATTACCTTTTGGCGATTCTCTTGAGTTCTGTGTTTGGGCACCAAATTTTCTGTTCAAGTATGGTCTTTTCTTTATGAATGCTTGGACTTCTTCTATTTTATTAAATGACCATAAACCCCCTTTCAAAAATATAGTCAGTTTTGCTGGGTAGTTGATTCTTGGTTGTAGACTTAGTTCCCTTGATTTCCAGAATATCATATTCCATTCCCTTTGGTCCTTGATTGTAGATGTAGCCAGATTCTGTGTTATCCTAACTGTGATTCCATGGTATCTGAATGACTTCTTAGCAACTTGTAATATTTTTTTCCTTGGTCTGGTAGTTCTTGAATTTGGGTATAACATTCCTGGGTGTTGTCAATTGCGGATTAAGTACAGTAGGTAATTCTTTCAATTTCCACTTTTTCCTCTTGCTCTATAATGTAGAGAAAGTTTTCTTGGATAATTTCCTGTAGAATTATGTCCATTTTTTTTTCTTTTGTCATGATTTTCTGGTAGTCCAATGATTCCCAAGTTGTTTCTCCTAGATCTGTTTTCTAGATCTCCCATTTTGTGGATGAAGTGTTTCATATTTTCCTCAATTTTTTCGTTCTTTTGACTAGTCCCTTTGCCTGCCCAGAGATTCCAGTCACTGCTGGAGGCTCCCGATATAGGTGGGGGAGGGGTCCTGGGATCTTCCTTCTTCCTTTCCCTTAAACCCATATGTTCTAGAATTCAGGCTTTTTTGGGGGCATACCTTTTAAGTTGGGTCCAATAGGAGGGTTCCCTAGCTCTGTCCTGCTATTAAATTTGGTTTTCAGTCCCTTTGAAGCATTGTGTTTTTGATCATTGAGGAAGGGTTTACAGAGGTCTGAACTGTTGCTGTCTCTAAGCTGCCATCTTGACTCTGCCTCTCCGACAGTTTCTTCATAGATTTGTAGCAGTGAAGTTGTTGCTCTCTCATTCACAGTTGCTCCCTACTGCATCTAGGTTAAAATACAAAGTCCTTATCCTGGTGGAGAGGCCCTCACAGTTGGGCTCCCTCCTATATTTCCAGACTTATTTTACATCTCTCTCATTTAGATACTCTCCTGGAGTCTACTAATTGTTCACCACTCAACTTTACACAGACTCTTCTATACTTAAAATGCACTTCCATCTCCTTTGGCCTGGTAGAAGCCTCAGAGAATGACTAGTTTCCTTCAAGGTTCAACTCAGGTGCCACCTCTTTTGTAGAACCTTGCCTGAGCCTTTCAGTGTTTCCTTTCTTCTCAAAATTCCTTGTATTGTTTGTTTATAGTTTATACTCTCACAGCAAAAGGAAAGTTCCATGTGCACAAAACCTGTTTTGTTTTTGTCTTTGTTTTCCTAACATCTGTTAGGGACTTAATAAAATTTGTCGAATTATTAAAAAACATCCTATTTCATTACCAGTAAAAAGCCATACAGAATCTACAATAAGAAACAAGAAGCATAGCTAGGTCTCTTCTATAAAATCTAATCTCTCAAGGGCATTTATGGGGCATTAGATCTAATCCTATCTTGGTTTCTCTGCTCCTTTTTGAAGTTCTCAGCAAAAAGCTACCCTGCTGCTTGGGTTAGATATTATCTTATTTTCTCAGTGTACAGCTATTGAATTTCACTTTGCAATGGTGCCAATTTAGCAGAACTTTTGGAAGCTATTTATTCAACTCTTAAAAAATCATTCCTTCTGTCCCAATATTAGTTCTAAGACAGAAGGGGTTAATTAATTTACTCAGGGTCACATAGCCAGGAAGTATTTGAGGCTATATTTGAACTAAGGTTTTTCTGACTCCAGATTTGGGGCTCTATTCACTATACTACCTAGCCTCCCCTATTTATTCAACTCAACTCTGGCTTTGATGGATATGCCATTTTGATGGTCTTCTTACATAAGTTTTTTTTCCTACCCCTTGGTATAGGCTTAGGAACAATCTTATCTTTAGAAAAGAAGTTATTAATTTGGGTTTGTAAACTACTTCAACAAATATTTTGATAATGGTATTTCAATGTAATTTGTTTCTTTTATAATCATACATATTTTATTTTAGGCATTTAAAATTTTGTTCTGATAAGGGACCTGTTGGCTTTACCAGATTATGGCTAAAGTGGTCCATGACACACAAAAAGGGTTAAAAAACCTTTTGTTTTAGGAAAAAACTCTACATAAGTAGGGCAAGTACAAAAGTGCTACACATTTACTACTTCTCTTATCTTTCTTTAATTCAAATTCTTGGTAATGGAAGCCATCAAATCAAACATAGGATTAAAATATTGAGTGTAATGAAATTTTGTTTTGGTTAATTACTGCAGTTGTATACCAAATTAAGAGATTAAAAATGTTCTTATTTTTCTGCTTCATTCACAGTATTTATTGCAGTTTAAATTGCTAAGATGTATGTGATAAGACATTTATTTTTTATGAGGATTTAAAGGGAAATCATATTTCATTTTAACATGGATGCATAATGAAAGAGTCAATTAGACTTGTCTTCATTGTCATTTAGATAATGAACTTTAAAAAACTAAGGGATGTCTAGAAGCTATTTTATGATACATTGCTTCTTATTAGTCCTATTATATATATATATATATATATATATATATATATAGGGTTGAGATTTTAGACTTTATTTATTGATACTATATCAAGCTATTAAAAGATTAAAAGAATTGTCAGTATAAGTTCTATTTTTGTGGTCAAGTTCTATTTTATCTATAGGATTATTATGGATAAGAATTTATTTTCTAGAAATACTATTCACTGAATCCCCAAATCCTTTCTCTTGCACTCAGATCTGGGAGTTTCCCTATATTAACTAAGAAAAGCACACTAAGGATGGAAAGTTCTTTTTTAATTGGTCAGAATTAGGACTAGAAGAGAATGTCCTTACATTACTTCCTTGACTTTTTGAAGAATGGAATTATCATTTAAATAGATATAGACTTAGCAGCTATTCTACTTTCATCAGTGAGAACTCTAGCAGATGTCTCAATATTTGAATATTGAATATTATTGAATGACTCCATGTCAGGTTTGTGATCTGTTTCTTATGCTCCTCATCTATTTCTTCCTTCTCTCAAACTTGTTATAGAATGTTCCTATGGCAATATAGACTGTTTCTTCCTCCATTGATTCTTGCCTAAATGTTGTCTATTGAATTTTTCCTCTACTTCATGTTTTATCTATACTGCTGTTTTGAATAATACCCTCCAGAGCCATATTCTAGCCATGAATTTCATCTTACAAAATCTCAGGTGTATCTGTGAGTTAAACATGCCTCCTTGGATTAACATCTCTAGTTCACTTTATTTTTATTTTCTGTTCTCTATGCATTTGTGTGTGCCATCTGAAACTGTTTTTCCCCTTGCTAACTCTCTTTTGATATTGTCTCCTGTGAATTGTTGGTGATTTCTCCTGCTAACATTCTGTTTTTGACATTATATTATGGTTTCTATGTTGTATTGTACCAAGCAGATCTACATAGTTAGCCCTTTTCTATCTTTGCACTTTGAGTTTAAAGCCTTTTTGATTTGAAGTCCAGAATACCATGCAAAATTTTTAAACCAGTTTTTTCTCCATATCCCCACCCCTGTTCTTGAATTTATGGTCCAATATTCTAAATCCTGTTTTCAGGCACCACCTTTCTAACAATTCTTTGCCTAAATTGGCCTTTCTTTTCTCAATCCCTCCCTTCAACTGGGAAAAGAATAGAGTTGAAAAATCTCACCTATCTCCATATGATCTTCATTTTTTCCTCTAGCGTTTCAGAAATAATTTCTAGGTCCTTTCTCATCTGCCCCATTCATGGGTAACCAGAAATGGATTGTGGTTATTAGGCTTGACAAGTCATAGGAGGCTGTCCTAGATACACACCTCACAAAGGCAGCTGATCTCTTTATGGTTTATTTTAGGTCAGCACACAAAATAGCATGGCACCAATCACCAGTATTCTTTTATTTTCCTATCCATTCTTGCATTCTCTCTCATACAGGAACTCCTATGGTTCTTTATCATTATTTAGAGTACATGAGAACTGCTTCTTCCCAAAATGCCTCACTCAGCATCTTCCTTGAAGGGAGGAACCTTCCTACTCTTCTCTAGCTTCAAATGGTCAACATCCTTTCTTTTCTCTTTCCTGTGCCTAATGTACTTATATAAGTTGACATTCCCTATGTTTTCTAATCTTTATTCTTTACTTTATTCTTTACCACCCCTAAGATTCTTTAAAGGAAGCTTAATTCTCTCTGATAACCTGGGGAGTAGAAAAGTATACTTCTCTCCCTTTCATGTTCTCTTCTAGAAACCAACTTTCATTTTATATTGTTGTTATTTGTTTGACTTAAGAACATTTGTCTTTATTTTATATGGTAGTTCTGGTTAGCTTTCCTGGCTAAATTTTATGATAAATTGCTGGGTTATTTTCTGCCTCTCTTTTATAGGGATCTCCTACAGAACTGTGAGTTCATTTATGGCAGGTGTCTACTTTTTCTTATGCTAGGACTGCTAAGCTACTTTTACATGGAATTAGCAATTTACTGTCATTCTCTAATGAAGGCAACCAGAAAGAAACCATTCCACAAACAGAAATTCAATTATAGCTTAGATTTAATTGCCTGGCTTGTTTCTCCTTGCCCACTGAGTTTCAGATATCTCCTTTACAATTCTGATTGCTTGATTCTGTCTTTCTGCTGTAACTATCCTTCCTTCTCCCTCTCACTTCTTTCCTCTTTCTTCTCTTTTTCTTTCCCATTCTCCCCCTAACCCCCACCTCCTGTTTATTATACTCAGAGGCAACATGATGTATTAGGAAAAGAAGTGACTTGGGCTCTATTACCATAACTTGGTGGGACTTAACATAATTATTTTTATTTTGGGATCTCAGCATCTTCATTTCTAAAAAGTAGGGGTTGGACTAAATGTCCCTTTAGATCTCCTATAGCTCTAACATGTTATGAACACTTTAAAATTGCAAACAGAGAAAAGTATATTTATGTTGGTAATAACAAAGATTATTTGCATGTAACATTTAAATTGTTACTAAAATAAACAAAGCTCATGTGATCAGGTTCAAAAATATCTGGAATGGGTATAAAGGAAATCTGGTTACTGGCTCAGTTTTTTAAAATCTCATAAAAGGTTTGAAGAAATGCATAATGCTCTGCCTTACCTTTTATTTGAATTGTCTACTTTTATGGGAAGATTAGTTGTGAGGTTGTCTGTATATTGATTCTAGGTAGATTCTTCAGTTCCCCCCTTTTTAAAAGGAGAAGTAAGACTGGAAATATTGGGCAATGCAATCTAATATCTGGGCCAAATATGTGGATGGAAATTCCTATTAGGTTCTGAAAAACCTAATAGAAGTGCAAAACCAAACTTTAATATTTAAGCTACTTCAGCATGAAATTGGATTCTTTTGTTTTATTTGTCCAGCAATGGTGGAGTATATGGGGTAGAAGATGTTTAGTTTTGGATAATCAATTACCCTCTCTTGGCTGGCCCCACCATTGTCTGGACATTGCCTTTTATTCCCAGTTGTTCTTTAGTTCAGTGACCTTCTCTTTAGTTACCACCCTAAACTGCACCTTTGGGGGTTAGATGGGGATAAGTCTCTTATTAAACCTTCCAGTCATGATAAAAGAATAGGAAAAGAGAAGACTGCCTGTGGCACCACCTCACATACCAGACGGATTTACCACCATTACCTTTGGCTTATTTTGTGTCCACACGATCCAGATTGACTTGTTCTTTTTGTTTGGGAAACTATAAAACTATGTATTAAGAACATTTTTTTCTGCCTAGCTCTGAACCCCACCTAAAGAGACTCCCAGTGATTAGAAGAATCTCTGTCTCAGTCTCTCTCTGTCTCTGTCTCTACCACCCATTTCCTTTTCTCCTTTTCTCTCTCTCATAAGCCAGTCTACTCAACTACTTTTAAGCAGATGGCACTCATACAGACCAGTAATGCAGGAATTAACTACAATTTTAGCTTCATATTGGTTTCAAGATTAGCTAAATAGAAAATATAAAATGAAACATAAAGAAAGTGAAACTCTGAAATAATTACATATTAATTTCCATCCCTGTGGGGGAAAAGTAAATAGGGGAAACAGAATCTCTTTTGAATCTATCCCTCTAGGAAAATGTATATAAGAACAACTGTGAAAGATTGAGCATGTCTGAGGGTTTAGCAAAATCAGACATGCTCAATCTTTCACAGTTGTTCATATATGCATTTCCTTCTGGTGTGTGAGCACACCACTGTACTCCTTATATCTGCATTTGCTTCTGGTAGCAGTGGTTTGGGCTGTGGTAGAGAGCATAGTAACCTTAGCCTCCTTCATTTCCTTCCTGAGGTGAGTCTCCTGATGTCAGTGCCTTTTGTGTCACAGCTTCTCTTCCTCTTAGCCTTCCCCTAGAAATGGGAAGAGCTAAGTCTTATTTTTAGCTCAGTAGATGAAAACTGGACACCAGTCTCCAGTATTTTACTATAGTTTCATTCATTCAGCAATTTCCACCATTACATATTGTAAAAATGGGATTTGGTAGGGGAATGAACAAGAAGGAAACATAAAAATTCAAATTTATTGTTTGGGAAAGGGAGGAAGGAAAAGGGATTAAGAGAATTATCACAATTAATCTTAAACCCAAATTTCTATAAATCTATCTTAACCTATCTTATTTTATCTAAGCTAAAACAATGTTTCCCCAATAACCACATCTCACAAGTGGAGTTCAATTGAATGGGCCAGGATCTTCAGATGAAATCTGTCCAAAACAGGTCTAGTGGAGAAGTGTGTCCTCAATCTTCTGTTCAAGCTGCCAGCGGCCAGTTCAAAAGATTCCTCTCTTCAGCTGGTATCACCAAGGCCATAAACCTGTTTTCATACCTCCAACTCCAGGTCTATCAGGAGAGAAATACCAAGACTGTTGGGACCTTAGAATCTTTGTCCAGATCCTGAACTTTAGGCTCCCATGTAGCTCTCAGTCACATACTCCAGTCTCCAGTAGTTTGCTATAGTTTCATTCATTCAGCATTCTCCAGTATTACATATAAAGAGAAGGGAGAAAGATCATTGGAATTAGAATTAAATGGACCTTAGAAGTCCTCTAGTTTAATCTTTTCATTCATTTCAGTCACAGGAACTGAGCCTTAGAAACTTTTTCAAGGTAGTAAGTGGAAATCAGGTTTCTGACCCCCAAACCACCTACTCTGTTGTCAACAAATGAAGAAAAGAATAGGAAAAGAAGAAAAAGAAAGAATTACACTTTTGTTAAAAAAATTATAAGATGTGCCATCTGTGCCCAGTTGTTACTTATTTTCCTAGTGAAAATCTCTGAACTATTTGTAAGAGTAGATAGGAGGTAAGAGGAGACATCTCAAACAAACTCAGTGGGAAATTATTGTCATATAATCAGAGGAAATCATTCCTTGCAAATAATCATTTCAGTCAATGGTGGCAATGCATTGTTGGAAAATTAAATCTTTTTCAGTAGTAGGCATCATGTTGTCAGAGCCCTCATGATTTTTTTGTTGCATGATGAGAAGCAGCAGTTCTTTTTCCCAAGTGTTTTGAAAAGTAAATAAGTCAAATGAAGTCTCACTCTTTACAAAGATAGGACTTCCTCCCAAGTATATTGAATCAAAGTGAGAAAAAAATGCCTTGCAGAATAAGTGAGTTAGAGTCCAAAAATTGAAGTGAATTATTTGTAAGATGTAGATGGGAATATGTTAAACATTTTCTTTTTTTTTTGGCATGCCTGTAACTTTCCCACAATGTGGTTTATTCTAATTAAAAAAAATTGATGAGTACCATCTTTACACAAATTTTTGTAATAGACATTGTGGCAGGGTACAAAGACATCTTTGAAATAGTTCCCGACTTCAAAGAGTTCATAGGAGGTTAGATATGTATGCAAATAACTAATATATGCCAATGCAATGACACAAAAACATCCATAATTATATGAGCTGAAGATTTTGACAGTGATGTTTGAAGAAAGGCATCACAAATCAGAGAAAGTGCCATGAAGGAAGTTATGGATGGTAGCAAATTAAGGAATGTTCAGAGAACAATTAGTAATTCCATTTGGCTAGATGTTAGAAAAGTGGGGGCCTGAAATCTGGAAGGGTAAACTAGATTCAAATAGTGATCTAAAGGAGCCTTAAATGTTAGGATAGGATTTTGGCTTTTATTCCCTATCTAATGCCATTTATTAAACCCCAGGTGATAGGCATACAAACTCAAAATGAAAAACAGACTCTTCCCTCAAGAAACTAAAATACTGCTGGTTGATTTTTTTAAAAAGAGGTCAAAATCTATGTCAATTTAACCCCTTTGTTCTATTCTTTGGAGCACTATAGAATAAGTATCTAATCTCTCTTGACAAGATACCTCTTCAGAAATTCAAGATAGCTATTGTGTCTGTTGCTGTATTGAATAAAAAATAGTTCACCTTTCTATTGTGCTTTACAATAAAAAGTACTTAACATTCATTATCTCATTTTTTCTTCACAATAATACTATGAGGCAGATAGTACCAGTATTATCATTCTCAATTTAAAAGTAAGGTGACTGAGACACAGAGACCCCTAGTGACTTACCCAAGCTCAAGCAGCTAGTAAGTAGCAGAGTTGGGATTTGAACCCAAATCTTCTGGGTCTAAATCTATTCTGAGAGGTAGTGAGGAGCCCTTGAAAGTTTCTGAACTGGGTAGTGATATGATTAGAGCTGCACTTTGGAAAGATTAACCTTGTAGAGATGTCTAAGATGGATTAAAAGAGACTGGATAAAGAAAATATTGGAAAAGAAAATCTTTCTAACATTACAGCTTGAGCCAGAGGTAGTCATTCTTCCTCCCCCAATGTCCCACCCTAAAATAAAAATGGAGAAAACTCTGAAAGTAATGTCAGAATCAGAGTAGGATTTATTATCTGTAAGACAGAACTTGGCCAGGTTCTGCCATCTCTTATAAGTTCAATATGTCTCTGCAGAATTCTAAGCCACAGATAAAATAATCCTTTTTGATTTATTGAGCCTGGATGTAAGAAATCTACAAAAAAAGAAAGGTCTGCACCCATTCTTTATTGGTAGCTATTCCTAGGCAGTGTCGTTTTTGTCTTCTCAGAGGCATAAAGTGAGGTTATATACCATGCTGTCTTTACCTATACATAATTTTGATGAAATGCTTTTGCTCATTAATTGGAAACTGGAATTTTTGTCCTCAACTCAGTTCCTTTCTTGGTATATACTTATATTTGCTGAATAATATACTTCAGTGATGTGATATTTTTTTCTCTCCGCCTCTAATTTTCTTTAGTGTTAAAGGAAGGTCCTGGATTAACAACCAAGAAATCTATGCCCTTTTAACAGCAGAATTAACTAGAAATCAGCCTCTTTCTACTGTCTCACCCATTTCATAATCCTACCAGTGTTCTACAGTTCTAATATTAGGGAACTACCATGAAGTATAAGAAGTCAGTTCTTTTATTCTTTAATGGCAGAGAAGAGCAAAGGACATGATTAAAGAATTAGATCTATGAAGAAAGGTTAAAGGAGATAGAATACTATAGTCTAGAGAAAAGGAAGCTGAAAAGTGATTTAATAATTGTCTTCAGTTATTGAAAGGATATTATTATAAGAATGGCACTGACTGACCAGCTCCCTCTCTCCATTGAGGACAGAACTATTGTGAATGGACTTAAATTATAAAAAAGATTTAAGTTGCAAGCACACTATTATCTAGAGTCATAGAATTTTAAAGCTAGAAGGAGCCTCAAAGGTCATCTAATTCAACTCCCACTTCTCAATAGTATCTATGGCAAGTGCTTATCTAGCCCTGCTTGAATACTGTTAGTGATAGGAATTCATTACTTTTTAAGATATCTCATCAACCCATTCACCTTTCAAAATAGCATTTGTTAGTAAAAAAGAGTTCCTTCTTATATTTTTCAATATATTTCTCAATATGTCCAAAATGGAACCCATTGTCTTTTCCCCCTGCCAAGTCTCACTCTTTCCAATTTCCCTAATAACAATTCAGGATATCAGCATTCTTCCAGACACTCTGGCTTACAACTTTAGTGTTATCTTGACTCTTTCCTCAATATCACTCTCTCTATCCGATATGTTGCCAGACCTTGATGTTTCTACCATTACAACATCTCTTGTATGTGTCTGTGTGTATATGTATACTTAGACAAATACATGTATATGTATATATCTAAATGTATGTGTGTATGTATATATGTGTGTATATACATATATACATACATACATACATACATACATACATATATATGTATGTATGTGTCCCTTTCCCCCTACTCACCTGACTGCCACTTTAGTTCAGGCCCTCATTTCCTTTCACCTAGATAGTCTTTAATTGCTCTCTCTGCCATTTATTTCTCCCCATTACAAACCATTCTCCATTCAGTTGCCAAAGTGATTTTCCTCAAGCAATAATGTCACTCCTTCTCATTACATTCCATTGGTCCCATATTACCTTCAGGATCAAATACGAAATGCTTTGTTTGGCATTTAAAACTCATTACAACTTGGTCTCTTCCTATACTTTCAGTCTTGTTACTTTATTCCCCCCCACGCACTCTATGGTTCAGGTACACTGGCCTCTTTGCTCCTTCTTGTGCTTGATATTCCATCTCCAGATTCTGTTCCTTTTCACCGACTGGCCCTCAAACCCAGAGTGTTCTCTCTCTTCACCTCTGCTAGCTCCCTGGTTTCCTTGACTTCTTTTAGGGGAAAGAGTCCAGCTCAAATTTTATCTTCTGCAAATCTCTTCCTATTTCTTCCCCTCCCTCCAATAGCTGGTGTTAACTGTGATTACTTCCCAATTACTCTTGTCTATATCTTTTGTATACTTACCTCCTTTCATGTTTGTCTTTTCCATTAGTGTACACTCTTTCAGGTAAGGGATTATTTTTGTCTTCATTTGTTTCCCATAGATTCAAGAATCTTGAATTTATGGGAGATGGTTCTCAATTGTGAATGAATGATTGATATTGATATTAAATTTTTACAACTCTGTCTCAACTAAATATTTTATAATTTGGTTGATGGAAATTTTATTAAGAAAATGCATCACCATCTGCTTTGTTTTTGCATTCTGTGTGCATAGCAAAGTGCTTAGCACATAGTAAGTTTTTAATAAGCATTTGTTGATTAGTCGCTGTTTTATTTGTTACTCCATCTTATCTAGGTTAGAGTAAAGAACATTCAACTAAGTTCTAGTTTCTAGTCATTACTAAAATATATACATATATATGTATATATATAAAACATATATATATATATACATATATATGTAGTCAGACTTTGAAACCTGGAACAAGTCACTTAGATGCTTTATGAATGAACAAAAAAGCATTTATTAAGTACTCACTATGTGCAAAGCATTGTGGTAGCCCTGGGGAAACAAAAAAAAATGACATTCTTCCTCTGAAAGAACTCACATGCTAATTTGAGAAAACAACATCTATGAAAGAATTCTACTACAGAGCAGATGTAAGAACCCCTAAATGGGGGTAGGGGCAATGCCAAGGCTCAGGGTTCAATTAGGGTACATCATCAAGTTCTAGATTAGAGGAAAGAGTGTTCTCATTGATAGGTCTTCCCAGATGACTATTTCATTAAGTTTTGGTGCACAGAATTGTCTGTGAGAGAAAAGACAAAAATGGAAGGATGTATTAGTCTCCTTGATAGAGGTTATAATATTGGCCCTAACAACTTCAAAGATGAAAAAACAAATAAACAGACAAGGAACAGCTTTGTAAGCATTGCCCCAAACTACCAAGTTAGGCTCTATGCTCTTCGTTATAAGATGCTTTTTATAATAGGATATTGAACTCTGTCCTATGAAGTCGAACTATTGAGAGTCATGCCTACTTAATGTCAGCAATAAGAACTCAAAAATTTTAAAATAACATAAAACACATTTGACATAGGACCCATGGTGCAATGGAAAGCATTCTGGATTTGGAATTAAAATACTTGAGTTCAAACTGCAGATTTACCACTTATTACCTGTGTGATCTTGAACAAGAAGCAATTTAATTTCCCCTAAACCTCAGTTTCATAGTCTGAAAATGACAGGGTTGGGCTATATAACTTCTAAAGTCCATTATAATCTGATATCTGTGATTCTGGGATATCATTACATTTTATCCTTCCAAAAGCCTTGTGAGGGTATCACAGGTATTCTTATCTCCATTTTATAGAGAAACTAGGGACTATAGAAGTTAAATGAAACAGTAAATGTTAGAGATGATAATTTTAATAGAGTTCTTATTGAAACTCTTCTTAGTAATTTTTAATCAGGTTGTCCTTTCAGTCTGATCCATGAAACATTTATTTTAGTATAATGTGTGAATGGGTTTTTATGTGAGTTTAAACCTTGCCTGATCTTCACAAAATATAAGACTCTTCTCCCTTTTTACTCATGTAATCCACAAATCTGTTGGCCTGCTGATGCACTGACAGACTTTCTTCCTGGGGGGACCTCTTTAAACAATGGTTTCATAAGTCGTGCTCTCAAATCATATTTCCTCTAGGAATATTAAAATTTGGGGTTACCCTTCATGCTATTAAGACATAAGATATAATCTAGCTTTTATTTAACCTGAACAAAGTAAAAACAAAACAAATGAGCAATAGGTACATCTCCAATCCTTTTAACAAGCAAAAAAAATCTTCCTCCCTGCCTAGTGAGCATCAAGTAACTCTTCCCTTTAGCGGATCTCACCGTCCTTTTGGACCTATGTTATCTATTTGACAGGGATGAGGCCAAGCTGATCAAATGATTATTTGATGTGCCACTCATTCTTCCCCTTTGGGGCTACATGGAAAATGTAATGTGAGCCTCATTCTAAGTCTAATGATGTAGGATATTTTGTTTTATTTTCCCAATTTCTCTCATTGAAATTCTGAATCTATTTCTTTCTCTTTTCCAAAAGTCCACCTTTTACTTTGTGTGTCTTTCTTGTGCTGGCCTCCTTTAAATGATTCCTTGCAGAGGCTACTGTTATGTAGTGGTGCCATTAACAGATGAGGCTTAGAGAAGTTAAATAACTTACCCAATATGAGTCAAGTTGGAAACACCATAAAGGAGATGTGAAACTAGGTTCCTTGACTCCAGGTCTAGCACACTTTGCTAGAACTTTGCTGCTTACTACCTAAGTGAAATGAAGTAATTTAGTCTTCCGAAACTTTAGTTCCCTCATCTTAAAAGCAAATAGGCTCATTTAGATGACCTCAAAGAACATTTCTAGATCTCATGGATTCCATAGTCTTTCCAAGATTTTTCTTCCACCAATCACCATTGCTCAAATTTTCAACATTAGTCATTCATTTGGAGATAATCCTCTGGGAAAAGCATTTTTTTTTGTGTATGATAGGAACAGTCAGTCCATGAGCACCATTATCACTTCAGTCAAGATATCTGATGGATATAGTGGACAGGTGACTTTTGGTTGGAACATATAGGGGAGTATAGTCTATAACACATTTTAAGGCTAGGAGTTGAGGCTTCAGAGGGATTCTATTGGTTCTGTGAGTGGTGAAGGAACTGTGGGGTTACTGAGCTCTTGGTAAAGGGACTCAAGTTGGGGGAGAATGTTGACCAAACAGAAAAGAAGAAACAAAGGACCTATTTTACAAATTTGCCTAAGTTTCATTCTGATGAGGACCATGTATTTATACCACCCATTTGTGAGAACATTAATACCAAAAGCAAAGCTAGAAAGAAATTTACTTTGGAAGTAACACTGGAGGAGAATGAATCAGCTTTGAAAAATGACTGAGAAAAGATTTGACTTCCCTAATTTCCCTAGTGTACAAAAGACTAGGGCTCACTGTGCTGGGACCTTAGCCAAAAAAGTATTCACTATAGCTCTGGATTTGCATGGAAGAACAGCAAAATATGCAGAGAGGTCAGCATATGAAACATACTTTTTCAGAACCTTTATCTTTAGTAGTCTCTAATAAGAAGGGAGAGAATTAACGGATTGCACTTCTAACTTTCATAAGATATAAACCAGGGTCTTGAGACTTCTGTGAGTATCAATTTGATTTTATATTATATTTTAGTTCCTTCTTGAAATAGGTATAATAAATCATCCCACTTTATTAAATCCAAAGTCTACAAAAACATCTCTCTATCTATTTTTCTATCTACAGTCATTCATCTATCTTTTTCTAATGGGTCTATGATTTTTGGGTGGAGAATGCCATATGTGGAAATTTTTTACACTATTCTTAAGATCACAGTTTTTGAACTGGAAGTGACCACAGAAGACATCTAAAACAATTCTATCATTACAGATGAAGAAACTGCGGGTCAGAGAGGTTAAGAGACTTGTCCAAAGTCACACAGGTAGCAAGAGACAGGCTGATGTGGGAGTCTTTTAGTCTTAAAGAGTTGTCTGGGGGGCACTGGGAGGTTAAGTAATAAGCCTATGGTAACACAGCTAGTGGGAGTCAAATGAAAGACTTGGGCCTGGTATTTTGACTGCAAGGCTGACCTATATTCTACCACAGGCTACCCTTTAATTCAAGATTGCAAGAATAAAATAAACTTTAGATCTCACAGGATAACTGATCTTTCCCCTCAAGCTGCAGACATTATGTAGGCTTTCTAAAAACCTTTCTTCATTTCTGATTCAGATTCTCCAAATTTAAAGACAAATACTCACAGGAACCTTACAACAACATTCCCTCTTCTACAGGCATTTTAATGATTAGGTACACTATCCCATTGTGTACATACTACCCCAGGAACCGAAGGACCTGAATTATTTTCCCAATTCTGCCACCGATTTGGAACATAAACTTGTTTTACTCCATTGTGTCTTTATTTTCAGTGCTGATAGAGAAAATTAGGGTTGTAATCTTGCCACTAGGGCTCCTCATGGGAATGCTGCACAGATGAATACGAAAATGCCTATCAACTACCATAAAAAAATCTTCTCTTCATAAATATACAGTGGTGCTGCTAATGCCTTTGCCCCAAGTGCTGTCATTTCATTTTGCTTGTTGCAATGTGATTTCTGTACATTCTTTCCCATTATACCTAAAAACATTTGTTGGGGATTGGACCAACTCATGTCATGCATGACTTTATAAATCTGGATGTTATCATCACATCAAAGAAGAGATGTAAAAACCTTGTAGGTCATAGAAAAATATTAGTTTTGGAGCCTGTTGAATTTGGAGAGATGTTTATAAAATGTATTTGGGGTTAGTGTGGCAGACTCAGTGGCTGTCACCTGAAGAGTCCAAACTTGCCTCCTCTTCCTCCCTCGTGGTAATGATCATGTGGCAAGATGAATTGCCATAACATGCCCATATATCAGCTGTGACTAGTTGTTTTTTTTTTTTTTACAAAACCACCTACCCCCTTTTGAGAATGGACCTTTGCTTTAATATTCAAGAAAATATCAGGTTTTAGGACAATGATAAATTGAAGTAAACCTTTTAAGGATAAAATCTGGTACAGTCTTGTCAACCTGCTCTAAACATGGGTAGCAGAGCTGGCAATATTTGGTCCTCCTAATGGTACCTGAAAGCATTTAATTGGATGCTAAATAAACTGTGATGAGATGAAGTGTCAAGGGGGAAGGAAGAAATTTGAGGCTCTTGGTATGCTCAGTCTTATTTAAAAAAAAAGATAAATATTGGCAAGAGCTGTAGCCTTGCGTTCTGGCTTTGGCATTAAAGAGGGGTTTCAGTTCCTAATACCATTAGCTATGGCATCAAAAGCAGAACAAATTTTATTACTTCTTTACCTTGGCTGGGATGAGAGTGAACTTTTTTTTTTTTTACCAAAAAACAATACTTGTTTTAGTGAATACTCTTAAAGTAGCAGTAGGTTATATTATGCTATTGATTATTGATTGAGTTATAGACTTTATGGTTAGGACAGAAAACTTTAAGGATCATTAGCAGATTTTGCCTATGTAATTTGCATATATAGAATTCAAAATTGGTACTTTTGTTAAAAATTACAAATGCCATGCTTTAACATTTTGCTAGAGTCTGCCATAGAACTGAAGAGCTCCATGTTTATTAATTCCATATTGAATCTCATGTAACCACCTATATCACATTACCTACCTTCTTGGGGAGAGAAGAAAGATAGGAGGGAGAGAGAGAATATGGATTGCAAAATAGCAGAAAACAAATATCAAAAAATTATATCAAAATAATCTGGAAAATTAAAATGTATTATAAAAAAGATGCATGTAACCTTCAGGAACATATATATTGAGTCACAGAAATCTTCCAAAGGATGAGATTTTTTTCTTAACTGTGACACATATATGTTTCTTTTAGTAAGGCGAGTTGTTGGGATGAGAAAAAATGCTCCCCCCCATTTAATCCCCTAACAATGTCCTTCTGAGGGCCAGGCAGTCCATCAATCTCTTTCTCTCCCATTTTCCCCTCCACACTCTTAGTCAACGAAGCCCAGACTAGCAAAAATGCTATGGAGGAACTTCTGAGCTTCCCCTTCTTTCCCCAGCTCTTTCATTCTTCTGCTACTTCTCCTGTCCTTACGATCCCAACTCTGGAAACTTGAACTGTAAACAAATCAACTTGGCTATTATTCCTCTCATTTAATAGTTCTTTAAATAGTAGTGCTCTTCCCTGACCAACATTTCTTCTACCGTGTTCCTCTCATCAGAATTTAATTCCCTATGGGCAGGAATTATCTTTGTTTCTGAATTTGTACTACTGGTATTTAGCCCAGTGCTGGGCTCCTAGTCAGTACTTAATATATTCTTTTTCATTCATCCCTACCTAGCCACTTAGTGCCTATGGGATTTGAGCAGGCCACTTAATATCTGCCTGTTTCTTTCTTTCTCTCTCTTTTTTAAACCCTTACCTTCTGTCTTAGAATCAACACTGCGTATTGGTTCCAAGGCAAGAAGAATGGTAAGGGCTAGGCAATGGGGGTGAAGTGACTTGCCCAGTGTCACACAGCCAGGAAGTGCCTGAGGCCAGATTTGAACCTAAGACCTCCCATCTCTGGGCCTGGCTCTCAATCCACTGAGCCACCCAGCTGCCCCATACCCCTGTCTCTGCTTCTTCATCTGTAAAATGTGTGAGATTTAAAACAGTGAAGCCCATAAACTGTAGTGAGTTAAAATGGTGGAAGATATAAATTGTGATAGATATAAGAGAGGGTGAGTAAATTTTGACCGCAGAAATATGTTTCACTACAGTGTCTTGGGTTTTAAATCAAATATAAGGTGGTTGCCAGGGAAATATTCCCAATTATTCAAATACCCAAGTCAATTGGGTTTTATAGAGATTTTAATTAACAATGCAATGAGTAATCAAAGAAAGAGAGAGAGAGAGAGTAAGAAAGGAAAAAGTATGAAGGGCCTCAAGCCAATATGGCCTAGACCTGAGTCTTAAGAGAGAAATCAGTCAGTTTTTTTAACACTCACCACAAGGTCTGACTAAACAAGAATTCTAGTAACACCAGGCCAGCTCCATCTCAGCTGACTTCACCAGAGAGCCTTCCAGCCAGATACTGTTCCAAAGGGCCTCTCTCCAGAGCCTGCAGAGGGACAGAGTCCCCTCAGAGGAACTCCAGCGAGACCTCCTTAGAGATTGTCCTACAAAAGCTTCCCTTCTCCAGAGCCTCTCTCAAGAGATTCTTCCCAAGTGATCCTCATCAGAGATCCTCCAAAAGGATTTCTCCAAAAGGATCTCCCCTCAAGAGATTCTGCTTTTTATTATATAGGGGTTTTGCTCCCATGTCACCTCCCCTAAGTCCCTACATCTACCAATCACTGTAGATGCTTTCCAAAGGACTGCCCATCTGAATTCCTGCTAAGTTGACAAATCTCCTCAGTAAGTCTGAACAAGAGAAAACACAGCTGAGTCAACTAATCTCATCAAGAGAAAACTTGCCCGACCCTTTTAGGTACCTAGCATCCCATTGTATCAATTCTAAAAACAGGCCTGGCTCAAAGAACTCCTTGCCTTATTATAAGCATGGGTCCAAGTACTTTCATTGTTTAGCAAGGAGTTTTCTCTCCTAAAGCAGTCTTAAGTACGGTTGAGTAGGGGTTCTCCCATAGCAAGGAGTTTTCTCCCCTAAGGCAGTCTTAAGTACAGGTGGAGTAGAGGTCCTCCCATTTCTGATTCTGTCGAGTTCTCACATCAAAATGGGGAATGTTTCTCAGTAGGTAATATGACGATTCCTCAATGTGGAGTAAAAATTTTTAATATTCATAAGTCTGTGAAATTTTAAGGTTCACAAGTGAAAATGTTGAAATAGATGGCCTTTGAAGTTCCTCCCAGCTTTGAATCCATGAGCTTTTTTAAAAAAAATTTTATTCATTTAATTAATTTAGAATTTTTTCCATGGTTACATAATTCATATTCTTTCCCTTCCCTCCTCCCTTCCCCCTCCCAGAATCTGAATCTATGGTCTTAAGTGCTGTTTTCAAACTGTAGCCTTGACTAGGTTCAACCTGGTGAGAAGGAAGACTATTTCAGACATATTCTTGATTTCAAAATTCCTTTTTGTGACTTGGGGGGTCAAGCAGTGAAGCAGTGAATCTTGGTGAAAAGAGAAAAATTTCCTTAATCTGTGAGTCATCAATATAGGCCCATTGGGGTTAATTTAGATTTAGATAGTGTCTTAGTTTTTTGGAATTATAGAGTGCAGAGAATGGGTTTCAAGCCCAGGTATGACACTTCACTGAAACTTAGTTGATTGCTCTGTAGAATGGGTCTACTTATATCCTTGGTATTTATATTTATATTATTTATATCTCACATTATTATTATGGGTATCAAATGAGATAATAAATGTAAAGTAGTTTTTAAATGTGAAATAACTATATAAAATGCTTGCTATGATTACCTGTTATTTTTTCCATTTTACAAATGAGTAAAAAGATTCCCAGTATGACTAGGGATTAGATTATGGTGTTATGGCAAACAAATAGCTAAATTAGAATTAGTATATCTATTTAGCTTTAGATTTTGGAATTTATGTTGAATCAAAAAAAGCTCTTTCCTATTATGTTCTTTATATCAGGCTCCCTTTAGCTGTCTATAGCCTCTCTCTTGACTTTGTTTTCTTACTGAAAAAAATGGCATTGCTTACTATAAACTTTTCTTCAATTTTCTCTTATTGGATATAAGTAGCTCTTATTTTTGTTATTTTTAATAACATATAATAATATGTTAAAAACATAATAATAAAAAACTTTTATAATAAGTTTAGAGAGTATTTACATATGCCATACACTAGGATTCCAGATGGCCTTGGTATTTGGTACTACAACCCTGCTATTGAGTCTATTATCAGTTGAGTTGGCACATGCACAGAGGAGAGGCTGAGACAACAGAAAATTATGTAATTTTTTCCTTTTTTTAATTTACTCTAAGTGATTCATACATATCTTTTTTCAGAATAATTTCACATATAATATTTTGTCAAAAAGATCAGCTAGGTTGCTACTGCACAGTGGTATGATTGGAAAGACAACTCTCTGGGCATATGACAGTCACCCAGCCATACAGGAGAATCCTCTTTGATGAGGTATACTAGAAGTAAAGAAACAGTTCTAGAAGGCTTCCCCCCCAACCCAGCAAAAAAGCTATCTTTCCTTCCTTCCTTCCTTCCTTCCTTCCCTCCTTCCTTCCTTCCTTCCCTCCTTCCTTCCCTCCTTCCCTCCTTCCTTCCCTCCTTCCTTCACTCCTTCCTTCCTTCCTTCCTTCCTTCCTTCCTTCCTTCCTTCCTTCCTTCCTTCCTTCCTTCCTTCCTTCCTTCCCTCCTTCCTTCCTTCCTTCCTTCCTTCCCTCCTTCCTTCCTTCCTTCCTTCCTTCCTTCCTTCCCTCCTTCCCTCCTTCCTTCCTTCCTTCCTTCCCTCCTTCCTTCACTCCTTCCCTCCTTCCTTCCTTCCTTCCCTCCTTCCTTCCCTCCTTCCCTCCTTCCTTCCTTCCTTCCCTCCTTCCTTCCTTCCCTCCTTCTTTCCTTCCTTCCTTCCTTCCTTCCTTCCTTCCTTCCTTCCTTCCTTCCTTCCTTCCTTCCTTCCTTGCTTCCTCCCTCCCTCCCTCTCTCCCTCACTCCCTCCCTCCCTTCCTTCCTTCCTTCCTTCCTTCCTTCCTTCCTTCCTTCCTTCCTTCGTTCCTTACTCTTTGATGCAGGCTGGTCAGACTGTACTAGGGAGACAGTCTGGTCAGATAGGAACAAAACAAAATGACTGATAGCTTCATTGGCGCAGTCCTGCCAAAGGCACTCTACCACCCACTGTATGCATCCTAATCTTACTTTCCTTACCTTATTCTTAACTAGTACATTGGGAAACTAGCTGGAGTTTGAGGGCATATTTGCAAAAACTCAGTCTTTATCCTTCTAAAAACAAAATTGTTTTGTTTTTAACAAACAACAATACAAAAAAAACCCCCAAAATACCACTGTGGCCACTCAGAACAGATCTATATTTTTTGATAGGACTAACTTTGGTCTGGAATGATCATGTGTATTGCTGTTCTTCTCAGAGATCAGAATAGATAGTTAAAGAAATGGATGGCCAGTGTAGTTTATTGAAACCTGTGTCTTTTTTTTTTTTGTATTTTTTGATGACATTTTTTAATGACATCATTGATGTTTTATATATCATCAATAAACTCAGTAGTAAGATTTAAATTGAATAGCAGCATTTTTATTGTTTGAAATATAAAATGAACAAATTTACTTATCATGCTCTCTATACACATATTCTCAAAATATGGCAAGCTCTGAATAATGTTACCTTTAAAAATTTTACCCCACAATGCTGTTAATAAAAGAGATATCCATGGTAACATTGAGACATACATTAGATTGCCTTAAAAGTGCAATTTTGTGGTGGATGATAATGCAAACCTAACCCCTTTTACTATTACCATATTGTTTATTCACAGATCTTCTTAATCTGGTATCTGTAAACTTGTTTTTAAAAATACAGAATATATTATTTTGATAAATAGGTTTCTTTTGTACTCTTGTGTATTTTAATTTATGTACTTAAAAACATTATTCTGAGGAGTACATAAACTTTGCGAGGCTTCCAAAGGGGTCCATAAAGCAAAAAAAAAATCAATTAAGATTACCTAATCCTATACCCACCTATTTGTAAATATCAATCTGATGGAATGTATTGATCCCTGTATTGCTATTTCCCTTAAAACCATAGTGGTTATAGAACCAATTAGCCATGTTAGAATTTCACTTAATATTTTTTCTCTTTCTCCTCACAATATCTATTTCTGTTGAACTCTTCACCTACAGCTGTATAATATCTATATTCTATGTTTATAAACACACACCCATATTATATCTTTTTCATATATCTTTTCCAACTATTTTTATGAGATGATTATTTATTGTTGAAGTGGGAACCAAGAGTTTCTAGTTCTAAACAAGCTTATTCCTAGGCTATATAATTTTAGAATCATTTTTCAAAAAGGAACGGGAAATAATGAATTTTAAAATAACTTATGATTAAGTTTTATGTCTGTAGATGACTATGGGAAAGCCCCAGGGAGGTATACTCATATGGCAAGTGGACTTGCTATTCAGAGGTCAATAGATGACATCAGTATTCCTTAAAGCCCTCTGTAGCCAGTGATCTCATTTCTGAAATCATCCATATTTCTGTGTTTTCCTCCTGACAGCCAGCTACATGGGCACATATTAGGATTCAAGAGAATAAATCAATTCTAAAATTAAATGTTAAAGCAGGTAATCATGTCGGTTATTTTTGCTCATATAATGAAAGCACGATGAATGACTTTTAAAAAAAGAAAATATGAACAAGATTCTGGTCCCAGAGTTACATTGTCAGATTACTTGTGTGGTCACAAATGTGGCATACTAAACAATCAGTGTTGCCCTTTGAAGCCTTCCTCTTGCACAAGAATTGGTAGTAATTGCTTCATTAGTTACATAAGGCAGTGCTAGTCCTTATGAATAAATTGATTCAGACTCATCAAGAATGTTATTAAGCTGTCAAAGTCTGTCAATAAGGAGTGTAACAACAGCATGTAAAATTATTTTAAGTAATCATTAACAAAGCGATCAAACTCAAGGCTAATGTTGCCTTTGAGTTTT
This sequence comes from Monodelphis domestica, assembly GCF_027887165.1. Lineage (NCBI taxonomy): Eukaryota > Metazoa > Chordata > Mammalia > Didelphimorphia > Didelphidae > Monodelphis > Monodelphis domestica. Next base: position 198,122,287 of record NC_077230.1, read on the forward strand.
CAAAACATTTGCACAAACTGGAATCTAAGTAGCTGGGCTCAAGAACTCTAAAGTTTCTCTTGGCAGGATTTTGAATCTCTGGAGTCTTAGGGCAGTCTAGGTGAGGCAGCAATGAAATCTAAAGTTTGGGTCCCTCTAATCTTGACATTTAAACCACTGAATTTAATCCAGTTTGATGATGTGCTTCAATTGATGACATATTAGTGTGTGGGAGACTTAAACACTTTCCACAGCCATCAGTTTCATTATTGATCCCCACCCCTTATTTTGGTAGCTTTTTTTCTTTTAAGAGAAAATTTGTTAAAAAAAAACAACAACTTTCTCTCTTATTACACTGTCAATTGCTGAGATGGGTGGTATTTGCAAATGACAGTGTCCAACAAGAAAGCTAGCACAATTTCTTTGCCTTTGCTTTCTATAGAAATATCTGACAGCCAGAGAAAAGAGAGTGAGTAATTATCATTTTTCTTACTGCCGTAAATATAGCTCAAAATGCCAGTGTGATAGAGGCTCAGCATTGAAGGTAACAGGCAATTCTAGTCCACATAGCTTAGTTCATGATTTAAAGAGTGCAAAACAATATATGGTTGCTATTCTACCATTTAAGAGAATGTTAGAGGAAATACATCTGTGATTTGTTGAGGAACAAGTTAGGTTCCTTGGAAACAATTTAATAAAAGTTTGATTTGTCAGGAAACTTCAAGAAATTTCACCTAACCTAACAAACTTTTCTTCCTACATTTTAAAGACTGTTTTTGGTATCAAAAGCAGTCAGGATGTAGTTGCCATTCTAGGGTAAAATGAATGAATGAAAAAACATATAAATGTTTACTAGGTGCCAAACACTGTGCTAAATGTGGGAATAGAAATGGAAAAAGCAAGACAGTTTCTGCTCTTCAGCTCAGTTCTAATCAGGGCAGACAAATGCATGGAAGAAAACGCCATTACAGGGTTGATGGAAAGACCCCAGGGCTCCTTGGGTTAAGTCAATATGACAAATTACATTGTGAGAGTGTCAGGGGGTATAGAGGCAAGGTTGATGGTAAGGTCTGGTGGTTCTACATCTCAAGGGAAGGAATAGAGTTGGTGACTCTCATTAACTGTAGCCATTTGCTACAATTAAGCAGCTAAGGAAAAGGGAAGAGGTAGAAAGTAAGAACAAGAGGGGAATTGTAGAAGAGTTTAACTTGATCTGATAGAGATAGATCAGAAAATATCTTTCTCTGTTAGTAAAATGAATGATTCCTATGGTTTTTGAGAGCTTGCAATTTTATTTGTATTCTTTTAAGAGGGATTTAAAACAAAAAAATAAAAACCTAGAATGTACGTGAAAGAATACCTAAAGATAGCTATGGAATATAGTGACACATCAAGGAATAAAGGATAATAAAGAAAATGGTGTAGAGGTTACATGGCAGTGTTAGACTGCCTTAAGGCAAATTAATATGCAAACATCTCAGCCCTTCCTTTGCATTTAATTATTATCTCTCTGCTAATGAGTATCAGGTCCATAATAGTTCCAAACTATCTCCTAACCTTTAGACTTGAATATCCAAGTGCCAGAACTCCTGTTTTTCCCCTTAAGCTATCTGGGCACTACTATCTTCCTAGTCACCTGCTTACCACCTACCTGTCACCCTCAAGTCCTCATTTTCTCTGACCCCCATTACAAATCAGTTGCCACCTCCTGGCAATTTCACCCTCATGACATGTGTCATATTTGCCCCCTTCACTCCTCTTACTCTGACACCACCCCCTGGCATTGGTCTTGAACAAGTCATTCATGAACTATGGCAATATCCTTCTGATTAGGCTCCCTACCTCAATTTATCTTTACAGCAGTTCATCTTTCATTCAGCTGCCAAACTGATCTACTTAAAGGTCAAATCTAACCATGTCATTTACTATCAACCATATACTACCTGTGTGACCTGGGGTGTTTTAAAATAAAAAGAGAAGAGATGAGGGAAGGGATATAAGGGATGTAACCTGACCGGGGGAGGCTTCGGACCCAAGGTATGGAGAGGGAGGGAAAGAGAGGAGAAAACTTCCATCCCGCAAAGTGGGGAACATGGGGACAGTAGATGTAACTGGTTGGCTCAGAGAGAGGAGAGGGGCTTTGAAGTTTTTTTCCCCCTTCTGACTTCCCTCCTTAGCTAAAGTTGCTCTCCCCATTTCACTCTTGTCCTTTTTGTCCCCCCTCCACTACTCGAGACCAAAAAGGTCTCCCCTTGATCCGTTCACTCACATTGAGCTTGGGGAATAGATCATTTTAATGTTAACTCAAGCAGATAATACAAAAGGAATAACGGGCAGGGAAAAATGGGAAAAGGAAAGTGGGAAAAGGGGATCACTGTCTCTATCTAAACCCTTTTCCTCCCTCCTCGAGTTTGGGGGGGGAACTCAGGCCTTGGCAGCCTGAGCCCCCTGAGAGAAAGTCGGGTTAATTCACCCCTGGGCAACAGGAGCTGAGGCAAAGTCTGCTCAGGTTTCTCTTCAGAGAGTCCCTTCAATTGGAAAGTGTTGGGGGGAAAGATTTCCAGTCTCCAGCAGGAAAAGTGGGTAACCCACAGGAGAAAGTCTTTATCTAGCTTCTCTCTTTAACATCTCAAGATGGAGAGACCCTCCCTTCTCTCCCAGCCAGAGTCTTCTCTCCTCAGGAAATTCACTCCCTGGGCCCCTCCCCCATTGAGGTGATCAATTCCATGAACTCTTCAGTCTGGCACTTTTTCTCTAGTGCCAGCCTCTATCACAGGGGCAAGTCACTTAGCCTTGTTTGCCTCCTTTTCCTCATTTGTAAAATGATCTAGAGAAGGAAATGATAAACCAGTCCAGCATTTGTGCTAAGAAAATTCCAAATGGGGTTACAAAGAGTTGAATATGACTTAATACAATTGAACAACAATAACAAAAACCATGTCACCCCTACTCCCTGAACAAACCTGAGTGGTTCCCTCTTACCTCCAGGACCCATTATAAAAACCTTTTTTTGGTGTTCAAAGTCCTTCATAACCTGCCTCCCTCCTACACTTTCAAGCTTTTTCCATCTTACTCCTCCCAATACTCTGATCCAGGGACACTGACTTTGCTTTTCCTCTCACGAGATAAGAACTGCTTTAAAATAAGATATATATAAGATACATGGGAGATAATTAACAGAAAGATGGCACTAGCATCAGGAGGGGTTAGGAAAAATTTCTTGGAGAAAGCGAAATTTTAGCTGGAACTTTAAAGAAGTAAGGGAAGATCAATTTGACAGCTGAGAAGATAGCCTGGAGTTGGGAAGTATTTGAGGTAAAGAAATTAACCAGATGACCACTGTAATAGTTTAGTCATGACAGTTGAGGGCTTACACCAACATGGTATCATTGTCAGGGCAGAGAATGCAGCATAAATGAAAAATGTTATGAAAGTAGAAATTACAGAATTTGACAACTGATTGGATGTGACGGGGTGAGAAAGTATAGCATTACACCTATGTTGTGACTAGCAGAATGGTGGTATCTTCAATAGTAATAGGGACGTTAAGAAAAAGGCGGGGTTTGGAATGAAGAACATAATTGATTCATTTCTAGTTACATTGTATTTAAGATAGTCATCTTAAGTGGGACATCAAGGGCATCCCATTTGTGATGTCCAATATGCAGTTGGTGATTCAAGCCTGGAGATTAGGACAGAGTTTAGGGCTGGATAAATAGACCTAAGAATTATCAGCACACAGATCATAATTGAAAACAAAGAAAGTTGTTGTTTAGTTGTTTTTCAGTCATGTCCAACTCTTCCTGACCTCCTTTGGGGTTTTCTTGACAATCATACTAGAGTGCTTTGCCATTTATTTTTTTCAGTTAATTTCATAGATGAGGAACTCAGGCAAGCAGGATTAAGTGACTTGGCCAGGGTCACACAACTAGTAAGTGTCTGAGACCAAAGTTGGACTCAGAAAGATAAGCCTTCCTGCCCCCCCCCCCCACCGAGGTGTCTATGAAGGAAGTTAAGAGATTATCAAGTGAAATAGTAGGGAGGGAGAAATGAAGAGAGACCAGGAATGAACCCAGGGGGCACTTACCTACCTTACCTACCTTTTGTAAAAATAAATTGGTGAGTTGTAAAAATAAAATATTTAGATGGAAAAACTGTTCAAGACAGGTTCAAAACTGTTTGGATACTTTTGGTAGAGGTAATCAGAGGTATTTTCAGTGATGAAGTGAAGTTCAAATGTGAACTTCCCTTCAGGGCTAGGTGCAAGGATGCTAAAGAGACTTATTATAAACATAAAATATTTATTGAAATATATAAGGATAAAGAAGGATTTCTAATTCTAAGGGATTCTAAATTTACCCAAATAAACTCCTCCTGTGTTTCACAGGCTACACTACTCCTCCCTGATCTAACTAATTCAAATTTATACTATCTAAATAAAAACTACTGCTATTATCCTTATAATTCTTAACTTCATCCTCAAATTATAAAATAGCAAAGGCTAGCTGGTTGAGTCTCAACAAGAATAAAGTTAAGACTCTGAGCCTTAACAGATTCAGAGTCCAAACCAAAGACAAGGTTTCTCTTTGGTCTTCTCAGAGTTAAACAATCTATAAAACCACAATAGATATTCAATAGTATTTCCCAAGTTGGGAAAGAAAAACACTGAGCTCCTTCAGATCTTTCCCTCAGACAGAGAGAGAGGCAAAGATGTTACCTCCTCTAGCCCTGAGAATCTCTGAGTGTGTGTCTCTGCCAACTGCCAGAGACCAACTCTCCAACTGCCAGAGAAAGTATTTGACATAGAAAAACAGTTATAACTGTCAGGAATTGAAATTAACATGCTGTCTCAGCTCTGTCTCAAACTCCAGTTCTTTTCTCAAGCCAGCCACTTTACTTCTTATCCCTGAACTAATAAAACATTACTTATTTTCTAATATTATCCTTACATTTACCTATATACCTATCTATCCATCCATCTATCTATCTATCTATCTATCTATCTATCTATCTATCTATCTATCTATCTATCTATCCATCTCTCTGACTGTCTCTGTCTATCCATCTCTGTCTCTCTGTCTATCCATCTCTTTCTGTCTCTCTCTCTCTCTGTCTCTGTCTCTCTCTGTCTCTCTCTGTCTCTGTCTCTGTCTCTGTCTCTGTCTGTCTGTCTGTCTGTCTGTCTGTCTGTCTCTCTCTCTCTCTCTCTCTCTCTCTCTGTCTATTTATCTGTGAGAGAATCCATGTAGAGGACACTTTTTTACCAATGCAGATTGATATCCCCTAAATCTCATAATGTTAGAGAGCTGCTTGAGGCATTGAGAAAATAAATGTTTTGATCAGGGTCACAAAGCTTCTATTATAATTCCCCACTGTAGCATGGAAGTGATCCTTTATTTTGAAAGGCTCTGATGACAGGATGCACTTTTTTTAAGGTACAAAATTAGATAGACTTGGTCTGGTCAGGAAATATATATCTTTTACCCTGTATCCCTCACCCCCCACCCCCCCAAAAAGACGAGGCTAGCTAAGGAAAGTCTGAAAGAGAAATACCTGGGTTGTGATCTGTGTGGGTAGAAACAGGACAAAATTATGTATCCTTGAAGATTGAAGCATGAAATGGAATGTTAGTGCTGTACTGTATCTAATGGGAAATTAATATTTGGAGCATGGTTGCTGAAATCAGTGTTTATAACTAATTAAAAATGGAGTAAAAAATTAATCTAGTGGATTTCAAGAGGACTATGTCTTATTGAAATTTCACCCTTTGTACAAGGTAATGAGTTATAGTTATTAGGCTAATAGTTATTATAAGCAATACACTATAGATATTTATACATTTTGTTTCATAGTAAAATCTTGTGAAGCACCATTTAGCAACAGTGTTGAGCATAAGAACAAGGATTGTATGCAGTGAAAATACTCTAGAACCTTTTCCAGTAAAGATGAGAGAAAAGCCATGCTACTAACTCTTCCCATTATTATTTGGTAATAATTCTGGAAATACTAGTAACAACAATAAAGCAAGAGAAAGAAATTAAAGATATACAGATAGGTAAAAGGAGATAAAACTAAGCCTGTTTGTTGATGATATTATGGTATATTTGGGAAACCCTAGGGAATCAACAAAGATTCTGAGGGAGATCGTAGCTTTAATAAAGTAGTAGACTACAAAATAAACTTTTAAAAATCAATTTTGTTACTATATAATAGTAACAAAACCCAAGAAGGAATAATAGAAAGGGAAACCCATTCAAAATTACTATAAAATGAATAAAATATATCAGGATTGATCACACACAAAAGATTTATATAGATTCACAGTGTTCTTTAAACAATTTAAATAGCCAGAGGAATATTCAGTGTTCATGCCAATATAATTAAAATAACAATACAATCAAAGTTAACTTACATTTTTAATTCTATATTTAATTCTAATTCTAATTTAATTTAATTGTCAATCAAATTATCAAGGAGATGCTTTATAGAACTTGATAAATAATTATAAAATTCATTTGGAAAAGTAAACATCTGGAATATCAGGAAATGAAATAAGCATGGGGCAAAGGGAGAAGAGCACTTTCAAAACTCAAATTCTGTTATAAAGTAGCAGTAAAAAACTATCAGCTACTGATTTAAAATAGGTAAATTATTGGAATTGAGTAGACAAGGGAGAATCAGAAACAACTGAACTTTGTAACACAATGTTCAATGAAGTGGCAAACATCAATTTCCTAGGAAAGAACTCCCTATTTCATAAAGCACTGATGGTAAAAAAGAAACTAGTAATGTGATGACATTATGCCATATTCCACAATCCTTTCTGAATGGATACAAAACCTTATTATTAAGATCATATGATAAAAAATTGCAAGAGAAGCAGATCACAGCTTTTGGTAGCAGATATATTCTTAACCAAACAGAGGCAATTGCAAAAGATAAAATATATAGCTTTAATTATGTGAAACTGAACAATTTTTTCCATAGATAAAATTAATACATCAAAAATAAGAAATATGTGATTGAATGGGAAAAAATCTTCATATCAATTATTCTGACAAGGATTTGATACTAAAGATCTGTAAATAATTAATATTATTAAGACTGAAAACCATTCCCCAATAGAGATTCAAAGAAGTCAAAGGAGATGAACAAATGCTTTCCAAAGAAGAATTTCAAAGTATTCATTCACAGCCACAAGTGAGAATGCTTTAATCATTGATAACAGCAGAAATGCAAACAATGCAACTCTGAATTTTTACCCCACACCCTGAAAATTGGCAAAGATGAAAAATGTTGTCTAGTCAATGTTGGAAGGGTTTTGGGTTGACAGGCACACTGATACATTGTTGATGGAACTGTGAAATTGTACAACCATTTTGGAAAGAAATATGAAATTATGTAAATTAAATTACTAAATTATTTTAATTCTTTGAATTAGAGACTCCATTTTTTGGTTTATACTCCAGCAGAGGGGAAGAAAGAAGGGAAGGAAACAGGCTTTTGTATAGTACCTATTATGTATCAAGCATTGTGCTAAGTGCATTTTACAAATATCTCATTTGATCCACACAGTAACTTGGTGAAGTAGGAGCTATTAATATTCTCAATTTACAATTTAGGAATATAAAGCAAGCAGAGACTTTGCCCAGGGTCCCACAGCTAGTAAATGTCTGAATATGAGCTTGGGTATTCCTGATTCCAGATTCAGGGTTCCACCTTCAAGGAAAAAGTAGATACTCAATTGATTGAGGACTAGCTAACCAAAATTGTGGCATATGAATTTAATGGGATCTTTTTGTCCTGAAAGGAATGATGTGTGTCTGATGAATACAAGAAATATGGAAATATCTACAAAAATATGGAAAGATTCTGTAACAACTGATAAAGAATGAAGTAAGCAAAGTCAAGAAACCAATAAATACAATGATGATAATGTAAATGCAAAGAACAACCCCACACACAAAAATTAAAAAATGGATGTCACAAAAATATAAAGTTCCAGAACAATTTGTGAAAGGAGAGATATGAGAAGATTCCCCAACCTATCACTTCATGGAGGTGAGAGATCCACAGGTGTTGTACATTGCAAACATTTACAAGATCTTCCAATATATAGTTCAGTTGTACTGATTTTTTCTTCTTAGCTATTTACACTAGAGAAAATTATAATGATGTAAAAAAAGTATCAATAAAAAATTACTAAAAATTTTAAAAAGAACCTTTCACTAGCACAGAAGATAAAGATGAATGAATGGTGTAGCCATCCCTGACAGATCATAGTCCTGTGGTCTAGTATAAAAACAAAGAAACAAACAAAAAAAATCCAAATCCTTCCATTTAGTTGAGCTGTCTTATACTGACTGGATTAGCCAGAAGATCAGTTGCCAAATGAGGCTCGAACTAGTTTTGCACACCAGTGAATGAAAAAGTCACATTATAATATATCATTTTTACTTGAGTATTTCTCTGTACAAATGGATTGTTAACTTTGAACAAAACACCTTTTTAGAATAGGCTAGCTAAATGTGTGGAAAAGAGTAAAGTAGGATGGGCAGAATTGGAAAGCATAATTTTTCCTCAAATAAAATTATCTTAGCTACAATTCTGAGAAAATTAAAAATTAACTAACTGGGAAATATTTAACAAAATAAATGAAAATATAACAGAATATATATGATGTTAATATGTAATTTTCTAGTCAATATGCAATTGCAGAGATCCTTGTGTTCAATTCTTTAACTCAACACCATGACTTCCAGACTCTATATCTGTCATTATTCCTTTAGGACATCTCCCCTTTTATAGTTTCACTTTCCTCCCTCCCCAATTTCAACCTTAGAATTTACCATTTTAATGTTATGTTGTCCTCTACTCTCAAATCTCTAGCCTCTCCTGTTCTATTATGGCTCATGACTTGTCAGAGGCTTGATGGGAGGGAGTGAGATAATAAAAAGGTACAGGATGGGAAAACTGTGGTGCTGAACACAAACCCTATTTGTTTTGTGTCATTAGCTAAGGAGAAAGGAAAATCCTACTCTATGTGATTTTCAGTTGCTTAATCACTAAGGTGGTTGAAAGTAAATACTCTGACTGTTTGCATAAAATTAGAGCATATATGGCTATTAGTTTCTTAATACAGTATCCTGGTTTCTGATCTGGTTTCTTCTTTATTTGCTAGTTGTAAGGCTGTTTCTTCAACCAGGTCACTAAAAAAAAGAAATTTAATGATTTATTTCATTTCTCTTAGTCTAAAAATTCTCAGGTTTAGGTCTTGTCATCCCCCAAACCCTGATTGTTTCAACTCTCCACCTCTTATATCATCATTCTGCAGGGGGAGGTCTTCATATCCTTGGGATAGACATTCCCCCAAATTAGCAAATTAGCAACAGGTTTGATGTCTATCAATTACCGTTAATCATCTGCTGAAACAATTTTACTGAAGTAAATTTTACTGGCCTGCTAAAGCTTCTTGGAGTTATAGTAGAGAGTTGGTTGATAGGTGGACACCAAAGGTGGATGAACAGCCATGAAAAGAATCCAGCAAAGCTCTCAGACCAGAGATGCTAGTGCTCCCTGAAAATTCGGTACATCAATAATATCATTACTCAGTTAAGAGATTTCTCTGTTCAGTATTTTCAAGAAATTATTTGATTAAAAATTGATCTTTTGAAGAGTACAGAAGAATATTCAGAGAGGATTGAGGAAGTTAATGTACTTAAATTTTTTTTATTTGGTCAATTTCAAACACTATTCCTTGGTTACAAAAATCATACTCCATTCCTCTCTCCCCTTCCTCCGCCCCATAGCCGACTTGCAATTCCACTGAGTATCACATGTGCCCTTGACCAGAACCTATCTCCATGTTGTTGATGTTTGCACCAAGATGTTCATTTAGAGTCTATATCCCCAATCATATCCCCCTAGACCCATGGAATCAAGCAGTTGCCCTTTTTCAGAATTTCTACTTTCACAGTTTTTCCTCTGAATGTGGATAGTGTTCTTTCTCGTAGATCTCTCCAAGTTGTTCAGGATCACTGCTTTGCCACTAATGGAGAAGTCCATTACATTTGATTGTACCACAGTGCATCAATCTCTGTGTACAATGTTCTCCTGGTTCTGATCCTCTCACTTTGCATCAATTCCTGGAGGTTGTTCCAGTCCCCATGGAATCCCTCCACTTTATTGTTCTTTTGAGCACAATAGTATTCCATCACCAACATATTCCACAATTTGTTTAGCCATTCCCCAATTGAAGGGCATCCTCTCATTTTCCAATTTTTTGCCACCACAAAGAGCGCAGTTATGAATATTTTTGACTTGTCTTTTTCCTTATTATCTCTTTGGGGTACAAACCCAGCAGTGCTATGGCTGGTTCAAAGGGCAGACAGTCTTTTATCACCCTTTGGGCATAGTTCCAAATTTCCCTCCAGAATGGTTGGATCAATTCAGAACTCCACCAGTAATTCATTAATGTCCCAACTTTGCCACACCCCCTCTCACATTCATTACTTTCCTTTGCTGTCATGTTAGCCAATCTGCTAGGTGTGAGGTGATACCTCAGAGTTGTTTTGATTTAGATCTCTCTGATTATAAGAGATTTAGTGCACTTTTGTGCTTAATAATAGTTTTGATTTCTTTAACTGAAAATTGCCTATTCATGTCCCTTACCCATTTATCAATTGGAGAATGGCTTGATTTTTTTGTATAATTGGTTTAGTTCTTTATAAATTTGAGTAATTAGACCTTTTTCAGAGGTTTTTGTTAGGAAGATTGTTTCCCAATTTGTTGCTTCCCTTCTAATTTTGGTTACATTGGTTTTGTTTATTCAAAAAACTTTTTAATTTGATGTAATCAAAATTATTGATTTTACATTTTATGATTTTTTTTTCTAAGGCTTGCTTGGTTTTAAAGTTTTTCCTTTCCCAAAGATCTGACAAGTATACTATTCTGTGTTCACCTAATTTACTCATGATTTCCCTGGATACCCTTGAACTTTTGTTCTTCCACATGAACTTTGTGATGTTTTTTTCTAATTCAGTAAAAAAGTTTTTTGGTAGTTTGATGGGTATGGCCCTAAATAAGCAAATAATTTTGGATAAGATGGTCATTTTTATTATATTAGCTCGTCCTACCCATAAGTAGTTAATGTTTTTCCACTTGTTTATATCTAGTTTTAATTGTGTGGAAAGTGTTTTGTAGTTGTGTTCATATAGTTCCTGTGCTTATTTTGGCAGATAGATTCCTAAGTATTTTATATTGTCTAGGGTGATTTTAAATGGAATTTCTCTTTCTAATTCTTGCTGCTGAGATGTGTTGGGGATATATAGAAATTCTGATGACTTAGGTGGGTTTATTTTGTATCCTGCAACTTTGCTAAAGTTGTTGATAATTTTGACTAGCTTTTTAGTTGATTCTCTAGGATTCTTTAAGTAGATCATCATATCATCCACAAAGAGTGTTAGGTTGGTCTCCTCATTGCCAATTTTAATACCTTCAATTTCTTTTTCTTCTCTAATTGCTCCTGCTAGTGTTTCTAGTACAATGTTAAATAATAGAGGTGGTAATGGGTATTTTTGTTTCACTCCTGATCTTATTGGGAATGCATCTAGTTTATCCCCATTGCAGATGATGTTGGATGATGGTTTTAGATAAATAATGTCTATTATTTTTAGGAAAATCCTTCTATTTCTATACTTTCTAGTGTTTTCAATAGGAATGAGTATTGTATTTTGTCAAAGGCTTTTTCTGCATCTATCGTGATTTTTGTCAGTTTGCTTGTTGATATGGTCAATTATGTGGATGGTTTTCCTAATATTGAACCATCCTTGCATTCCTGGTATAAATCCCACCTGATCATAGTGAATAACCCCCATGATGACTTGCTTGAGTCTTTTTGCTAGTATCCTATTTAAGATTTTTGCATCTATATTCATTAGGGAGATTGATCTATATAGTTTTCTTTCTCTGTTTTTGACCTGCCTGGTTTGGGAATCAGTACCATATTTGTGTCATAAATGGCATTTGGTAGAATTCCCTCTTTGCTTATTATGTCAAATAGTTTGTATAGTATTGGGATTAGCTGTTCTTTGAATGTTTGATAGGATTCCCGTGTGAATCCATCAGGCCCTGCGGATTTTTTAAGGGAGTTCTTTGATGACTTGTTCAATTTCTTTTTCTGATATGGGATTAAGAATTCTATTTATTTTTCTGTTAATCTAGGCAATTTATATTTTTGTAAGTATTCATCCATATCACCCAGATTGGCATATTTATTGCCATATAACTGGGCAAAATAGTTTTTAATGATTGTATTAATTTCCTCTTCATTAGAGGTGAGGTCTCCCTTTTCATCTATGATACTGTTAATTTGGTTTTCTTCCTTCCTTTTTTTATTAGATTGATTAGTACTTTGTCTATCTAGTTTGTTTTTTCAAAATACCAGCTTCTATTCTTATTTGTTAGTTCAATAGTTCTTTCACTTTTGATTTTATTAATTTCTCCCTTAATTTTTAGGATCTCTAATTTAGTTTTCTTCTAGGGATTTTAAATTTGTTTGCTTTCAAGTTTTTTTATTTGAATATCCAATTCATTGTCCTCTGCCCTTCCTAATTTGTTAATATATGAACTCAAGGATATAAAATTTCCCCTGAGTACTGCTTTGGCTGCATATCATAGATTTTGAAAGGGTGTCTCATTTTACTGCCATTTTCTTCAATGAAATTAGTGTTTCTATGATTTGTTCTCTAACTAACCAATTTTGGAGAATCATATTATTTAATTTCTAATTAATTTTTGATTTGGCTTTCCATGTGCCCTTACTGATTATTATTTTTATTGTGTTATAATCTGAAAAGGTTGCATTTATTATTTCTGCTTTTCTGAAATTGTATTCCATGTTTTTATGACCTAGTATATGGTCAATCTTTGTGAATGTGCCGCTGAAAAGAAGGTATATTACTTTTTGTCCTTATTTATTTTTTTAAATCTATATATATTAACTCTAATTTTTCTAAGATTTTGTTCACATCTCTTACCTCTTTCTTATTTATTTTTTGATTTGATTTATATAAATTTGATAGTGGTAGGTTCAGGTCTCCCACTAGTATAGTTTTACTCTATTTCCTCCTTGAATTCCACTAGTTTCTCCTTTAGAAATTTGGATGCTATACCATTTGGTGCATACATGTTGATTACTGATATTTCCTCATTGTCTAGACTCCCTTTTATAAAGATGTATTTACCTTCTCTATCCCTTTTAATCAGATCTATTGTTACTTTGGCTTTGTCAGATATAATGATTGCAACTCCTGCCTTCTTTCTGTCAGTTGAGGCCCAATAGGTTTTTCTCCAACCTTTATTTCTAACCTTGTGAGTGTCTATCCATCTCAGGTGTGTTTCTTGTAGGCAATGCTGAGCCCTACTTTAGAGTCCCTTTATTCATATGAATTTGGTTGTTTTTTTTTGGTCTTTTGAGGTAGTCTATATTGGTGGGTGCTAAGGAGAGGAAGAGTCCTGTGTCTAGACTGCCACCACGTTTACCCAGAAGTCAGTTAATATACTTTCAAAAGTTGTTAAAGACAAGAATTTTTTGTAGTTTTAAATATCTATTGCTTGTGAAGTCTGCATTCAGCAATGACCATGAAGAAACCAAAAATGTTCTTTTTGTTGTTGTTCTTCTCCTACTCCTGCTCTTTTTCTTCTTCCCTTTTGATCAACATTGTTTTGTTCTCAAATAAAACTAGCAATAGGCATTGATTGTAAAAAATGTTTGCCTTTTTTTCTTTGTTAGCAAGACCCTTTGCTTTGCTTACTATCTTTCTCCTTATTTGTATAATGGGGAGAACTGTAGAACTAAGGCACTTTCTTTGGAAGAGCTCCCGCCTTACCCTTGTGAATCTGGGAATATATTTTGGCCTTTGTGGACAGTATGCTCTGGTACCTTCATGCTAAAAATAAATTCTGGGTTGACAGTAATTCCTTATCTGTCTTCATGACTGAGTTTTTGTTTTGGAGATGATTAATGACTGAGGCAGGAATAATCGTTACCTAGCAGGATTGTAAAAGATAATTTAATTAAGTGACTTCAGTTTGTATTTACTGTTTAATGCCACTTTTTAGTTTTTGTCCTGTGTGTAATTCCACTAGATATTCAGCATTGTGTTGATAAGTTGTAAATATGGATTTAATAATAAACAATTGGCTCAGTTATAAAGATTAATTGAATAACTAAGTCTGAGAATCAGTAATCTATAATTGTAGTGTGTTTAAAATGAACAAGAGAATACTCTGTAGCTATCTTTGCCAAGGGGAGTTGTGCATGCCTAAAGTATCTTGAAATATATCCAAGGGTTTCTGAGGTTATCATCTCATTTGCTTTTGAAGCTATAGAATGACCCTGGCCAGCTCCATTATCATCATATGTAGAACAGAGTGTTATGTAATCTACCCCAGAGGAAAGAATTATGACAAACTTCACTTTGTTGTCTAGTGGATGCTCTACCTTCAAGAGGGTGCTTAGCGTCCAATGGAAGATGATCTTCACAAGAAAGATCCCACTTGGCAGACTCACTCTAAACTGAATTTGTGTAATCTAGTTCATGTATAAATACCATTTCAGTTCAAAGAGTTAGATCTCAGGATATACTGGAGAAGCTTATAGCCTAATGATCTATGTGAGACATGGGTTCATAATAAAATCAGTTTTGCTTAGAAAGTTGTTGCCGGGTATTTTTCTTTTACAGGACCAACAAAAGACTGCCTTTCTTTCTCTTTTTGGAAATCTCATTTTGTGACTTTGACTTCTAGTGAGTGGAGATCAGGGATATTTCTCTCTCTTCCTGACTTCATTACTTCCTCTCTGCCCCCAGCGGTAATAATGGCTATAAGCACATGCATAACAATTATGAGAATATATACCTGCTTAAGTGAACTTTGAGATCATACCTTGGATCTTTGGCTGAAATCTTTTGCCTTTCTGTTCCTTGTGGGAAAACAAGTCAGTGGCCAGTGACTAGTGATTCTGAAATGGATATTTTTAACACTGTTGTAGCCAACTCAAATTCACTTTGTGAATTTGAGAATTCCTGGGTTCTTGATTTGATGCTAGCTGACCAGCAGGAGGAGCTTTCCACTACTAAGGAAAGAAGATGACTACTGACAAGATCATCAGGATTCTGAAATGACTCACCTCCTCTTCTTGACTGGCCAGTAAATAAACCTTGTGAGTTGCTGAGAGAGCATGATAGAAGTAAATATGAATGTCAGTTCAGCATAGATATAATGTATCTCTGTCTTTCAGGCAGATGATAATGATAATGATGGGTTATTGTTTTATATTTTAAGTATTTAAGATGCAACATGTCTATTGTGTTTTACATTTCTTTGTGGTAGAAGCAATGAGTTGTTCTCCTATGCCTGGTATCAATTTTGTTCTAGAAGTATTTTTTTGACAATTTTAGACATTTTATTTTTTTAAAAGGGGCTTTATAGGACTTTAACAAATTGCCAAAGAGTCATGACATAAAAAATTGAGGAGATCCTGCTCTTAGAGTACAAGCCATATCATAAATACAGAATTTTGATGCATGTACCCTTTGACCTGTTAGGGTGTACATTTTATTTATTTAATTGTTTATTTTAATTTTTAATTATATATATATATATATATATATTATTTACAATACTCACTTTATTTCCCTCTCTCCCTACCACCCACCTTTTCTGCAGCCGATGTGCAATTTCATTACTTGTGTCTTTGATCAGAACCTATTTCAATGATGTTTGCACTAGGATGTTAATTTAGAGTCTACATCCCCAACCATATCCCTTCAACCCATGTATTCAAGCAATTGTTTTTCTTCAGTATTTTTACTCCCACACTGTTTCCTTTGAATGTGGATAGTGGTTTTTCTCATAGATTCCTCCAAGTTGTTTAGGATCACTGCATTGCCACTAATGGAGAAGTCCATTACATTTGATTGTACCACAGTGTATCAGTCTCTATGTACAATGTTTTCCTAGTTCTGCTCCTCTCACTCTGTATTAATTTCTGGAGGTTGTTCCAGTCCCCATGGAATTCCTCCACTTCATTGTTCCTTTTAGCACAATAATATTCCATTACCAACATATACCATATTTTGTCCAGCCATTCCCCAATTCAAGGGCATCCTCTCATTTTCCAATTTTTTTTCCAGCACAAAGAGCACAGCTATGAATATTCTTGTATAAGTCTTTTTCCTTATTATCTTTTTTGGGTACAAACCCAGCAGTGCTATGGCTGGTTCAAAGGGCAGACAGTCTTTTATCACCCTTTGAGCATAGTTCCAAATTTCCCTCCAGAATGGTTGGATCAATTCAGAACTCCACCAGCAATGAATTAATGTCCCAACTTTGCTACACCACCTCCAACATTCATTACTTTCTTTTGCTTTCATGTTAGCCAATCTGCTAGGTGTGAGGTGATACCTCAGAGTTGTTTTGATTTGCATTTCTCTGATTATTAGAGATTTAGAGCACTTTTTCATGTGCTTATTAATAGTTTTGATTTCTTTAACTGACAGTTACATATTCATGTCCCTTGCCCATTTATCAATTGGAGAATGACTTGATTTTTTGTACAATTGGTTTAGTTCTATATACATTTGAGTAATTAGACCTTTGTCAGAGATTTTTGTAATGAAGATTGTTTCCCAATTTTTTGCTTCCCTTCTAATTTTGGATGCATTATTTTTGTTTGTACAAAACCTTTTTAATTTGATGTAATTATTGATTTTATATTTTCTGATTTTTTTTCTAGCTTCTGCTTGGTTTTAAAGTCTTTTCTTTCCCAAAGATCTGATAAGTATACTATTCTGAGTTCGCCTAATTTGCTTATAGTTTCCTTCTTTATATTCAAGTCACTCACCCATTCTGAGTTTATCTTGGTGTAGGATGTGAGATGTTGATCCAAACCTAATCTCTCCCATACTGTCTTCCAGTTTTCCCAGCAGTTTTTATCAAATAGTGGGTTTTGGTCCCAAAAGCTGGGATCTTTGGGCTTTTCATAGACTGTTTTGCTGAGATAATTTACCCTTAGCCTATTCCACTGATCCTCCTTTCTGTCTCTTAGCCAGTACTAAATTGTTTTCATGACCACTGCTTTATAGTATAGTTTGAGATCTTGTACTGCAAGTCCTCCTTCCTTTGCATTTTTTTTTCATGATTTCTCTGGATATCCTTGATCTTTTGTTCTTCCACATGGACTTTTGTTATGTTTTTTTCTAATTCAGTAAAAAAAGTTTTTTATTAGTAGAATGGGTATGGCACTAGATAAGTAAATTAATTTGGACCAGATTGTCGTTTTTATTATGTTAGCTCTTCCTATCCATGAGCAATCAATGATTCTCTAATTGTTTAGATCTAGTTTTAATTGTGTGGAGAGTGTTTCGTAGTTGTGTTCATATAGTTCCTGTGTTTGTCTTGGCAGATAGATTCCCAAGTATTTTGTATTGTCTAGGGTGATTTTAAATGGAATTTCTCTTTCTAATTCTTGCTGCTGAAATGGGTTGGAGATATATAGAAATTCTGATGACTTATATGGGTTTATTTTGTATCCTGCAACTTTGCTAAAGTTGTTGATTATTTCGACTAGCTTTTTAGTTGATTCTCTAGGATCCTTTAAGGAGACCATCATATCATCTGCAAAGAGTGATTAGCTTGGTCTCCTCATTGCCAATTTTAATACCCTCAATTTCTTTTTCATCTCTAATTGCTCCTGCTAGTGTTTCTAGTACAGTGTTAAATAATAGAGGTGATAATGGGCATCCTTGTTTCACTCCTGATCTTATTGGGAAGGCTTCTAGTTTATCCCCATTGCAGATGATTTTTGCTGATGGTTTTTGATATTTACTGTTTATAATTTTTAGGAAAGGCCCTTCTATTCCTATAGTTTCTAGTGTTTTCAATAGGAATGGGTGTTGTATTTTATCAAAGGCTTTTTATGCATCTATTGAGATAATCATGTGATTTTTGTCAGTTTGCTTGTTAATATGGTCAGTTAAGTGGATGGTTTTCCTAATATTGAACCATCCTTGCATTCCTGGTATGGATCCTACCTGGTCATAGTGAATAATCCTCGTGATCACTTGCTGGAGTCTTTTTGCTAGTATCCTATTTAAGATTTTTCTATCTATGTTTATTAGAGAGATTGGTCTATAGTTTTCATTCAGTTTTTGAACTGCCTGGTTTTGGGATCAGTGCCTATTTGTGTCATTAAATGAATTTGGTAGAACTCCTTCTTTGTTTATTCTGTCAAATAGTTTGTATAATATTGGGAATAGTTATTCTTGGAATGTTTGATAGAATTCATTTGTGAATCCATCTGATCCTGGGGATTTTTCTTAGGGAGTGGTTTTGGAGAATTGTATTGTTTGAGTTCCAATTAATTTTTGATTTACCTTTCCCTGTACCCTTACTAATTGTTGTTTTCATTGCATTGTGATCTGTGAAGGTTGCATTTATTATTTCTGCTCTTTTGCACTTGTTTGTAATGCTTTTGCCCTAATACATGGTTAATTTTTGTGAATGTACCATGTGCTGCTGAAAAGAAGATGTATTCCTTTTCTTCCCTATTTATTTTTCTCCACATGTCTACTAACTGTAATTTTTCTAAGAGTTCATTCACTTCTTTTACCTCTTTCTTATTTATTTTTTGGTTTGATTTATCTGGATCAGATAGAGGAAGGTTCAGGTCTCCCACTAGTATAGTTTTTCTATCCATTTCATCCTTGAGCTCCACTAGTTTCTCCTTTAGAAGTTTGGATGCTACACCATTTGGTGCATACATGTTGAGTACTGATATTTCCTCATTGTCTATACTGCCTTTTATCAGGATGTAATTACCTTACCTATCTCTTTTAATTAGATTTATTTTTACTTTGACTTTGTCAGATATGATTGCGACTGCTGCCTTCTTTTTATCAGTTGATGTCCAATAGATTTGGCTCCATCTTCTTACTTTCACCCTATGCGTATCTACCTTCCTCATGTGTGTTTCTTGAAGACAGCATATGGTAGTTTTGGATTCTATTCCACGCTGCTATTTGCTTGCATTTCCTAGCATTTTGATTTCTACTCCTAGTCCTTTAATTTCTTCTTTCACTATTTCCTTCTACACCAATGTTTGTTTTAAATCAGTCACCCTAGTTCCCACTCTTATTTTACTTCTCTTTCTTATGCCCCCACTTTCTTATTCCCCCCTTATTTTCTTTGTAGTCTTTTTAAAAACTACTCCCCACCCTCTCCCTTCCTTATACTGCTTCCCTCCCCACCAGTCCATTTCTTAGCCTTCTACTCCCCTATAGGGCGTGAATCTATTCTCTGCCCCAATGGATTGGATTCTTCTTCACTCTTTGGGTCAATTTCAATGCATATAAGAGTTGAGTATTTCCTGTCGCCAACCTCTTTACCCTTCCAGTGTATTAATGTTCTCCCCCCTCTGCTGTGAGCTTCTTTGTGACATATAAATTTATCCCCTTTTGTTTCTTTTCCCCTTTCTTTTAGTATTAACCTCTTTTTTTTAGCTCTAGTTGTATATATATGTATATATACACACATGTATATGTATTTATGCATACATATATCTATATACATATTTATGTCTTGTTATTTCATCCTATAGAGTTTGTCACTGTTCCCTCTAAGTTTAATTCTTCTAGCTGCCCAACAGTTTTCAAGAGTTACCAATGACTTCTTTTCTTGAGTTCTGTGTTTGGACATCAAATTTTCTGTTTATATCTGGTCTTTTCATTACAAATTTTTGGAATTCTTCTATTTTGTTGAATGACCATCCTTTCCCATGTAAGAATATAGTCAGTTGTGCTGGGTATTTGATTCTTAGTTATAGACCTAGTTCCCTTGCTTTCTGGAATATCATATTCCATGCCTTTCAGTCCTTCAGTGTAGATGCAACTATATCCTGTGTTCTCTCACTGTGGTTCTATGATATCTGAATGACTTCTTCTTGGCAGCTTGTAATATTTTTATTTTGGTCTGATAGTTCTTGAATTTGGGTAAAACATTTTTGGGTGTTGTCAGTCGGGGATTAAGTATAGGAGGTGGTCTATGGATTCTTTTTAATCTCTACTTTTCCCTCTTGTTCTTGAATATTGGGGAAGTTTTTTTTACTAATTTCCTGTAGTATTATGTCCAGGATTTTTCTTTTGTCATGGTCTTCTGGTAGACCAATGATTCTTATCTCCTTGAACAATTTTCTAAATATTCTGTTTTGTGAATGAGATGTTTCATATTTTCCTCGATTTTTTCATTCTTTTTGTTTTGTTTTATAGTGTCCTGCTGCCTTGTGAGGTCGCTTAATTCTAGTTGTTGTATTCTGGTTCTTAAAGTCTGGATTTCATTCCTGGATTTTTGGTCATCCATCTCCTTCTGGTCTGATGTTCTTTGGGGGTCATCTTTCATCTCCTTTGACTCATTTTCCAGCTGGTTGATTTTGGCTTTCAAGATACTATTTTCTGTTTCCAGATGACTTATCTTAGTTTTTAAGTTCTTTTCCCAATTGTCTTCAGCCTCTCTTAATTGTGTTTTGAATTGCATTTTGAGTTCTTCCAAAGCTTATATCCAATTCACTGGGATTTCTGATTTATCCTTTGCTGATCCCTCTCCTTTTGTTCTGTTTGCTCTTTGCTCATTGCCAGTATAGAAGATGTCTATTGTAATTTCTTTCTTCTTTTTCTGTTGTTTGCTTATATTACTCCTCCTTTGCTCCCTGTATTTGTCTGTGCTCTTGCTCCTCTCATTTTTTGGTGTTGGGGGTTTCTGTCAGTCTCCCTTCTTGGAGCTTTGACAGAAGATTTCTCCCTGCAGTCTGTGGGGGAGGGATGTTGGAGTTTGAGCTTCCCTGTCCTCTGGAGGCTTTTGATTGGATTAAATTAAAGTCCAGCAATCTGTGAGGGAGGGGTGTTGGAGTTTGGGATTCCCAGACCTCTGAAGACTTTTGATGGGATTAAGTTCAGCTATGTTGTGCTGGATGTGGCCTGAGACAAAAACTTCCTGGAAGGCTGGAGCCTCTGTGACCAGGCTGTCTGCTCTAAGCTCCCTCTCTAGCTCCTCCCCCCCCCCCCCCCACCTGTGTTTGACACTCTGAGCTGGGCACAACTCTGCCAGTAAGGTACTCCCTCTAGACCAGCACCTTTGACCGCCCAGAAGTTCCCGCTGCTTCTGGAGGCTTAGCACTCTAGGTGTGGGGGGAGGGGTCCTGGGACCTTCCTTCTGCCTTCCCCTTAAATCCGCATGTTCTTGGGTTCTGGCTTTTGAGGGCAGGGGCATACCTTTTGGATTGAGCCCAGCAGGAGGGTTCCTTGGCTCTGTCCTGTTGTTAGGTTTGATTTTCAGTCTCATAGGAGTATTCAGTTTGTGATTGGTAAGGAAGGGTATTTAGACATCTGAACTTCTGCTGCTTCTAGACTGCCATCTTGACTCTGCCTCCTCTGTAAGTATTTTAAGAAGAACCTTGTGAATCCCTTTTAGAGCGACTAGACATGAGCCATACCAAAATGTTTTAGACCTTTTTTTCTGGACGTTTTATCTAGAGGTTTTTTTCTCCTAGGGGAGGGCATTCCAAATTAAAGAATGGGGTAAAACCTTTACTCTTCTTGTGAGGGATAGTGTGTGAAACAACTCTGAGAATGAATCTAGGATTTATATGATTCTAGAATTCAAGGCTTTTTACTGATAACCACCCTGGCACATGCTGCCCCTCCCTCTAAGCTACAGGTCATACCTCTTTTTATTTTCATACATCTTAAAAGTGGCATAGTATCTAGTATAGCATATTTGGGTAGCACTACATTCATTGGTAAGATTAAAAAATGTAAATATAAGGGAAGAAAGTGAAAACGAATCCCCAGTAAAGAAGCCACAGTTCTTCTTATTATTGGTCCCAGGAAACTTGTTAGCAGCTCTTTTTCTTCCTACTTTGCTCATGTTATTTACCATCTGCCCAAATAATGGAATATTTGTTGATTATTTTTCCCATTTTCATTCTTTTTTCCCCTCTCAAAGCAAGGGAAATCTCTGTAGATTGAGAAGGAATTCCATTGAGCTGAGTAACAGTGAGAAAGTCAAGATAACATCTGAGGAGAAGAAAAAGCAACTTGTAGCAGCAAGGGATTTTGTAAGAAAAAATAGCAGTATTTGAAAATGTGGTTGTTTTTGAAAAGGATTAAGACTGTGAACCACAAACAGTCATTCTAAAACATTCATTAGCTTTAGAAAGTTGCAAGCTCTGGTTTTATTACACCTGTGACGAGGAGCCTGTTGTGATCACCCATGTAGGACACATAATGATAACAGAAATTCTGAGTATTTGAATATGAATAACAAGAAGTTTGTTATTAAATTAAAATGGAAGAGTGCTGAAGTGGATTGTTTGGCATTCTACCAGCTATGGGAATTAGAGGTTCGAATGAAATGAAGATAATTGGTGTACATGTTAGGTTAAGATAAAGATGCGGTAATTCTGCACCAATTCTGAACAAGGATTGAGTAGTTTGTTGTGGAATCTAAAGAGAGATGCTGAATATTTTCTTGAGGTGCAGAGGGGAATAAGGGAATAATGGTGAGGCAAAAGTAGTTCCCTAAAGTAAAGGCATGAAAATAAGTTGTTGAATGTTGCTTTCAGAAATATTCTATTAAAAAAACAACAACTTTTAAGTCTTTTTGATTTGGTAGAATCTTAAAAAAATTCCAACTAGAAAAAAAAAGAATAAATCATAAATAGAATAAATCAGGTCATCTATTTCTGCCAATTTACATTTTTTTTATCATTCTCACAGTTTTAGCCTTTAAAGATGGCTCATATTCACTGCAATATTTTTCCAGTGAACTCCAAGGAATCACTGATTAGAGTTCTTCCTTTTTTATTTCCCCACTTACATCAGAGTGATCCAATTGAGATTTTCTTGAGTCAGTTTAATGCCTTAATCACTTATTCTGGTTTGACCTAAATTCCTTCTGTAATCTCTTTTCTCAAGAGAAAGGTTGTTTCTTACTAAGACATTGAATTCCAGTTCTCCTGTGGGTAAGTCAGTCTATTAGTAAAGTGCCAAATTTTATCAATCCTATTTTCACTGAAAAGATAGCTACTTTGCTTGCTTTTAAAAAACTCTACTATAGCAGACACATTTTCTCCCTCTTTCATTTCCCTTGTCATTTTTATTATTCTAGATATTTTTGGCTGAGAAGTATTGAATGGATATATCACATGTACTTTTGAGAGAAAATATCAAGCCAGTAAAAGGATAAGTATTGACTGAACACCTACTATGTGGCTACCATTGTGGGAGTTACTGTAAGTGCAAATAGAAGTTTAAGCAGATTCTCTTCCCCTGACCCAAGAGGCTGTATTGGACCATCTAGAGCAGTGATGGCAAACTGATGGCATGGGTGCCAGAGATGGCACATAGAGCACTCTCTGTGGGCATGCAGCCAGCCCCCTTCCCACCAGAATTTGTTACTAGAAAAGCAGAGGGCCTTGGATAAAGCTGCTCAAATTCCCCCTACCCCCACTGTGCTTGATGAAATTTTATCACATCACCCGCCCTTCTGCCCAGCAGCCAATGTGAGCTCAGAGGGTACAAAGTGGTTAGCTCAGAGGCAGCAGAGCTGGAGAGGGATGAGTGCTCAGGCCACTCCCCTCCTCCTCTCTTCACTCACTGAGAACATTCCTTACTTCACTGAATCCTCCTCCTAGCAGTCCCATGGGAGTACTTTCTCCCTCCCCTGTGTTGGGTAAGGGTGGGGGGCAGGATGAACCCAGCATGTGCTAGGATGGGAGGGGCATGGCATTTGGTCTGGGGGCAGGACCTGGCATTCCTTCTCTAAAAGGTTTGTCATCACTGATCTAGTAAGTGAAAAAAGTAGAACAAAACAAAAATAAATCAAAGTAAAACTCAATGTTCTCTTCAATCTCTTTTTTTCTTGATATCTTCCATTATGAAGGTTATAATTTGAGTGGAATTTGTTTGTTCACACTCATGATTTCATTGGGCAGCTAGAGTAAAGGACTTGGAGACAGAAAGATCTGAGTCCAAATCCAGCCTCAGACATTTACTAGCTGTGTGACCCTGGTAATTTATTTAACCCTGTTTGCTTCAGTTTTCTCATATAGAAAACTATCTGGAGAAGGAAATGGGAAATTACTCAAGTATATTTTCTAAGAATCCCCCCCCCCCCATCCTAAGAGATCACAAAAAAGATTTGGACATATCTGATAATGACTGAAAAACAACAAAAACACATGATTTCATCAGCAAAGTGAACTCCCAATATGGAAACTCTCTTTACTGATGCTGATCTTCTCTGTATGTTACTGTTTGAGAAAATTGCCTGGGAGAACTGAAGTATTCAGTGGCTTGCCCAAGGTTCTCCAGCTAGTGTAGCAGAGATAATTCTTGATCACAGTACCCCTAAAATCAGTCTTCTATTGAACTATGCCAGGTGGTCTCTTTTCTAATTCATAAGTGAGTGAAAAGTACATACACCTGGAACCCGAGTCATACCTGTTAGTCTGGGTAGTGATCCTATTTATTTTTGCTATATACATAGGATACTGAAAACATATAGTTGTTTGGGTTGCCAGCCAGTGATGCGATCATGTACATCTTCAGTTATTAGTACATGTATGTAACCATGTTTTCTTTTTTAAAATGAGACCTCTGGTTTATTACTTTGTTTTTTAAAGCCCCTATCTTCTGCCTTTGTATCAGTTCTAAGACAATTTGTTCAGCCATTCCCCAGTTGAAGGGCATCCCCTCATTTTCCAAATTTTTGCCACCACAAAGAGCACAGCTATAAATATTTTTGTACAAGTCTTTCCCCATAGGATCTCTTTGGGGCATAAACCCAGCAGTGGTATGACTAGATCAAAAGGCAGACAGTAGACAGTCTTTTAGTGCCCTTTGGGCATAGCTCCAAATTGCTGTCCAGAATGGTTGGATCAATTCACAACTCCACCAGCAATGCATTAATGTCTCAACTTTGCCACACCTCCTCTAACATTTATTACTTTCTTTTGCTGTCATGTTAAGTGTGAAGTGATACCTCAGAGTTGCTTTGATTTGTATCTCTCTTATTATAAGAGATTTAGAACACTTTTTCATGTGTTTATTGATAGTTTTGATTTCTTTATCTGAAAATTGCCCATTCATGTCCCTTGCCCATTTATCAATTGGGAAATGGCTTTTTTTTTCTTTTTTTGGTACAATTGATTTAATTCTTTATAAATTCAAGTAATTAGATCTTTGTCAGAGATTTTTATTATAAAGATTTCCCCCCAATTTGTTACTTCCTTTCTAATTTTGATAGCATTAGTTTTGTTTGTACAAAACCTTTTTAATTTAATGTAATTAAAATTATTTATTTTACATTTTGTAATATTTTTTAGCTCTTGCTTGGTCTTAAATTCTTTCCTTTCCCATATATCTGACAGGTAAACTATTCTGTGTTCACCTAATTTACTTATAGTTTCCTTCTTTATATTCAAGTCATTCACCCAATCTGAGTTTATCTTGGTGTAGGGTGTGAGATGCTGATCCAAACCTAATCTCAGTTCTAAGACAGAAGAGCAGCAAGAGCTAAGGAATTTGGGTCATAGGACTTACCCAGGCTGATACAATTAGGAAATATCTGAGGTGAAATTTGAACTCAGGTCTTCCTGACTGCGGACCTAGCTGCTCTGTGATTCATTCTTGTAACAATTTCTCCTGGAAGAAATTCCCTTTACCAAGACTGTTGGTGCAGTTTAAAGTCTTAAGAGAGCTGCTTAGAGCACTGATAGTTTAGGGATTTGTCAGGCTCCCATGGTCTGAGGTGGGACTAACCTCCCTCCAGTAGGAGAGGTAGCAGGCTGCCTTTGGTAACGCCACATTACAAAGAGAATTGGGAATATTTGCTAAAGCTAAAAACAAGAAAGAAAAGGTTGAGTTTTGCATTCATATCTGATTCTGAAAGTCTTGGTGAGTCTGGCTAAGAAGACTCCCACACAGTCACAGTCAAACTGAACATAATTGACACTTGTCTCGGTGCCTTCTGACAACAGCTATTTACATCGGCTCTGTTAGGCAGAGCTAGCTTGGAGAGGCTGCCAATTCTTCTGAGCTTAACCTTCCCGAGAGAGAATTCGTGTCATTTAGACCTTAAAGGAATAGTCCTGGCTTGTGATATCAATGCACACTGATTTATCTCCAGTATCGCTTACTTAGGCGTGTCTGATGCACCTTCCTATCCATGCAGTTCTTGTGTGCTTGAAACAAGAGCCTGCTCAGGGTATAGGACTTCCCGTGCAGAGAAAGTAGTTTAAACATTACCATGTCTTTTACTTACCGAGTTTGTTTGCTTAGTGTATGGGCTAATCCCACGCTGACTGTTTACTACCCTTTCGCTTTGTTGGCCCAGAGACAGTATAATATAGTAGGTAAAGGGAGGACTTGAGTCTTGGTTTTGAGTCTAGTCTTATTACTTATAAGTCCTGGGCTCCTTAGACTCTGTAATCCTCGGGTTCTTCATCTCTAAAATGAGTAAAATAATCCTTTCAGGGTTTTGTGATGATGAAATGAAATGATGTCAATAAAAGTACTGCATAAATGTGAATTCTAATTTTATTACTAAGTCAAATTCCCCTTAAATTACTAAGGAGGTATCAACTGTGTTTGCTTCTGGGGACAAATGAGAAAAAAATGTCTTTGTTTACCTTGAGATTTCCTAAAGCATTCTAGACAGGAAGCAGTTAGTTGTGTACAAGCTTTTTCTTTTTTGCCTAGATTGGTGATTTCACTGGAAACTGATGTAGATTTAATCGATAACTGGTCTTTAAATGTAAGCAGCTCCGTGATACAGTAGGTAGATATTTTACCATAGGAGGGTCACAAGTCTGGTGAATAATTACTTGTTTATATCTATGATTTAGCCAGGTGGATAGAGTACCTATAAAGACCTGAGTTCAAATCCAGACTCAGATACTTACTATGTGACCCTAGGAAAGCCACTTAACCCAGTTTGCCTAAACTGAGAAGGAAATAGCAAACCACTCCCATATCTTTGCAAAAACAAAAACAAAAACAAAAACAAACTAAAATGGGATTAGGAAGAGTGAGTCATCCTCAGTTACTGAGAGACTACTACTAACTAACTAACTAGGATGACTAAAATGACTGAACAACAACAACAACTATAATTTAGTATCTTAAAAAGTTGCCTAGGACTGTGAGAGGTTAAGTGATTTTATTTTATTTTTATTTTATTTTTAAAAACCTTTACCTTCCACCTTAGAATCAATACAGTGTATTTGTTCTAAGGCAGAAGAGTGGTAAGGGCTAGGCAATGGGAGTCAAGTGACTTGCCCAGGGTCACACAGCTAGGAAATGTCTTAGGCCAGATTTTAACCCAGGACCTCCCATCTTTGGATCTGGTTCACAATCCACTTAGCTGCCCCCTTAAATACAATCACAGGGCAAGTATGTATTAGAGGTAGAATTTGAATGCAGGTCACTTTGTGCCCAAAGCTGGTTCTCTATTCACCATGTGTGCTAAAGACCATCTAAGAAAGCTGTTCAATATTCTGCAACAGCAGGAACCTTATCTCCTTCCTCTTCCTTTTAAACACCCCAAGAATGCCCTTGGAAATTGTGATTTTTGGTCAGTGCTAGTGTGTCTTTATAGGGTCACTAATCTTTAGGACAGATGAACTGATTTCTTGGGGGTTAACCATGTGATAGAATTTTTGAGGAAACCAGGGCACACCAGTCAACCTCTGAGTGACTCAGTTTCCTTATTTGTAAGAGTAGAGCTAGTTGAATTCCTAAGAGAGTATGAATCTCAGGGTGAGTAACACTACAGAAATACATAGATTCAATTAAAGTAGCATTTAAAATATACTTAAAGCTTTTATTTTTCTATCATCTCCATTTCTAAAAATGACCCTCCCAATCTACCTACCTTGTGGGTGGACTATAATTTATAATAAAATATTTAAAAAGAGATATACAAAAGAAAACATTTTGGCAAAACTAGTCAAGAAATCAACCGTGTCACAGTAGATGTAATGGTCCACAACTCCGAATCCCCTAAAAGAATCAGGCGGGGTGAGTCTTCTTGTCTCTTTCTTGGGCACAAGCTTCCATAGTCACAGAACCTCACCTTAGTAAGCTAACAAGGGAGGTACAATTTTTTCAGCACTTGTTCAGGTCATTTGATTGTACATTTATACAGCCAAATGACTCTTTTTAAAGATTCTCCTGGGGCAGCTAGGTAGCTAGCTCCATGGCTGATGAGCCAGACCTAGAGATGGGAGTTCCTGGGTTCAAATCTGTGCTCAGACAATTTCTAGCTGTGTGACTGGGCAAGTCACTTAATACCCACTGCCTAGTGTATACACTATTGATTCTAAAGCAGAAGATAAAGGTTATTAAAAAAAAAAAAGATCCTTCAAGTGCCGGGGACACAAAAACCTGATGAGCTGGAAGGGACTTCAAAATCTCTGTAGCCCAACTCCCATTACTTTATAGATGAGGAAACTGAAGTCCAAGGATGTTATGAGTTTTCCCAAGGTCATCTAGTAGTAGCACAGCTGGGATTTGAACTGAAGTTGTCTGACTTCAGTCAGAACTCTTTCTACTATATCTCAGGCATATCATTAATTTCATGGTAACATGGCTTTAAGGATAACAGCTGACAAGCTCAGCTGCAGTTAGGCTATCCTAGAGCTGACATTTTATTTTGCTCTTTTCAGTAAGACGAAATCCTAGAAAAATGCATCCTCACCCAACACCTCTTAAGCTCAGCTTTTGGACAAATGGCCTGTGCGGTGCTCAAAAGCATTTACTTGGCTGTGAATAACAGCAGCTTTGGGGAGAAGCGGGGCTGACTTGATGTTTTTCATAGGATGATGCTTAAAAGGGTCCCCCCCACCTTTGCTTAGCTCCAAGTAATTGCATATCTATCCATTTTTCTGAACAATTAATCAAAGACCAAAGTAATCAACATAGCAGCCTGAATTCCCTGGCTGAATATCCATATTCCTCTCACCAATTCTTAGCACTTTAAATGATTACTCATACAAACACTCCCCCAACCATATTAATAACATGTTCAAGTACTAAAGTCTACTAGGAGCGATTTACCCATTCCATGGAATGTATTTTCAGATGATTTTGGGAGGCAGAGAAAGAAAAATGATCTAGGTGAAGATTTTTCAAAATGAAAACCATGCAGCAGTTTATATCCTTAAAAAAAATAACAATACTCTGCCAGCTCTTTTTTAGGCCCTAAATTTAGAGACTGAAAAACAAGATTTTTTTTTCAGAAGCAATGGCAATAACATTCATGCAGTTTAATTGACAAGAAAAGCTTTTATGAAAACCTTTAAAAAGGATTTGACTGTATGTGAGAGTGCCTGCAGAGAGGTCAATCTTTTCAACTGTCCCTTAGAGGTAGAGGATCGTGGGATCATAGGCTTGGAGCTGGACGAAGCAGTGGAGGTCAATTAGCCCAACCCCCTCATTTTGCAGAGAACATGACAGTAACATGCTTGCTTTGAACTCAGTGGAAACTTATTTTGCATAAGTCTAAGACACTGCAGCTGCTAGGGACGAACGAAATAAACAACCACGTTTAATTTCCATAGAAGCTGCTTTTGAGGATTCAAACTGGAATATAGTATTCAGTCACTGGAAAATATCAGTCCTGTTTTACTCAGCTAAAGAAGATAGATGTAGCCAAATTGACCAAGACTGACAATAAGTTTGTTCTAAATTTTGGATTAATGTTGGACCCAGGAGAAGGTGTTCCTGAGCAGAGAGCAATACAGACCCAAGTTATGACTAAATGAAAACATATGTCTTGAAAAGATGGCTCAGGGTTTGGAAGGGAGGATTTTTGTTGGAATTTGACCTTTATCAAGTCCTCAAATATGTCTGGACATTCTGCAACACTTGGAAAAGGACACCTTCAAGAAAGAGAAAATGATTGTGGCATATATTCATAACTATATTTTTGTGATTTCTCAGGATGTGAGATTAGGTTGACAGATCTATCTGTGAGGGATACACATGTGGGGGGTGTCTGTGAGTTGGGAAAGAGTTGGAAACAATATGGAAAATACAAGATTTTATATATATATATGCACATGTGTGCATATATATAATATTATTTATATATGCATGCATAATAAATACATTATAACATATATAATTAAAATCAATAATATATAAAATATATTAAACTATATAACATACATATCATATATTTTCCACATAAATGAATAATATATTAAGAAAGAATGATATAGTCATAGGAAATGTGATCCTGCAAGGTAAGATTAAGGTTTTAAGACATTTTATTTTATTTAAAAAACCCTTACTTTCTGTTTTAAAATCAAAACTGTATATTGGTTCCAAGGCAGAATGGTAAGAGCTAGGCAATGGGGGTTAAGTGACTTGCTCAGAGGCACACAGCTAGGAAGTGTCTGAGGTCAAACCTGAACCCAGAACCTCCAATCTACCTGGCTCTCAATCCACTGATGCACACTTATCTGCTGCTATCTTTAGGCATTTTAACATGATTTAAAACAGAAAACTTTTCATACCAATAGGGTGTTGTAAAATAACCACTTGTTCCCTTTCTTTTCTTTCCTTTTAAAATTTTAAACCCCTTACTTCAGACTTATTAGTTTTCAGGTAGAAAAAAGCAGAAGGGGCTAGGCAATGGGGATTAAATGAGTTACCCAGGGTCCTATAGCTAGGAAGTGTCTGAGCTCACATTTGAATCTGGGGCCTCCAGTTTCTAGGCTTGGCTCTCAATCTACTGAGCCATCTACCTGCCCCCAAACCACTTGTTTCTTGATCCAGGACGGTAGGGTTAAGTGAGGGAATAAGGCAAAGAGATTGCTTCAAGTAGAGAAGAGAGAACAAATCACTTGGCTTATATGTTGCAAAAACAATCAGGAGATTGTCAGGTCAGTGAAAAAGTCACTCAAATCACTTGTTTGGTTTATGCAGACAGCAATCACTTGAGTGACTGAAATGTTCTCTTTTCAGCTTCTTATTGTGTGGACACAAGGATTCTGAAGCATGAATTGAATAGAAATGGGATGGGAAAGTGCTCAGGGTCAATCTTTTGAGGACAGCCTAACTGGATACCCATGTGAGGTGATTCAGGGGACATCAGTAAGACTTTATTCAAACTACATACCTTACAGGAATTCATTTCTTTAGATTAACAAGCTAATGTTTGAAAATGTAAATACCTATGAGTAGGTTAATACCTTAAGCCTAAGAATCCTTTATATTTCTGTACTAATCAGTTAATACCCATAGGGTCCTATGAATAGTTAATGGAAATAAGCTGCCAAAAAAGAAGACAATTTTGTGTAGGATATGAGGGAACATGAAAGGCTATCAAGGGGAATAAAATATCAGGGCACAACTGAACTGAATGGCTAGGGATAGCTAGAGAACATCATGAAGGCACTAAACAACTAAAGAGCAGAGGAAATGGGATATCCAGGTATTGGTGAAGGATTCAGAAAAGCAAGGTGGAAGGTATTATAAATATACTTTTGTGTGGTTCATAAATTTGCTTAAAGTGGATTCTAAAGTTTTTCATTTTATGGTCACATAGCTTCTGGAAGCTGGTTTGCCTAGCATCTTTGCATTTGTCCTCCTTTTTCTGCACACAACATCTGTTCTAATTTAAGTCATTATGACCATTCACCTAGGCTACTGGAAAACTTCCCACCAGGTCATCTTGCCTTCAATCTCTCCTTCAATCTCTCCATACCACCTTCCACTTAGCTGCCGAAATGATATTTATAAAACAATAGATTTGAAAGTTGATTCCTATCCCACCATTCAAACAGATTCAGTAACTTCCTTTTGTCTTTGAGTAAAATATGAAGTCCTTGGCTTAAAGCCTTCTATAGTCTAGCTTCTATTCTGTCCTGTTTTCTTTTATATTATTCTTCTTTAAGTACTTTCCTTGCCTTGTAGTTTTCCCCCATATGTATTTTATCTTTCATCTCCACTCATTTGTACAAGTAATATACTTCATCTGGAAGGCACTCCCTCCTCACTTCTTACTTCTGAATCATAGCTTCCTTCAAAGCATAGCATAGTGGTCATCTCCTTCATGAAACCTTTCCTGATCCTCCTAGTTAGTAAAACTGTCCCCATCCTGAAAGGATTTGTAAATACCTTAATTATTTATTTGTTTATATATATATATGTATATATATATATATATATACATATATATATATCCATGCATATAAATATAGGTGTATTTATGTATATGTAATATACATATCCCCTTCCTCTATCCACCTCTCCATTAGAATAAAAAAAAATCCATGAAGTCTAAGACTATCTTATTTTTGTCTTTAGATCTTTATTTTCTAGGACAGTTTTTTGTACTATAAAGTGTGCCAGCACAGTAGAAGGCATCTTTCATTTGGAATCAGAGGACCTGGGCTTGAATTTGAACTGTTACTTACTATCTTGTGAAATTGGGGAAATTATTTGTCTTCTCTTGGTCTCATTTCCCTCATCAGTAAATGGAGAAGATTAAACTACTTGGTCAATCAGTCAAATTATTTTCTTGAGTGTAACTTTGGCACCTTCATACTCAATAAATCTTAGTAGCTTCCTATCACCTATAGTATCAAATAAAAAAAATCCTTTGTTTGGTGATCAGAGCTCTTCATAGCCTACCTCTTCCTATCTTTCAACTTTTTAGGCTTTTTTGACTTTTCAAGATTGGATAATGGTTCATTCTAGTAACACTAGTCTTCTTGTTTTTCCATGAATAAGACATTTCATTTCTTCTCCATCTTTGCTCTGTCTGGGCTCAATGTCAGGAGTCCTCTTCCCACATCTCTGCTGGGAAGTTCTGTCTTCCGTGATATCCTTCAAGTCCTAACTAAAATTCCATAATGTACAGGAAGCCTTTCCTCACACTTTTTGATTCTAGTATCTTCCCTCTCACAGTTATTTCCTATATATCCTGGGTAGCTTGTTTATATGTATTCTTTGCTTGTTGAGCTCCTGAAAGCAGGGATAGTCTTTTGGTATTTGGTATCCTGAATTTACCCATAGTGCTTTGAACATAGTGGATGCTCAATAAATGCTGATTGACTGATTTGACCTCATTCTCCTTATCTCTAAAAGGGGATGATTTCACTATAGAGCATGCAAGGTCACTTCCAGCTCTAAAACTATAATCCTATATAAAGATTTGTTGAACTGAATTCAATCTATGGACTTAAATGTTTGAAAATGTGTTAGAGTCATTACCTTAATAAAAGCTTATGATACTAAGTAGGCATTTTATATAGACATAGAGGCAGACTTCCTGTTTGAGGTTCTCTATAATTCATTTAACAATTTTATTAATTTTGGTTCAACAGACTGTGCAAAGATTAAATGACTACTATTAGCAATGGAACACAATGAGAGCAGTTTAATTGAAGCTTCTGAGTGATCAATAAGGGAATTTCTTAGTGTTGGGAAAACACTAGAATCCTTTAAAAATGTTGATGTGGATGGGGGAAGGGAGAAGTAGGATGAGCATACACACATTGTAGTATCTGATATTCATTTTCTGAGGTCAGAGCAAGGATAAGACATTTTGAATGCTGTTTCAAATGATATTTAATTGTCCCTTGAAATATTGAGCCCTCACTGTTAACACACTGAACTTGCCTTATGACTAAGGAGAGACCCATGTGCTTCATAAGGAGTGGAATTTTCTGGGATCAAAATACAGGCATCTATAAAAAGTGTCTCTCACTGTTTCTCACATGTTGCACCCAACGTGGCTTTTTGCCTTGCTCACCCCTACTTTCACAGCTCTCTTTCCTGCATATAGTTGCTATATTCTGAGGTATACAGGTCACTAGAAACTCAAAATCCATTGATTTATGGGCTATGTAATGATAGTGTCCTATTGGACAATGAGAACAAAGAAATGATCTTTTTTTCCATTTTATCCTGAGGCTTACATCCTGTGATTTCACATGAAGTAACAACGCTATGTATGTGTATTGTAGATAGCCATATGTAATAGTTTATCAGATTTAGTTATCTCACTAAAAGTTGTAGCCTAGAAAGTCAAATGATATTTTCCTTAGCTTACCTTATTAGAGGGACAACAGCCTGTGAGAGAGGTGCTATCATTCTCCCCTTTTCACAGATGAGGAAGCTGAGGCTGAGAGGTTAAATGACTTGCTTGAAGTCACACAGTTTGTAAACACCTGAGGCAAAGGTGACTCCATGTCAGGCATTCTGGCCACTTCATAAGGTCACACAAGTAGAAAGCAATAGATCTCCGATTTGGTCAAGTCCTCTGATTCTAAAGTCAGAGGAGTCAAAGGACTTTTTTGCCTCTTCCAATATTCCTCACTGTATTTTTTGTGGCTTCACTTATGCATTAGAAAGGCTAATTTGGCAGCTTTGTGAAGGATGAATCAGGGAGAGAAAAGACCCAAAGCCTGAAGACTAGTTTGGAAGCTGCTGCAAGAGGCCAGGTGATAAGGGTCTGAACTAAAATGCTGGCCATCTAAGGAGAGGGAAAGGGATGAATGTGAGGGGTGTTATAGAGATAGAACTGATAGAATTCAGCAACTTATTAGGCTTGGGGGAAGTGGGTTGAGTGTGAAGAGGAACTGACACAAAGGTTTGAGCCTGTGCGACTAGGAGGGTGATATTGACATCAAATGAAATAGGGAAGTTGGGAGGGTGAGGTTTAGGGCACAAGATAATGAGCTTAGATTTAAGGACTCATTTTGGGGAGCTGGTGGGAAATCTAGGTGGAGATATATGATAGGTAATAAGATCTGTGGAACAGTAGCTATGGGAAAAGATTTCTGGCTGACTATAAAGATTTGTGAATTATATATATATGTACATATATATATGCCCAAAAGCAATAATTGAACTGTACACATGCCATCAGATGAAATTACTGAAAGGAGGCAGAAGAGAAGGGGGCTTAGAATGGAATCTTTGGGGACACAAACTTGGAGGGCAGTAGGAAGAGGATAAATCAATGAAGGAGACAAACAGAAAGGTCAAACAGGTAGGAGGATAGACAGGAAAGAATAATTTCAGAGAAGCTCCGGGAGAAGAATGTATTTTGGAGGTGGATTCTCAGATCATAGACTTGGAAATGGAAGGGACCTTGAAGTCTCTTCTGGGACATCTAGTCCCCTTCTTTCATTTTGCAGATAAGAAAACCAGACCACAAGAATTAGCTGACTTTCTTAAGGTTATGTAGGTCATAAGTGGAAGAGCCGATTTTAAGCCCTGGTTTTCTGTCTCTGGAGCCACTGCTCAGATTTAGTAGTCACAAGATCATTGGTGACCTTTGAGAGAGCAGTTTCAGTAGAAGGATGGGTTCAGAAGCCATATTGCAAGCTGTTGAAAGTGAGTGGGTGGTGGAAAAAAGGGAGGCAGTGGTTCTAAACTACTCTTTCTAGGAGTTTAGCCAAGAAAGGGAGAGGAGATATGGGATGAGAGCTTGAGGGGATCTTGCTAGACTCACAATTACAGCATTCTTCTTCACTTATTCCTAAAAATAATTTCTAAAACTTTCAAATCACCACCTATTGTTCTCTTCAGCATTTTGATAACCAAGTTTAATGGTAAGCTAGTTTTATCCAGATGAAACCTAAGAATACATGGCTAAATTTAATATTTGGATTAAATGAATTCCCCCAAATGTTTAAAGTTCCAAGTAGGAGAACCAAAAATACTGGCTTTTCCTAGGTCAGATTCTGATTGGGGAATGAAGAAAATAAAATTGTTGTTGATGTTGCATTTTCACATATATTTCCTGCACTAGGAGTCTCTGCACTGTATTTTCTGCAATGTAATACAGATTTGACATTTTATTTTAAAGTGATGATGTGTGACAGCAGCAAGAGTACTTTTGTATGTGACTATATAACCTGTCATAGAATTTACATTAGGTCTTCCTGAAGTGCTGTCATTCTCATTCACAATAAAGGTCCTTAGGCAGCATTCAGCTCTCCAGTAAAGGCTATCAGCATGTCAACGCCAATTTCATACAATTGGGAATTGACTGTGATATTTTTGAAGAACATGAAACTCTTGTTACAGTTGGTGGGGGCAAATTACCTGAAGGTTTTTCTTGGACATTTGGGATTTGAGGCTGAAGTCAAAGAAAATGAAGGGAAGGTAGGAGAGTAGGGTGGACAGCTCTTCCAGTTTCTTTGCTTTCCCTCACTGTCCTCTTCTTTCTGTCCCTTCTCCCACCCAAATCTTCCACCCCAATTAAGAGAGAAAATTAGGTTTGATTCAGGCTATGCATAGTAGTAAGATTAGTCACTGTAGGAGGCAAGGGAATTGAAGGAAAGGTGGTTGTCATAGAGAAGAGGACAGCTCTGCAGGCTTTTGCCCTTATTGTGGTTGATGAAGCTGGTACAGAAAAATGACACATTTGAGAATCTGGTAGATTAGCTGGTAGGACTATAGAACATGGATTGCCCTGTTAAGTGGCCAAGGAATCTGGGGATTTGTAGGCAGCTAGTAGATAAATCACTGCATCTGGAGTCAGATTTGACTTCAAATCTAGCCTCAGACATTTATTAGCTATGTAACCCCAAGCATGTCACTTATTTGAGACTGCCTGCCTCAGTTTCCTTATTTGTGAAAGGAGGAAAATGATAACATCTGCCTTCAAAGGTTTTGATCAAATGAGTTTTGTATTTGTAAAGTGCTCCACAAATCTTAAAGCACTGGTAAATGTTGATGATTACCACTTATCCATTCCTTGTCAGGCTACATATGAACAAGTAGAAAGCAGATCCAGCATTTGTAAATAATCTTTTTTGGTTCTTGCTCTCAAGGGGATCAAAGAGAGAGCAATAAAAGAGGGAAATATTTATTGTGGCAATTTTTATTGCAATAAAGAAAAGGAAATTAAGGGAGTACATCAAGTAGGGAATGGCTGAACAAATTATGGCATATGAATATAATAGAATATTTTGCCGAAGAAATAAGAGAGAATTAGAGAAAACTGGGAAGACTTATATGCCTATTGAAATAACCATTAATTCAGTGACCATTATACTATGAAGTAAAATAACTTTGATAAGTCCTCTGAGCAATATAGTGACCAACTATGACTCTAGAACACTACTGATAAGACATGATTTTCACTCTCAATGGAGAGGTGATGGACTGTAGGAGCAGAATGGGATGTACATTACCAGATGTGATGATTTGAACACAAATTTGTTTTGCTTTACTATATTTGGAAGGAACTGGAAGTAGCATGGAGGCATAATCATATCAAAAAGCAAAAAAAAAAAAAGGAATAGAGGAAAGAAAACTTTTTAGTGAAATCTTTAAAAGATATACAGAGGAAACTAAAGGGAAGTTCAGAAGGACACACAATAAAGTACAGGCATGCTGGTATTACAACATTATTGTATATTAAAATCCACAAACTTTATATATTTTCTGGTTTCATGTACAAACCCCATTTTATAGTCTCTATTGTGCATTGGAAATATTAATGTTTATTGATGATTTATTAGTCATAATAAAAATGAAAATCAAGTAAAGAATACCTATAGATATATATTTGCTCATCTTAGAGTTCCTCCATTATATTGGAATGGAGACTGTTTCTAAAGATATTGCATGACTGATTCCTTCTGCTGAAGATGGAATGACATTTTGGGCAATAATAATAATAAGACAACAACAAAAACTGATTCTTAGCTTTTTAAGGTTTAGAAAGCAGTTTACTTAGAACAACCCTGTGAGGTAGGAGCTATAAATATTATTTTATAGAGGATGAAATGGAGTGAAATTTTCATGGTCACACAGCTAGTGAATCCCAGGGTAGGGATATGAAGTTACTTTTCCTGACTTGAAAGCACTTTTCTTTCTCTACCAAGAAATTTGACAAGTCTTATTGGCAAATTTCATGAAATAATCCACTTCATGTTATCATTACTGACTCCTTTCAGCCTGACTGTTTGCTTTTAAAGATAAAGAGGCACACTGGTGACAGCTTGGATATGATTCTTGTCCATAAAGTCGTTATATTCAGCTGATGTAAATGTAGATCCATTGTTAGAAATGATAGTTCCAAGAAGTCTGAGTTGCAAATAACTAGGGTAGAGCTGATTGTCACAGTAGAGAACTGATGTATTTGATATTCTATATTCTCAAGCTAACTCCCGGCATGCATGATCATATACTCTCAGACTCACTACCTTGCAATCCTTGCTGTTCCTTACACATGGTGATCCATCTCATTCCTCTTGAGTGTTTTCATTTGCTCTTCCCAATTTTCAGAACTCTCTCCTTCCTGTTCTTTACCTCCATCTTTTCCTGGCTTCCTTAGAGCCTCAATTAAAATCCTACCTTCTGCAAAAAGCCATTCCTCATCCCTTATAATGCTAGTGATGTCCCCATGCTGACTATCTCTAACATATCCTATATTTATGTTGTCTATGGATAGTTATTTCAATATTGTCCCCCCCCCCCAGTGTACTGTATGCTCTTTGAGTGCAAGGTATGTCATTTGCCTTTCTTTGAATGCTCAGCACATCCTGATACATAATAGGCATTTAATCAATTCTAGCTGACTGATTGAATGACAGACAGAATGGTGAGAGATAGATAATGCAGACAGAGGGAGCTTTAGAAACAACCTGCCTGAATCTAAAGCCCAGTTTTACCATTTCCTTTTGTCAAAAAATGACCTGAGCAATTTCTGATGGTCTCTATATTCTTCACCTTTCTTTGCAAATGAACACAAAGAGTCCAGTTACCTCTATTGGAAAAACAAACTTAAAATATATATATATTCCCACACACAGTCCTAGTCCTAGTCCTAGTCCTAGTCACACACTCACACTCAAGCAAACACATGCAGACACACACAGTGAGCAATTTGTTTTGGATTTAGCCAAAGCAACATGGCTTCAGAAGATGCAGAAAAATCACAAAAATTGATAATTAGGAATCCAATCGCATACCATTTATTTTAACAAAGCAAATTCCTGGGCTAAATGTGGGTGGCAGCCATCTATGTCTCAGTCATACAGTGAATGTGATGGTGACCAAATGAAAGTGTTTATACTGCTGTAGTATCTCACCTTCAATCTAATCCAACCCAGCAAATATTTATTAAGGATCTCTATGTACAAAGCATTGTTTTAAGTGTTAGAGATAAGAAGACAAAGTAATTTTATGGTTCCTGGTCTCAAGGAGCTTATATTTTATGGGGAAGATATAACATGTCCACAGATAAATAAATACAAAGTATATACAAAATTATTCAAAGCAATTTCAAGAAGGGGAATCCTAACAACTGATAATATCAGGAATGAAGGTCGAACCTCAGCTGTCCTTTGAAGCTAACCAAGAATTCTGAAAGACACAGGAAAGGAGAGAGGACATCCTAGAAACAAGGAATTACTGGCACATTCCAAAATGTAGACTTTAGTCAATTTACGTTGTCAATAGGCACTCATTAAATACTTATTATATGCTTGGAACTGTGCTGAGAATTGGAGAATGAAAGGAAGGCAAAAATGGTCCCTTCCCTCAAAGAGCTTAAATTCTAAGGAAGGAAGCGTCTTACAACTTTTGATATACTTCCAAGATATTTACAGGGTAAATAGGGGTAGTCACAAAAGAAAGGCACAAGCATTGGATGGGAAAGAGAAAAGCTTGTTGCAGAAGTTGAGATTTAAACTTGTTCTTAAAGGAAGCTAAGAGATGGAGATGAGGAAGGAAAACATTCTGGCACGAGAGGTAACTGGTAAAAATGCATGGAGTTAAAATACTGAATGTGAGGACCAGAAAAAAGGTCATTGTCACTCAATCACACATTCTGAGAAGGGGAGTTAAGTCTAGAAAAGTAGGAAGGGGCCAGTCTGTGAAGGGATTTAAAAGTCAAACAGAGGATTTTATATTTGATTTTGAAGATGATATGAAATCACTGGGTTTTATTAAGCAGGAGAGTAATGTGATAGGATTAAATAACATTATACCGTTTACAGCACTTGCAACACTATATAAATGTTAGTGATCATCTAGCTGTGATTTAGAAAAATCACTTTCTACTTAAGTGGGAACAGACTTAGGGAGGGAGGGAGACCACCAAAAGAGACAGATATAGACAGAGAGAGAGAGAGAGAGAGAGAGAGAGAGAGAGAGAGAGAGAGAGAGAGAGAGAGAGAGAGAGAGAGAGAGAAGGAAGGTTGGAAGAGGGGAGAGTTTTTTAGGAAAAATAATGAGTTCAATTTTGGACATGTTGAGTTTAAGATGCCCAGTAGGCATCTGGAGATGTGAGAATGGAGGTTAGGAGACAGGTTGGCAGTGATAAACAGATGAATAGTGAAGATTTGTGCTCTGAATTTTTATTTGTTAGCTAGTAATTGATTTTCATGGAAGAGGAGCGAGAAGGAAACACACAGAAGGTGGCTATCCTACTTGTACATGATGTTTCCTTCTCCTTTTCACACTGACAAGCTCCACTGACTTTCTAAATGTGTGGAGGACATGGTGTATGTTGCCTAGATATGTGTAGTATTGTTTATGTTTCTCCTTATGCTCCATGAGACTTTATTTCTCAGTGCATGATGAGTTCAACGCTAGCAACAGGTTTTGTGAGAAAATATCTCTGAAAGCATCTCAACTGATTACTGCAATGCTACAATTAGAGTTGACTTTTTCCTTGCATTAATTTACAAATATGGTGTTAACTACACTATCCTAGGACATCCTGCCATTACTTATTGAATATGATACAGCTCTTGGGATTTCCTGCTGTGTATAATCAGGATCACCTGCTGCCAGGTTATGTGAACCATGATGACAGTTCTTGATCTTGTTTTTGATGCATTTTGAAGAGCTTAATCCCTCAAGGAAGCCCTTCTTTAAAATCTTTGTTTGGTATCCTTAAATCTGCAAACTATCCATGTTATCTTTTATATTCTGAGCAGGAGTTGGTTTATTTAAACTGATCTAGGGTTGGGAAACATGCATTTTCTGAGTTCTGTTGACATTATTATCAAAATTTCTCTTTGTGTTATATAAGGGGTAACATTATTTTAGCTTTTGTCATAAAGATACATGTATGGCTATAGTTTTATTAGCTGGTGCTTGTCTAGGGATATCATAAATGTCAAAATTGATTTATTCAATAGACAACATAAGGGACTTCTTAATAAACTGATAATACGAGACATTCTATGTTATGTGCTGATTAGAGCACTGCAAACACTATTGGGAGTCTTGAATAAACCTACTGACAGTGAATTAAATTCAAAGTTGTCATTATTTTAAAATTCCATAAAAAAGTTATGGGGGACAACTAGGTGGCTCAGTGGACTAAAAGCCAGGCTTAGAGCAAGACAGGAGGTTCTAGGTTCAAATTTAGCTTGAGAAATGTTGTAGCTGTGTGATGCTGAGCAAGTCACTTAATCTCTTTTCCCTAGCCCTTTCTGTTTGTCTCCTTGGAAGCAATACACAGTACTGTTTCTAAGATGGAAGGTAAGAGTTTTTTTTAAGAGTGTGGCAGAGTTCAGAAAGGGACTGAAGACAAGGGAAAGCCTGGAACTGTCAACAAGTAAATTATAACTGAACAAAAAAGACTTGGTAATATTTGGAGAAGATAAAGGGAAGGAGAGAATTTGGAATGCTTCATATGTGGTAAACATTTGCTCTTCTCTTATGGATCTGTAACATCATTTTCTTCTTGTTCCACTCTTATAAATTTTCCATAGATATAATGGCTATGGGGTCTATGAGTTAGGTCTTATTAATTGAATTGATAATAGTGATACTTCTCTTCATCATAAACAGATGTATTCTCAAGATATGTAACACTTCTGTGAAATTTAGACATGAATTTAACCTACTGGTGGTGTTGATAAAAAGTGTGATTTAAATGATTCTGCAAGTCCTTGTGTTTATAAGGGTCAAGAGGGATTTATTGTAGTATTTTGATTAATAATAATAGTATTAGTACCAAACTCATTCTATTTAGGACCCTTCACTTTGACTGT
The DNA here is from genome assembly GCF_027887165.1 of Monodelphis domestica. Taxonomy (NCBI): domain Eukaryota; kingdom Metazoa; phylum Chordata; class Mammalia; order Didelphimorphia; family Didelphidae; genus Monodelphis; species Monodelphis domestica. The sequence goes on from NC_077230.1 coordinate 198,164,369, forward strand.
TTCATGATAGAATGAGAATTTATTCACATAAGAACTTTAGGATGCTCACTGATGTCATGCTTTTTCATTTCTTTTCTCCCAAAGCAGCCAAAGGGCAGAGCTCACTCAGATTCCAGAGTGGAAATTATTGATTTGCTATTCTATGAAAATCACATTATTTGATTGTTCCCCATCTTGCAAGCCTTGTGCCCCAGTTACAAAAATTAAAACAGATGGTTGGGGTGAGGAGACCAATGACTTCTATACAGCCTGGAATATTTGATAAAGGTACAGGAAGAAAAGGGCATAGACTGGAGCAAAGATGTGGACTTTTCTTCTGCTCAACAATGGATTAGCAGAACAAGGTTCACAGGCTTCCCTGTTACCCCATGCTAAAGAAATTCACACAGATGATAGAATAGAGTTATTGTGACAGTCCTCTATGTTATGGAGAGCAGAGAACAGTATGGTCTTCACATAGGAGTATGAATTCAAGCTTTTGATTTTTGATACTAGTAATTTAGTTTTCTTCTTTCTTTTTTAAAAATAAAATTAGTCAGTGGTTTATCTATTTTATTTCCCCTTCCATAAAACCAGCTCCTTGTTTTATTTAATAGTTGAAAATTTTCTCATATCAATTTTGCCAATCTCTTCTTAGATTTTCAGAATTTATAGTTTGGTATTTAAATTGGGAAGTTTTCAGTTTGTTCTTTTTCTGTGTTTTGTTTGTTTGTTTGTTTGATGCCCAATTCATTGATCTGCTTTTTATATTTTTGATGTAAAAATTTAAAAATATCATTTTTCCCTAAGTACTATTTTGATTGTATCCCCCAGATTTTGTACATTACCATGAATGTTCTAAACTTTAAACTGTGAAAATTTACTTTTCATACACTGTATTAATTCCTATATATTAGGGAGAATTACTGTATATTCCCTCTCTGGAATATATTTAGAGATATTATCTTGTCTGCAACTTTTTGCATTTTCTTTGTCCTTGGAAATCCAAAGAAATATCTTCCTTTTAAACAGAATTTGTTTAGTAATTGAAGGAGGCAGGGGCTCTTTTCCTGCATGCATGTTTTCCATGATGTAGATATGGGGAGGGGTGGATAAACTGATGGACCACCATGTTTTTATTTCCAGTAGAATGTACATTTCTTGATGGCAACTACTGTTTATTTTTTCTTTTGTGTGCCTAGAAGTCAAATAATTTCTTGCATATAGTAGGCATTTGATAAATGCTTGTTGAATTGATTATGCTGAAGTGAATTGGAAGTATTCTGTTGGTCCTTGAAATTTATTATATGTTCTAAAGAGTTAGTAGTTCATCTTGCCCAATGACCTTTAGTTGTCCATACCACATTATTTAGAGTTATACAGAATCAGAGCCTCTGGGTACTATGATTTTAACATTATTATTAGGAGTTCTTTACATGGAGGTCTTATTAAAAACACTTCTTTTTTAAAAAATATTTTGGCAACTGCATTCTAATACAGTTGATTCTTTTTATAATATATTTTAAATATTAGATGTTTAGATATTTTGTTTTATGTCTTTTAAATACCATTCTTTGGGGTTTATGGATTTTAGAAATTTCCAAAGGTGTCCATGAAATGAGAAAAAAGTTGAACAACTTCTGATCTACTATATGCCTAGTCCTATATTAACAGAGTTTCTTGAGTAATTACAATTTCTGTCCCCATGTTGACTTGGCCTTTGGTCCCAATTTTTTTGAATTATGCAAGTTTTGCACATTATGAATGGCATTAATTTCTTCATTTATCAATTGTACCTTGTATTTGATGCTGCCATTGGTTTACTCTCCATGAGACTGAAAGACTTTTTGACTTACAATCTTTTGTATGCATAATAATCACCTGCCCTTTTTAATAGTATTTGGGAATTTTCTGGATGTGCCAGCATAGACTTCAAAGAAGCTCTGATCATCTGTTGTACCTTACCTTACTACCATTAGCTTAGTTTCCATGACATGCAACTTGGCAATGCATTTGTATGTGCCTTTCTACCACTACCTTGGCTTATTTGCAACTTGTTTTAATCATCCACACCACATCTTTGGGGCTAGCCAGCTCATGTCCATTATCCAGTAACTTATTGTCCCTTGCATTGATGATCTGTAAGGAGTATAGCTCTGAATTGGCTGTGCCCCAAGACTGGGTCACTGATGCATCTGTACTGACATTTGATGCTTGGTATAGCTCCCAGATAATAGTTATGACATTATTGATTGAGTGGCATGTAATTTTTTGGGCAAGCTCACTTTCCCTAAAAGGCATCTAGGGTGTAAGAATGGAAAAACAGTAAATATGGAAAGGAATCTTCTCCATTAAAGCTCTTATGCCTGGTTGGTGCTTATGTTGTTATTTCTGGAAGTTACTTTTCACCCTCATTCATGTGCAATGGAAGTGAAAACCAGACTCAAAAGGACACACAACAGACTGATGAGAATGGAACCAGGAGAACATTTATATGACAACTACAACTATACACATCTTAAGGATGGTGATTAACACTGTAACCAGCCTTTATGCTAGAAGAATGATCATTATTTGTGCTCTTCACTTCTTATTAGAGATGTGAATGAGACAAATGTTTTCAGACATGACCAATATGTGAGTTTGTTTTGCTTTACTGTACTAATTTGTTACCAAAAAAGGCTATTATTTTGGGGGATTAACAAATGAGTAAGGAGGTAATGATTATAATATGAAGAAAATAACAGAAGAGAGCAAAAGGATGTTCAGAAGGGAACAGACATGAGCAGATTTGTGCTAGAAATATTGTGTTAAATTTAACATATTAATTTTTGATTTTAAAAATAATTTATAATTTCTAATTCCATGTAAAAATTCTGCTGTTTTAAAACATTTTGAGTTCCAAATTCTTCCTCTCCTTCCTATCCCCTTGACTGATAAAGCAATTTGGTATAGATTATACATGTGTAATTATGCAAAACATATTTCTGTATTAGTCCTAACTTTCAAAAAGTTGTATATAATGGAAATTTGGAGTATCAAGTATAGACCTTTTACTATTCTTTGTATGTGCAAATATGTTCCCATGTCAAATTAATAACAAAAAAATTAAAAAGAGAAAGTTTAGTCAATTTTTGTAGGCTATAAGTCAGCAACAAAGCAATTTTTCAAGGAAATGATTTCTTCCTCTTATCCCTACCACACAATTAATAAAGTAACATATCTTTTGAGGTTTTCAGAACTGTTTTCTCTCTCCAACACCATAGATTCTAAGGGGTCCCCAAACTATGGCCCACAGGCCACATGCGGCCCCCTGAGGCCATTTATCCTGTCCCCATTGCTCTTCCCGAAGGGGCACCTCTATCATTGGTGGTCCGTGAGAGGAGCATTGTACGTGGTGGCACTGCAAAGAGAGGCATTGCTCACATACAGTACTACTTCCTGTGACATAATCCTGTGCATGGCGGCTTCTTCGGAGAGTAACTGAAGAGAATGGGGCGCCTCACAAAGGATTATGTGGCTACACAATGGAAGATGTCAGCATGGTGAGCGGCAATCTGGGGGAGGGGATTCCACACTGTGTATACTGCTGCCCAGAAAAGTGGTGGCAGTGATGGGCCTGTGCAAGGTGTGACAAGTCCATCACAGGTTGCTCTGCAGCTTCTGCTATCCCAGACAGCCTAATACAGATTTGTTCATAGTTTTTTTTTTTGTTTGTTTTTTTTTTTATAGCCTGGCCCTCCAATGGTCTGAGGGGGACAGTGAACTGACCTCCTGTGTAAAAAGTTTGTAGACCCCTGGATAGACTTATGGCATAGAAAATCTGATACATAAAAACAAGGGAATTGAGAGGATCAGTTTGCTTTGGTAATCTGTCCACCTCCTATTTTTACATACATTATCCTAGAAAGAATAGTCAAGATATATCTAAGACCATTTCTTCATAGGATACAAAGACTTAGATGCATGGTGGTTTGAAGTCTAGTAGTCTTGCTGCCAGCCATATATACATAATAAATGCAAGAATCTGCCCACTTTGCTTTTGTACTTTCTCACTTATATTTGCCCATCAAGACAAAATTTAATATGCCACTTCAGTAAATGACAGGTTTGGGTGCTGTGGGGTCGAGGGAAAAATCACACAGTGGTTCAGACACTTTGGAGGTAAGCCTCCAAAAACAAGGCTTGGGCCCAAGATGCCTCTAAAAAATTAAGTGAGAGTTACAAGAATTTTCCAATTCTAAATCAGATAGAGGTTTGGGATAAGAACATATATTCTCTTAAGCAAGAAATAAGTTTAAAAATTAGGCAATCTTTATCCTGGAAGCATTCTGCTATGTTTTTAGTCTTTTGTTGTGCTATAAAAAGGAAGTGTTGCATTTTTCATTTATGTAATTACCTACAATTTTGACTAAGCTATGGCTAAAGATCTATTTGATGTCCATTATCACAGAGATTTTCTTGCTGGCGTGCTCAAGCAGATAGGAGTTGAAATAGTTCACAGACTCCTTGAAATGATAAAACCCAAAATTTATCAGTAGAACACTGTTGAGAAGCCATGGAAGCAGCAGAGGCATACATCATCAGACCAGGAGAGCATCATTTAATATTCACCATGTGAGACCATCAGAGAGTAGTGTCTGCAGAGACTGCATGCCTTATGAGAATGGTAGAGATAGGCTCAGCACGAGAATAGGATGATACCACCAAAAGACATGAATGATTCGTTAATTTCACAGGTTTTGGTGGCCCTTTACATATCAATCAATTGATTAACACTTTGAAAGTTCAATCAATCAATTAATAAACACTTCTTAAGTGCCTGCTATTTGCCAAACATTGTGTTAAGCATTGGAGGCACATATGTGTCTTGATCAAATATGTTCCCCAAATATGTGTGGTTTTATGTTTTCTCTAGTTTTGTTATTCCTACCCCCCTTTCTTGATTGGACATATGATTCCATTGGTGAAGGGATTTCCTCTAACAATGCAGATGAGTACCTTTTCTGGAACTTAGAGTCTTAAAGAATTTTCTGGGGCACAAAGTCACTAAGCAACTTGTTCAGGATCACACACTCTATATGTCAGAGGTAAGACTTAAACCAAGGTATTCCTGACTTTGAGGCTAGTTCTCGATCCATCATTATTCCATGCTCTACCTCTGATATATTTTTTTGGCAGAGGCCAGGGAGCCAGAGAGGGAAATGAGGAAATACTCATTCTATGCTATTCAATAAATGTCCTTGTTTGAGCTGATTGTGTTCACTCACTGAGGAGTAACAAGAAATACATTGCTGGAGAATTTTGCATTCCATCCTTCCTCCCTCAGTCTCCTATAGTTAGTTCTCTTCATGATAGTTGCCTAGAATAGGGAAGTGTAGCTAGATAAGGAATTCCTAATCTAAGATTTGTGTACTTCTTGGGTTTTTTCCTAAATATTTGAATAAATATATTTTAATATAATTAGTTTCCTTTATAATCTAATATTTCATTTATGCATTTAAAATATTCTGATCCAGCCATAGCACTGCTGGGTTTGTACCCCAAAGAGATAATAAGGAAAAAGACATGTACAAGAATATTCATAGCTGCAGTCTTTGTGGTGGCCAAAAATTGGAAAATGAGGGGATGCCCTTCAATTGGGGAATGGCTGAATAAATTGTGGTATATGTTGGTGATGGAATACTATTGTGCTAAAAGGAATAATAAAGTGGAGGAATTCCATGGAGACTGGAACAACCTCCAAGAAATGATGCAGAGCGAAAGGAGCAGAACCAGGAAAACATTGTACACAGAGACTGATACCTTGTGGTACAATAGAACATAATGGACTTCTCCATTAATGGCTTTACAATGTCCCTGAACAATCTGCAGGGATCTAGGAGAAAAAACACTGTCCATAAGCAGAGGACAAACTGTGGGAGTAAAAACACCGATGAAAAGCAACTGCTTGACTACAGGGGTTGAGGGGATATGACTGAGGAGAGACTCTAAATGAACACTCTAATGCAAATACCAACAACAGGTAAATGGGTTCAAATCAAGGACACATATGATACCCAGTGGAATCACATGTCAGCTATGGGTGGGGTGGCGGGAGGGGGGAGGAAAAGAAAATGATCTTTGTTTCCAAGGAATAATGTATGAAAATGAACAAATTAAAAATAAAAAAATATATAAGATATAAGGGAAAAAAAGAATAAAGAAAATATTTTCATCAGAATGCCAAAGGTGCCCATCATACCAATTAAGATTATGAAACTAGTCTAAAGAGACAAAGCTTAAATGTGCAATGAACTCAATGAACTTTAAATAATACTTTAAAATAATATTAATATTTAATTTGATTTAATAATACTTTTAAAAAAGTAAAAAAAAAGGATGAAGCAAGGGCAGGCAACATAGGATGTATGATGCTGAATAGTATCAGCAGTGCACATCCATGAGGGTAAACCAAGATAGCATCATATAATCATGTTACCTTGGTCAAAGATTTTACATTAGACATTCACAAATTATCTTCCGAATGAAGGCGAAACATGCCATGCATCTCCTGGCACAGAGGTGGTTAACTTAAAATACAGAGACTTATCATTTTCGTTTAAAAAAAAATTCTGAGGCAATCCATAGGTTTCACTCCAGGCAGCTGGCAGTCTGAGATACAGATTGATTAGGTGTGTGACCCTGGCCAGTCATTTAACCTCTGTTTTCCTCAGTTTCTTCAGCTGTAAAATGTTAATGGTAATAATAAGGGAGGTTGTGAGCATTGCATGAGATAATATTTGTAAAAGTGCTTAGCACTGTAGCTGGCATATAATAAGCAGTATATAAATGCTTGTTCTTTCCATCCCTTCCTTTCACTAGATTACCAAAGGGTTCTGCACCATAAAAAAGTCCAAAAACCCCTGGGCTAGAGGAACATGAGGTCTGGGGCTGCCCAATGAACTGTCTATGTGTTTTCTAGCCTTGGAAGCTGCTTCTCCTTCCTCCAATTCAGAATTACTGTCTATTTGTCATTTTAAAAATATAGCCTCCTGGAGGAATTGAGCCGTCCTTATGAAGCTCGAGATGATTTTTGCCCTGGAAGTTGTGACGCCTATCAGCAGAGACACAAAATGACTCATGTCAAATAACCTCTTCTCTAATCAGGACAATTTGGCAGGAGGTAGAGATTATAACTTATCAGAAGCTGGTAGCTGGATGCCTTGCTAGGCAGCCAAACGAGGAATGTCAAAGAAGTTTTCTATTTTCCCTTCATGTCATTAGCCTCAAAAATTACTTTGCTTTCCGAAAAACCAGTAACGACTTTATAATTCACCACTTTGTTAGACTTACTCTTCATTGTTTCAAGTTTAAGAAATTAGATATCCAGGATGATTTAAAGTAAAGGGAGAAAGAGTTTTAAATAATTACCTATTTCAATGTACATCTCTGTACATAACAGGCCTTTCTGGAAGCATAATAATTTTAGAAGGTGAGTATAATTCATTTCTTAGCAACGAACTTATTCTAATCTTAAATGATGGTGAGAAAATTACTCTTTACTCATTGATTATTGTATCCTATTCAAATGAATTCAAATTTCTCTTCTGCCACAAAAATGCAAATATTGTTAAGAGAGAAAGTTGCCTTAAGGATTTCTTAAATTAGAAACTTATATAATACTAGCTTGTGAGGTGGGGGGGAGTGAGAAAGAGAGAGATTATAGTATAGTTTATAGACCCAGTGCATGAATCAGAAAGCCAAGGATTCTAGCCAAGACACTAATCTATATTTATGTATCTATAGCTGTACTTTTATTTATATTTATGCCTATAACTTATTGTACTTGAAGCTCCTGATACCAGTAGCAATGATAATATAAATTATACTAATATATATACTGTATTACCCTGAGCAAGTCACTTCTTGACCTCACTGTTCCCCCTTATGACACACTAAGGCTCTAAGTTATAAACCTTATCTGGGAATCTTCTAGTAAATTCATTTGTTGTTCTTTAGAGGAAAGATTTAGTACTTTATTTCTCCAAAATTTATGACACAAAATATTCCCTATAAGAGCTTTGGTTTATATTGGGAAGAATTTTCTCATGTAGAGGGTTGTTAAATATTATTCTTTTCTGGAGGGTATTAAAAACAGGGCAACTACTTAACTATCTTAGATGGTTTAAATGTTTGATGCCTGAATGCAATAAAGTTGGATCATATAATCCCTCAATGTCTTTTTGGAACCCTTTTATTTCGAATTCTCCTTTTTGGTATGGCTTGGCACACTGGAATGAAGACTTGCAAATGATTGCATATCTAGCAAAAATCATATTAAATTGTTTTTCCTATTTTCCTTTGTTTTAAGAATTATACTACTTTCTTAGAAGGAAGTATGGAATATTTCCAAAGAGGAAAAGAAACTAATAAGACTGCATTTAACAACTGTCATTAGAGAAAAAGATTTCTCATAGTTACAAGAAATGGGGCTGACATGTTCAAATATCCTAAGTGTAAATATCCAAAAAGATTATCTCAAGAATAATATTTAGTACTAGAATCAGAGAGAAGCAGACATTCTTATGGGATGAGAATTCTAAGGATGATTAGTGCTTTGGGGTTATAGGAAACCAATGCAATGGTTTGTCTTCAGATAAAAAATCAACCCTTCATCTGAATCTAAAAATCCCTACAGAGCTCTGACTAACTTGCACTATTATGAGAGCTGTTGAGAGAGAAAATGTGGGAATAATTGTGCAGGCCATTGGGACTTTAGAAGGTAGGGTATTTGGGAGGAAAGAGAATCATTTAAAAGACATTTGAAGTATGATCATATTTCTGGAGCTAAATCCTAAGTTAAAATAATAATGATCCACGGCTCAGTTACTGACTCAGAACTGACTAAATATCGCAGGCCTGACCCTGTAATTAGTTCACTGTATGCCCCTTGGCTAGGCAAATCACTTACCTGCCTGTATTTTAGTGGTCTTAGGTGAATAAGTTCAGAAAGGTGATGGTCTCCTTAATAGGAACATTTTTACCATAATTTTTTAGAACCTTCACATTGTTATGAATCTGTAACAGTGAATGACAGGTATATTCTCTACCTTGCTGCTGCCACTTTTCCTGGCAATCCATTGCAGGGATGCCAGGAATTTTGCATGCGCTAAAGACATACTACATGAAAGCTGTTTTTCAGGGACTTGTTCATCCTTTCTTTCTATGATTTTGCTAAGTTTTTATCTTCCTGAAGACATCCAGAATCTACTAGGGGAGCCCATCTAGTTTCTGAAGAATTCTAAATTTACTAGTAAAGAACAAGTCGATGTGATTAACCTTAAGGAGTTCTTAGGATGTTAGGTGGGATGGCATAAATCAGATAAAGCAAATCATCCAAATATCTTCATACTGACAAGGTATTTTTGGATTCCAATTCTTTCACTAAATCCACTAGAATATTAGCACCCACATTGGTAAATGTACTTTTTATGTTTTTATCCACATAATTAATGCAAACATTAAATAGAGCAATACCTAGCACAGAGCACTGTGGAATTTAACCAGAGACCCTTCTTGGTTGACACAAATCCATTAATCACTACACTTTGAAGACTGAATATTCAATCAGTTTGAGTTTTCCTAACACTACTATCAACCATTTCAAAATTCCAGGATGCTTTGTTCATATATCATTCTCAGAACAGAAGGAAAAAATAAGATACTGACCATAAGTCTAAGACACAAATATTGGAGTTCCAAGGTTCTACTTTCTACTAGCAAATGTATACATCCATGAGATTTTCATATTGACTTGCTATCTTTCACAAGCTATTACAAATTTTATAATCTCAATTTGAATTACAAATGTGGGAGATAGAAGATAGAAGGGTGTCAGTCATAATTATCCAAGTTTAACCTTCTTACTTGCATCTTAGATCCCATCTTATCCTATCTACTTATTCCATTCAAAGAGACTTTGTGTCCATAATTTTTCTCTTTTTTTACCCTCACATTCTCCCTCTTACCATCTCTTACATCTATTAGCCTCCAAAATGCTAACATTTCCATAGTCAAAAGATTCTGCTTTCTCACTGAAGTCTTGTCCTATCCATTTTCCTTCCATACCAAGTTCTTGAAAGAATAATCTATATTAATTGACTCTAGTTCTTTACTACTCTCTTTTTGGCTCCTTGTAATCCGGAGAACATTTTTACATTTTTACTGACACACTTTCCTTGAAGGTCAATTAGTGACATTCCAATTGATAAATCCAGTCATTTCATCACTTTCCATTCTCTTTGAACTCTGAAAAACTTATATCAGTGATAATCTTTTTCTTGTTTAAATGATTCCTTCCCTAGCCTTATTAAAATTATTGACACTTCTTAAAATTATTGATAGTTTCAACTAATTTTTAATTTAATCTCTAGGATTTTTCATATATACTATCATATTTTGGAGTTTTTGTTACCTCTTTGCTCATTCTGATTCCATTGATTTCCTTTTCTTCTTCTTCTTAGCATTTCTAATACAATACTGAATAACATTGGTGATAAAAGGCATCTTTGTTTCACTTTGGTCTTATGAGGAACTTATTATCCGTGTTACAAATAATAGTTTCTAATTTTAGATATATACTTTTTATCACTCTAAGGAAAACTCCATTTATACCTGTGCTTTCAAGTGTTTTTTAATAGGAATGAGAGTTGTATTTTGTCAAAAGCTTTTTTCTACATCTATTGATATAATTGAATGATTTTATTACCTTTGTTATTGAACTAAACAATTATGTTAAGTTTTCCCTACATTAAAACATCCCCAAATAATCTTATCCAATATATTATTTCTAGCATATAATCTGCATGATATGTCACTGTAGTAACTTGGTTAGGATTTTTGCATCTAAATTTATTAATGAAATTGACCTATAATTTTCTTTCTCTGTTTTTGACCTTTCTGGTTTAGGTATCAGAACCATATTTGCTTAACATAAGGAGTTTGGCAGGACTCCGTCTTTACCCATTATTTGAAATAATTTATTTAATATTGGAATTAGTTGATCTTTAAATGTTTGATATAACTCACTTGTAAATACATTTAGTCCTAATGCTTTTTTCCCTAACCTCAGACACTGTAGTCTCCTGATTCACCTACTACTTTTCTCATCCTTTCTTCAATATTTTCTTTTATGGTTCCTCTTCCTCCTTATTTGTAAAGAAATGGTATGGTACACCTGGATTTGAAGACAGAAAAATATTGTTTTAAATCCTGGTTTTGTAACTTGTTACCTGTGTGACTTTGGGCAAATCAACTCAAATGATCTAACCCATCTTATCCTTCTTAATAACTGAGAATACATTTGCACCAGCATCTGACTTCTAGAGATTTTTGTTATGTTGCTCTTATGGTTCTCTTCTTTCCTGTCTGTTTACTCTTTCCCAGTTACCTTTACTGTATCTTCATTGATGATGTATTCATAAACTATGAGTGTGTCTCTCAAGGGAAATGAGAAATGAGAGAGCTGGGTGGCATAATGGGTAGAGTTCTGGGCCAAGAGTCATGAATAACTGTTTAAATCCAGCCTCCATGTCTTATTACTTATGAGATCCTGTGCAAGTCACTGAATTTGTGTTTGCCTCAGTCTCTTAATTTATAAAATGTGCATAATAATAGCACCTACTTCTTAGATTTGTTGTATCAAATGAGACAATAATGTCAAATGCACTATATAAATGTTAGCCATTTTGATGATGATAGCAGTGAATAAAATTCTGTTTCCAGAAAGAGCCACATGTCCTCATGTGATATTGTCAGACCATGTTATATGACTTGGGAAAAGAAGATGCATAAAGGTAAGAAATCAATGATAATATTCAAATTCCTATAAAATAGAGACACTTTTGGTCCAGTAAGAGCAACTCACAGCTTACTTTTTTTTTAAATTTTATAATATTTTATTTGATCATTTCCAAGCATTATTCATTAAAGACAAAGATCATTTTCTTTTCCTGGCCCCCCAACCCCCATAGTCGATGTGTGATTCCACTGGGTATCACATGTGTTCTTGATTTGAACCCATTGCCATGTTGTTAGTATATTCATTAGAGTGTTCACTTAGAGTCTCTCCTCTGCCATGTCTCCTAAAATCCTGTAGTCAGGCAGTTGCTTTTCCTCGGTGTTTCTACTCCCACAGTTTGTCCTCTGCTTATAGATAGTGTTTTTTCTCCTAGATCCCTGCAGATTGTTCAGGGACTTTATACTGCCACTAATGGAGAAGTCCATTACGTTCGATTATACCACAGTGTATTAGTCTCTGTGTACAATGTCCTCCTGATTCTGCTCCTCTAGCTCTGCATCACTTCCTGGAGATCGTTCCAGTCTCCATGGAATTCCTCCTCTTTATTATTTCTTTTTGCACAATAGTATTCCATCACCAACATATACCACAATTTGCTCAGCCATTCCCCAATTGATGGGCATCCCCTCGTTTTCCAATTTTTGGCCACCACAAAGATTGCAGCTATGAATATTCTTGTACATGTCTTTTTGTCCATTATCTCTTTGGGGTACAGACCCAGCAGTGCTATGGCTGGATCAAAGGGCAGACTTTCTTTTGTCGCCCTTTGGGCATAGTTCCAAATTGCCCTCCAGAATGGTTGGATCAGTTCACAACTCCACCAGCAATGAATTAATGTCCCTACTTTGCCACATCCCCTCCAGCATTCATTACTTTCCTTTGCTGTCATGTTAGCCAATCTGCTAGGTGTGAGGTGATACCTCAGAGTTGTTTTGATTTGCATCTCTCTGATTATAAGAGATTTAGAACACTTCTTCATGTGCTTATTAATAGTTTTGATTTCTTTATCTGAAAACTGCCTATCCATGTCCCTTGCCCATTTATCAATTGGAGAATGGCTTGATTTTTTGTACAATTGATTTAGATCCTTATAAATTTGAGTAATTAAACCTTTGTCAGAGGTTTCTATGAAGATTTTTTCCCAATTTGTTGTTTCCCTTCTGATTTTAATTACATTGGTTTTGTTTGTACAAAAGCTTTTAAATTTGATGTAGTCAAAATTATTTATTTTACATTTTGTGATTCTTTCTATGTCTTGCTTGGTTTTAAAGTCTTTCCCCTCCCAAAGGTCTGCCATGTATACGATTCTGTGTTTACCCAATTTACTTATGGTTTCCTTCTTTATGTTTAAGTCATTCACCCATTTTGAATTTATCTTAGTGTAGGGTGTGAGGTGTTGATCAATTCCTAATCTCTCCCATACTGTCTTCCAATTTTCCCAGCAGTTTTTATCAAATAGTGGGTTTTTGTCCCAAAAGCTGGGATCTTTGGGTTTATCGTATACTGTCTTGCTGAGGTCGCTTGCCCCCAGTCTATTCCACTGATCCTCCTTTCTGTCTCTTAGCCAGTACCAAATTGTTTGGATGACTGCTGCTTTGTAATATAGTTTGAAGTCTGGGACTGCAAGGCCCCCATCATTTGTGTTTTTTTTTCCATTATTTCCCTGGATATCCTTGATCCTTTGTAATTCCAAATGAACTTTGTTATGGTTTTTTCTAAATCAGTAAAGAAATATTTTGGGAGTTCAATGGGTATGGCACTAAATAGATAAATAAGTTTGGGTAGGATGGTCATTTTTATTATATTGGTTCGTCCTATCCATGAGCTGTTAATGTTTTTCTAATTGCTCAAGTCTAGTTTTAGTTGTGTGGAGAGTGTTTTGTAGTTGTGTTCATATAGTTCCTGTGTTTGTCTTGGGAGATAGATTCCTAGGTATTTTATTTTGTCTAAGGTGATTTTGAATGGGATTTCTCTTTCTAGTTTTTGGTGCTGAGCTGTGTTGGAGATATATAGAAAAGCTGATGACTTATGTGGGTTTATTTTGTATCCTGCAACTTTGCTAAAGTTGTTGATTATTTCAATTAGCTTTTTGGTTGAATCTCTAGGATACTTTAAGTAGACCATCATGTCATCTTCAAAGAGTGATAACTTGGTCTCCTCCTTGCCTATTCTGATGCCTTCAATTTCTTTTTCTTCTCTAATTGCTACTGCTAGTGTTTCTAGTACAATGTCAAATAGTAGAGGTGATAATGGGCATCCTTGTTTCACTCCTGATCTTATTGGGAATGCATCTAGTTTATCCTCATTGCAGATGATATTAGCTGATGGTTTTAGATATATGCTGTTTATTATTTTTAGGAATGACCCTTCTATTCCTATGCTTTCTAGTGTTTTTAATAGGAATGGGTGTTGTATTTTATCAAAGGCTTTTTCTGCATCTATTGAGATAATCATGTGGTTCTTGCTAGTTTGCTTGTTGATGTGGTCAATTATGTGGATAGTTTTCCTCATATTGAACCAGCCCTGCATCCCTGGTATAAATCCTACTTGATCATGGTGGATGACCCTTCTGATCACTTGCTGGAGTCTTTTTGCTAGTATCCTATTTAAGATTTTTGCATCTATATTCATATGGGAGATTGGCCTATAGTTTTCTTTCTCTGTTTTTGGCCTGCCTGGCTTTGGAATCAGTACCATGTTTGTGTCATAAAAGGAGTTTGGTAGAACTCCCTCTTTGCTTATTATGTCAAATAATTTGTATAGTATTGGGATTAACTGTTCTCTGAATGTTTGATAGAATTCACTGGTGAATCCATCGGGCCCTGGGGATTTTTTCTTAGGAAATTCCTTGATGGCTTGTTGGATTTCATTTTCTGATATGGGATTATTTAAGAATTCTATTTCTTCTTCTGTTAGTCTAGGCAGTTTGTATTTTTGTATATTTTTATATATATTCATCCATATCACCTAAATTGGTGTATTTATTGCCATATAATTGGGCAAAGTAATTTTTAATGATTGCCTTAATTTCCTCTTCATTGGAGGTGATGTCCCTGTTTTCATCTTTGATGCTATTAATTTGCTTTTCTTCTTTCCTTTTTTTAATTAGATTGACCAGTATTTTGTCTATTTTGTTTGTTTTTTTCAAAGTACCAGCTTCTTGTCTTATTTATTAAATCAATTGTTCTATCACTTTCGATTTTATTAATTTCTCCCTTAATTTTTAGGATTTCTAGTTTGGTTTTCTGCTGGGGGTTTTTAATTTGATTGCTTTCGAGTTTTTTCATTTGCATTTCCAATTGATTGATCTCTGCTCTCCCTAGTTTGTTAATATATGCACTCAGGGATTTGAATTTACCTCTGATTACCACTTTGGCTGCATCCCAAAAGGTTTGAAAGGATGTCTCGCCATTGTCATTTTCCTCGATGAAATTATTAATTGTTTCTATGATTTCTTCTCTAACTAAAAGATTTTGGAGTATCATATTATTTAATTTCCAATTAGTTTTTGATTTGATTTTCCATGTATCATTACTGATCATTATTATTATTGCCTTGTGATCTGAAAAGGCTACATTTATTATTTCTGCTTTTCTGCATTTGTGTGCCATGTTTCTGTGACCTAATGTATGGTCAATCTTTGTGAATGTGCCATGTGGTGCTGAGAAGAAGGTGTATTCCTTTTTATCCCTATTTATTTTTCTCCATATGTTTATTAATTCTAACTTTTCTAAGATTTCATTCACTTCTTTTACCTCTTTCTTATTTATTTTTTGATTTGGTTTATCTAAATTTGATAATGGTTGATTTAAGTCTCCCACTAATATGGTTTTACTGTCTATTTCTTCCTTCAATTCTCCTAGTTTCTCCATTAGAAATTTGGGTGCTATATTATTTGGTGCATATATGTTGATTAGTGATATTTCCTCATTATCTAAAGTCCCTTTTAACAAAATATAATTATCTTCCCTATCCCTTTTGATCAGGTCTATTTTTGCTTTGGCTTTATCAGATAGCATGATTGCCACTTGTTACAAGGGAATCACTTTAAGAGACTGGTATATATTAATTTAAGGTCGCCAAGGAATCAGCTATGTAATTCCTAAATGAAAAACTCAAGTCAGCCGTCAGCCTTTTTTGGAGTTTAATTACAATAGGAGCAAGAAAGGAATTAGAGATATATATAGAGAGAGAAAGGGGAGAGAAGGGAATAGGGCTTAAATACCCCTTCTGTTTAGGCTGGGCCAAAAGGCCCAAGCCCTTAGATAGCTGGGGCAAAGAAAGGAGATCAGTCCCTTTCACTCACGTGTCCAAAATGGAGAAACAGTCTCAGAGGCCCCCACCTTCCGCTTCCTTCAGAGCAAGCTTCCTCAGAGCCCAGGAACCACACCGACCAAAAACTCAATCCCCTCCCCCTCTGAGTCTCCAGACCCTCCTATCTTTAAGGACACCATCCAAGTTGCCTCCCCTCAGTCCTCACATCTACCAATCACTCTTCATCAATTTCCCTGTCAATGGAGGCTCTCGCTTAACCCAGGACCGCCCAGAGGTTTCTGGCTTTTGCACATGTCTGTTGAAGGTCATATTTTTCAAATGATTAAATCTATACTCCTTTGCTACAGCCCTTTCTAAATCCTGTTAACTTGAGTATGGTAGAGATTGGAATAATTAAATTTTGATCTAGGCTGCAGCCCTTACTCAATCCTATTAGGACTGAATAGGGTGGAGATTTATTCCAAGTATCTCCATTGTATCAATTCTAAATCAATCAAGACTCAAAGAAATTCCTGTTCTATGCTTAAGCATAGGTCAAAGTCCTTTCCATTGTTCAGCAAAGGGTTTCTGTCCTAAAGTAATCTTAAGAAGGGAAGAGAAGGAACCTCCCATGCCAATGGAGTTCCCATTCCAATAGACTATCAGTAAGAAATTTTCCAAGTATGAAATATCCCAATGGTGAAATTTCCAACATTTATAAGTCTAAGGAATTTTGAGGTTTACAATCCCCCCTGATGATCATTGGGAGACTAGTCTCCCCATTGATCATTTAATATAATCATTTTGTAGTTCTAAATTCACTTCTAACTAAAGATATATACAATATTCAATTTTCTAGGAGAAATTAGAATAGTGAGAGAGGAAATAGAAAAGAAAAGAAAGCAAAACCAATGTTTGCTAGGCGCATTGACAGAAAGCCAAATTAGGGGCAGTCCCTTTTGGCATAAATGTTACAATAAATGTTCAATCAAAAGTTCAGTCCAATCAATCACATCGAAAGTTCATTCTTAATCTTCTTGATGAAGTGTAGGTTTTTGGCATCTTTCTGCAACAGTTCATTCTCTGGATATAAAAGTTTCAAGCTTCTTTCTTGAAGATCTTTTCTTGAACAAAATCAAAATCTTTGAATTTTTTATAAAAGTAAAATCTTAAACAAAAGTCTTGGATTTTTATAAAAATAAAATCTCAAATAAAAAAAATTCAAAAATTCTTAGATTTTTAAATTAAAATACAATCCCCCCTGAAGTAAGTATTTAAAAAAAATATCAAGTTTAGCTCAGAATGCAATGTTCAGTTATGGGGGTGTATGTGTCAATTATCAAAAGAATAGAAAAATAATCAAAAACATAAGAAAAATTCAAAATAGGCCTTGTATAGGTCCAGTTTAAAGTAATTTCTATCCCACAAGTATGTAGGACAGAATACAGTAATATTTCACTTAGCCATTTGTAGCCAAGACTACAGGAAGTTGCCATAATATAAGAAGGAAAGAATTAGAATTCTATTTTGATGGGGAAATGTCATTCCCTTGTCTGATTTTTTTTTTTCAGAGATATAGGGAGCCAGCATGATAGTCAAGCTTTGTACTTGTTTGAGTACTTCAAAAGGAGTGTAGATACAAGGAAGTCCTACGACTTAAACATAAGTTAAGCGTCGCAACCTTGAGTCTCACTTTAATATTTCATGTGTGCTCTATTGGCACTATTCAGGTTTAGTCTGTGCTCCTTGTTTTTATCCCTTTTCCTGGAATCAGACACAAACATTAATCACAGTCCTATAATATTTTATCAATAAATGGCAGGTTCCCATAGTTTAAAGCTTTTAGGCATATATTGATATTATAGCAAGAGTATATATATTAACTTGTATTACTGCAGGGAAAAAAATTAATATTAATTATGTGTACCTTCAGTACAAAAATGAAAAAAAAATCAAATATTCTGATAAAAAAATAAAAGAAAAGAAATAAGAAAAAATAAGAAAAAAATCAGTAATTCAATATATTCTTGAGAGAAAAAAAACCAGTATCCATTTGTATATGGATTATTATCTCCAATTCTTATGATAAGATAGAGTCACAATTCATATGATAAGATAGAGTTAATCAGTCTCAGCAGAAGATGCTTTCTTCACATGTGAGCAGTGAATCCAAGAGTCTCTTTCTCCAATCTTTATAGATGTTGGAGTAGTTAATAATATTTGGAATGGTCCTTCCCATGAAGGTTCAGTTGCTCCAGTTCGCTTGAAATTCTTGATATAAACTTTATCTCCTGGGTTCAGGTCATGCAGAGAAAAGTCTAATGGTCCAGCTTGTACTGCAGCTCCAGATTCATGAAGTTCACGTAATTTGTGCTGTAACTCCTGTATATAGGAAGCAATAGTAATATCTCCCCCTAATAGCGATGTATAAGCCAGGGAGAAAGGCTTAGCCTGTATAGGCGGATGTCCAAAAAGCATCTCAAATGGTGAAATATGTAAGTCTCCTCTAGGCCTGCTTCTAAGATAAAATAGGGCCAGAGGGAGAATTTCAGGCCATTTTAAATGGGTCTCAGTGCATAATTTGCCAATCATAGTCTTAAGTTCTTTATTCATCTTTCCTACTATTTGGAGAGGAGAGAAAAAAAAACTGAAAAAGGTTAATTAATATCAACAAAATCAATACAATCTAAGAAGAATCATCTTTATTATACTGGGAAGTTCCCTGGGCACCCTCCTGAAGGGCACCTCTCTGAGGATCATTAGCACCTCGAGTAATTTTTGGACGAGCGCCATTTCTCATATATTGTTGAGTATTATCATTAAAATTTTCTTCAATTTGAGCATTGTCATTAAATTCCCAATTCCTATTTCTATAATTCTGGTTTCTAAAGCTCTTATTTCTATATTCATTATAGTTATTTCCATAGTCATTATTATAATTTCTAGAATTTTGGTTTCTATAGCCATTATCATAATTTCTATAGTTATTATTTCTAAAACCATTATTAAACTGTGTATTCCTTCCAAACATCTTAAGAAAGGTTCTACATTCCATCATTTTGTGGCCCTTCTTCTCACAGAAGTGGCAAGTAATGGATTGATAATTGGATTTCTGGAGAGGGGCAATTGTCGTTGGTTCATTATCATGCCCACTTTCTAATTTAGTTATCCTATCTATTACACATCTCATTTTTTTCTTCATTTCCTCCATGTCATCATTATTCTCTTTCTCCTTTTCTTCGTTTCCCTTAAAAACATATATAGCTGTTTTTCGCAATTCTTCAAGGTCCATATCTGACCATCTTGGGCATTGTGTTTTAAAATAATTTTTAATTACTCTGCAAGAATTATTTACAAAGATTCTTCTAACTTGTCTTAAACTATTCTCTTTATTTAAGTCCCAATCTAAGTATCTGTCCCCAAACTCGATAATTCTGTCCATAAATCTGGAGGGTGTTTCGTTTTCCTTTTGCTTAATTTTTTCCAGTTCCATCCACTTATCTGTACTATCCGCACATTCCTTCATGGCCGTGAGGATGGCCTCTCTACAACGGTATAGTTGTAGATAGTCCTCAGGATTATTATAGTCCCATTCGGGATCCTGAGATGGCCAATGTGCTGCATTACGCCCCCGGGTTTTGTTGACATGAGCAATTATTTTATTTTTTTCACGTTCACTTAAAAAAGCCTGTAGTAAGCTCTCAACGTCCTTGTAAGACGGATTATATTGAAAAAATATGTCTCCCATCTTTTTTGTTACTAGAAAAGGATCTTGTTCATATGTGGGGATATTTCGTGTAAATTCATTTATTTCTTGGGGAGTAAACGGTATCCTATGTCTTAAAGTCACCACATCCCCATTTCGTCCTATTTCAGGTACTTCTCTTAGAGGAAACAGGCCTCTAGTTGAATTTTGCACCTGTGGGTCAGTTTGACAAGGACAGGTTTCTCTAGGAGGACAAGATCTCCCTTGCATTGGAATTTGGTTTTCTGTAGGAGAAGGAACATGAGAAGCTGGGATTGCAGGGGAAGGGTTTTGGGGATTAAATTCAGACAAGATTTGCACTGCACGAGAGAAGCAGTCTGTTAACTGGGCTATAGGGAAGGTGTTTTCCATCTCTATTTCAGGGAAGGAAATTTCCTCATTCAAAGGTTCAGAAACAGGTCTGTTTCTGGTAGAGTGGGTGTTTGCCCATTGATCCTGTAAGAAACATTTTAGATCTTCTAATTGGGCTTGCATTTTTTCCTCAATTTTTCCTATTTTATCTTCCATATCTCCCATTTTATCCTCAATATTTCCTATTTTATTCTCAATATTTCCTATTTTATCCTCAAGTTTTTCTATTTTATTCTCAATATTTCCTATTTTATCCTCAATTTTTTCTATTGTATCCTCAATTTTTTCTATTGTATCCTCAATTTTTTCTATTTTATCCTCAATATTTTCTATTTTATCCTCAATATTTTCTATTTTATCCTCATTTTTTTCTATTTTATCCTCAACATTTTCTATTTTATCCTCAATATTTTCTATTTTATCCTCATTTTGTTTTATTTTATCCTCATTTTGTTTTATTTTATCCTCATTTTGTTTTATTTTATCCTCAATATTTTTTATTTTTTCATCTCTAAATATAGTATTGAGGAGTACAAAAATGACAGTACCTATTAATATAAAAATTTGGAGGTATCCTTCATTCCTCAATGCCCCTACTTCTTCAGCTGCCATATAATTGTCAAAGAATGTAGTACTCATTTTTATATGTATATTTTGTAATTTCACAAAACACGTGGGGAGCAGGGCAAAGCAACAAACTTTCCACAGGGTTTTTTTTTTTTTTTAATCCAGGAAGTTGTTCCTTAAGGGAAAGGATATTTAGAAACAGTTCTTCCAGCCAGGACTTTAGAGTCCTGTTGCTGAGATTTAAAAACAGCTGTTTTCTGTCTATCAGAGTCACACAGCTGGGAAGTATCTGAGGTCCGATTTGAACCCAGGACCTTCTGCCTCTAGGGCTGGCTCTCAATCCGCTGAGCTACCCATATTTTGAGGTTTACACACTCCTGCCTTCTTTCTGTCAGTTGAGGCCCAGAAGGTCTTACTCCATCTATTAATTCTGACCTTATGGGTGTCTACATGCCTCATGTGTGTTTCTTGAAGACAACATATGGTAGGGTTTTGGATTCTAATCCATTCTGCTATTTGTCTATGTTTTATGGGTGAGTTCATCCCATTCACGTTCAAAGTTATGACTGTCATTTGTGGACTCCCTGGCATTTTGATATCCTTCCCTAATTCTAACTTTTCTTCTTCAGCTCTACCTTTTAGTCCAGTGATTTACTTTAAATCAGTCCCCCTTGTCCCCTCCCTTGATATGTTTCCCTTTCTAGTCCCTCCCTTTTTGTTCCCTCCCCCTCCCCCCTCTTCTTCCCTCCCTTTTTTGTGTTCCCTCCCCCTTATCCCCCTTGGTTTTCCCTTCTCCCTACCCTTGTTGGGTAAGATAGAATTCACGATTCCAATGGAATCTGGATGTTCTTCCCTCTCAGAGTTGATTTCCCTGAGAGTAAGGTTTAAGTAAAAACTCTTGTCCTCTCCTTCTTATAGGAGTTTTCTTCCCCTCCCCTTCCCGTGTGAATCTTTGTGTGAGAAAGATTTTTCTCTTTGGCCTTTCTTTTCCCCCTATTTACAAATTACATTTCCCCCACATGTTAGTATACATAGATTGATATAAATGTAGTCCTTATAGAAGAGAGTTTGAGTAAAAGAAGAAGATAAGATTTTTCTCCTTTTCCCTTTCCTTCATATTTACCTTTTCAGGTATTCCATGCTCTTTGATTTTCGATATCGAACTTTCCACAGAGCTCTGGTCTTTTCTTTGCAAAAACTTGGAAATCTTCTATTTTGTTGAATGCCCATACTTTCGCTTGGAAGTATATAGTCAGTTTTGCTGAATAGCTGATTCTTGGTTGAAGACCCAGCTCTCTTGCCTTTCTGAAGATCATGTTCCATGCCTTACGATCATTTAGAGAGGAACTTGCAAGGTCTTGTGTGACCCTGATTGGCATTCCTTTATATCTAAATTGTCTTTTTCTGGCTTCTTGTAGGATTTTTTCTTCTGTTTGAAAGCTTTGGAATTTGGTAATTACATTCCTGGGAGTTGTCTTTTGGGGATTTAGTGTAGAGGGTGTTCTGTGAGCTCTGTCAGTGGCTGTATTGCCCCCTTGTTCTAGAATCTCTGGGCAATTTTCTTTGATTATATCTTATATTATGATGTCGAGTTTGCTGTTTATTTCTGGCTTTTCTGGAAGTCCAATTATTCTTAAATTATCTCTTCTTCCTCTATTTTCCAAGTCTGTCACCTTGTCAGTGAGATATTTTATGTTCTCTTTTAATTTCTTGGTCTTTTGTCTTTGCTTTATTAATTCTTGCTCGTTTTCTTCGGGTTGCCTGATTCTGACTTTTAAAGCCTGGTTTTCCTTTTCACTTTAGTCAAACTGGTTTTGTAGATGTGTGAATTTCTTTTGCATTATTTTCCACTTTTCCTCCCAGAGGGATTCTATCTTTTTGATCCTTTCCAATTCAAATTCTTCATGGGTTTGTGGAGAGTTTCCATTTCCTTTGGAAGGTTTTGGAGCATTTGCTTGTGTTTCCTCTTCTATCTCCTCTGTATTTTGTATTTTTGCTCCATAAAATGTGTCCAAAGTAGCCCCCTTCTTCTTATTTTTCTTGGAGTTTTGGGGCTTTTCTGTGGAGTTTGCCATCTCTATCTGAGTGGGGAGGACTAGCTTTTCTTATCTCTGTCTGGTGTTCAGAGGTTTTAGCCCTAGGCAGATTGTCTGTTCTCCTTAGCTGTTCTGTCTTTCCCAGGAAGCCAGGAATTGCTGGTGTTTCCGTGTTACTGCCCTCCTCAGTTCTCTCCTGATGCTTCTCCATTGCCTTACTTCCATGCTCTGAGCCTGGCTTGGTCCTTTCTGTGAGGTGTTTGTTTCAGTGCCTTAGCTGGCCAGAGGAGCCTACACTCTTAAGAGGGCCTTGGCTTCCAGGAGCTCTGAGGGCTCCTGATAGGATTAACTTTCTCTGGGTTGAACTGAGTATGCCTTGAGGCAGGGACTTTCCGTGAGACTTGGATGGAAGGATCTTGCCAGGGGGTTACAATCTCCCCCCTTCTCTCTCTGTTTCCCTGCTGTCTGTGTTGGGTGCCCCCGCGACTGAGTCAGGTTGTTTTCAGGAAGAGGCCTTCAGAATAGCCCTCCCTGAGGCTCTGAGGTTCCCTCTGCTGCCTCAGACTCAGCACTCTGGGTTGGGGGTGATGGGTTCTGGGACCTTCCTTCTGCCTGTCCCTTAGATCCGAGTGATCTCAGGTTCTGGCTTTTGGGGGGCTGTCCCTTTTGATCCAGGTCCAGGAGGAGGATTCCAGGGGTCTATGCTGTTGTTTGTTTTGAATTTTGGTGCCCTAGGAGCATATAGTTTGAGTTCAGTAGGGAAGGGTTTCCGGAGATCTGAACTTTAGCTTTCTCTAAGCCGCCATCTTGACCAGATCACAGATTACTTTTGAATTAAGAAATTGCCCTTTTTAAAAATAATCAATTTGCTTAAGTGTAGATAGGACCAAAGGAAAATAAAATTTTAAACAGATGGATGTTGACACTTCATATTTGATTAGATCAGTTCTGCCACATGCTTATATTTCAAGAAATAATGCTGTTGAAGTAAGTGAAGCATTAGGTATTATATTTCTGTCATGTCAGTTTTGTGAAACAGAAAATAAAGATTTAAACCTTTGCTTGACAAAGAAATAGAAATAGTTCATTAAAATTTCGTCCTTTTTATAAATAAGAGACAAAAGTGACTCCAACAGTGTCAGATTGTTTGAGAAAGCATCTGGACCCCTGCCTGGTGCCTTTTGGAATAATCTATATGATTTGTACTTTTCATGGAAGGAAAGGGAGAGTGACAGAGCAACAGTCTTAGGGGAAAAAAAGCCATCTTGTGTCCTAGCATAATAGGAATCCTTCTCCATCCTGAGTCCTTACTGCTTCTTATAATGGTTTCATGGTTGTCTGGACACCAGAGAAGTGTTTTGACATATGCCACTACTATGAACACCAGGTTTCAGTAGTGTACAGAAACTTAGGATCATGGACTTTAGAGCTGGAGGAAGCATTAAGGACCATTTAATTTGACCTCTTTATTTTATAGATGAAGAAACTGAGGCACAGGGAGATTCAATGATTTAACTAAGGTCTTTGAGTAAGCAATAGACAAAGCTATATTTCCAACCTAGTTTTTTGGCTCTCAGTCTTCTGCTCTATGAGCCACTAATTGATTCTTTGATGACTTGTAGGAATTGTAAATTGATATCACTTTATCTTCCTTTTGTCTCCTAGTCTTCTCTGATTCCTGGCAGCTGGCAAAATTTGACTGCAACAAAGTTTTATGTATTGATTTCTTGAAAGTGGTCAATAGGAAACATGGAGTGCCTACTCAGTTAATCAGTCAGTCACTGGAAAACTGATTGATTGACTATATTTCCCTTCAGAGGTATTTGCCTATACCTAAAGGGTGATGAGATGACTTTCTTTTTCTTTTAAAAATATTTTATTTTCCCAATTACATGTAATAACATGTAATAACAATAACACACAATAAAAATCTTTACCATATATTTTCAGAAATTAAAACTTCCAAATTGGCTCCCTCCCTCCCTTCCAGTCTCCCTTCTAGAGATGGTAAACAATTTGATCTGGGTTATACATATATTATCATGCAAAATATATTTCTATATTGGTTATTTTTGTAAGAGAATGCTCATATAAAACCAAAATCCAAAAATAAAAACATAAAAAACTATAGTGAAAAATTATATGCTTTTATCTGCACTCCAATTCCATCAGTTCTTTCTCTAGAGTTGGACAGCATTCTTTGTCATAAGTATTTCAGTATCATCCTGGATCATTGTATTACTGAGAAATGCTAAGTCTTTCACAGTTAATGATTGTAAAATATTGCTATTACTGGGTATAGTATTCTCTTGGTTCTGCTTGTTTCACTCTGTATCACTTCACATTGGTTTTTCCAGATTTTTCTGAAATCATCCTACTCATCATTTCTTATAGCATGGTAGTATTCCATCACCATCATATATTACAATTTGTTCAGTCATTTCCTTATTCATGGGCATTTCCTTAGTTTCTAATTTTTTGCCACCACAAAAAGAGCTGTTCTAGATATTTTTTGTCCTTTCCCTCTTTTTTTGGATCTCTTAGGGATGTATTTGAGGGATTGTTTAGTTGTAACTGAGAGGTTCAGTCTTTCAGTATATAGAAAGAGTGGAGACCTCCCTTCTCAAAGCGGTGTTCAGGGGAGACAGCTGATGTTTAAGGCTGGCTCAGAGAGAGGAGAGGGGGTTTGAAGATTTTCCCCTTTCTGCCTCCCCTCTTTAGCTAAGGCTGTTCTCTCAGATTCTTCTGTCCCTCTTGTCCCCTCTCCACTACTTGAGACCAAAGGGTCTCCCCTTGATCTGTTCACTCACACTTGATTCACAGCTTGGGAAAAAGATAACTATTTTAATGTCAACTCAATCAGGGTAATACAAAGGAATAACTAGCAGGGAAAGATAGAGGAAAATGGGGAAAGGGGGGTTCCTGTCTCTATTGAAACCCTTTCCCTCCCTCTTTGAGTTTAGGGGAAACTCAAGCCTTGGCAGCCTGAGCCCCCTGGGAGAAATTCAGGTTGACTTACCCTGGGTTTGGCCCCTTAGCCACTGTTCAGACTCAGGGCAACAGGAGCTGAAGTAAAGTCAAACAGAGATTTAAAATGCCTTTTCTGAGGTTTCTCTTCAGTGAGTCTTTTCAATTAAGAAATGTTGGGGGGAAAGATTTCCAGTCACAAGCAGGAAAAAGTGGGTAACCCTCAGAAGAAAGTCTTATTCCAATTTATCTCTCCAGCTTCTCCCGACTGAGAGTCCAAATCTTCTTCCAGCCAGAATCTTCTCCCCCAGATTCCAATCTCCTCAGGTCCCTCCCCCATTGCGGTGATCAGTTCCACACACTCTTTAGCCTGGCACTTTTCTTATGTGCCAGCCTATGTCACAGGGATATAGACCTAGTATTGGTATTGTAGGATCAAAGGGTATGCATTGTTTTATAGCCTTTTGGACATAGTTCCAAATTGCCCTGCCGAATGGTTGAATCAGTTCATGATGCCACCAAGAATACATTAGTGTCCTAATATTACCATATCACCTCTAACATTTATTGTTTTTGTTTACTGTTATGTTGGCTAATCTGATGGGTATGAGATGGTACCTCAGAATTGTTTTTATTTGCATTTCTCTAATCCGGAGTGATTTAGATTTTTGATTATTAATAGCTGTCAAGTCTGACTTGATGAATTATTTAATAATCAGGTGGGGTCAACAAGTCAGAAGGACCTTAAACTAATAATAAATAGGAATAGAACATGGGACAAGCTAAATCAAAAGAAGGAAAATTACTCTGGCAGTTTTGGGAATCTATGCTACAAGCAAAAGGCACAGAAGTAAACAATGTCCCATTACAGAAATTGCTTGATTATGTCATAGAAGCTTCGGAAGAAGTTATGGAAGTCTTAGAAAAAGTGGGATAGAGGATTAAAGTGATGAGGGACTGTTTAGATCCTAACCATAAACTTCAGAAAGTTTTAGATCCTAACCATAAATTAGACCCCAACTATAAACTTCAGAAAGTCCAAAACCCCAGCAAGAAACAAAATGACCAGAATTTTTTGCCCCCTGTCCCCCCCCAAAAAAATCCCTCTTTTCTCTCAGTCATCTCAGCCAAAGAAACTGGCTCTACAGAAAACTTTCTTGGAAATCCTCCATGAAAAACAGGATCAAGGTAGTGTAGAATAACTTTCCTCAGAACCCAAGGTAAAATCACTAGGAAAGGCAACCAATTGTCCTTCCCCTTCTGTTGCCCCTTCCCCTGCTAAAATACCCATGATTTCCCTGTTACAAATGACCATAGAGAAAAATCAGGACACAGATAATGAAATGCTACAATATTTCTCTTTCCCAGTAGTAGAGCTGACTGACACACAGGGAAATCTTATATGGATACATTAGCCTGTGCCATTAAAAACTTTAAAATATTTAAAGCTAGCTACTTTTCAATATGGTATCACAGGCCCAGTTAAAATGAAATTGTTGGAGACACTTTCTAATAACATTCTCCCCCTGAAGATATATTGATTGCAGGTAAGGAGGACTCTTTCCCCCAGGGGCAAGGGACATTATTCATAGAGCAGGAAATGCATATCAGGTGAGTTGGACCTCACCCACTGGGATGGCAAGGGAATTAAGTAAGAGTACAGGGAGGAATATCATGAGTAAGATAGGGGCCACAAATTTACCACTTTACTTGCCCCACGTTGGGTGCCATTCTGTCAAGTCCTGCTCCATGAATTATTTGTGGGATATTGAACCAGGATGAGAAAAATTACTTTTGGGTTTACAGGAGGGCCAGCCACCAGACTGACAGATCAGATATTCAGTCATCTTCTTGCTGGGTGGTGACAAAGTTTACTCATTTGGGGTACATACTTTATAGGGAAAATTACATTGGCTAAAGGATTAGGTAAGCCTTTTGTAGGCACAATGGTTGATAATGATGCACAAGATGGAAACAATGGATATAGACTGCATTAGTGGCTCCAAGCAGTGTTTTCTATAAGATAATAAATCACAGGTAACATATCAATGTATGACCCAGGTCTGTATGTTCTTATAGAACTCCTATATTATTTTCTTGGCTGGACATCTAATATTTGTGGAGGGGGAAACATTTGCTTTTCTTATGCTGGGGAGAAGAGTATGTGCTTTGTGATTTCTAGCTGATGGCTCTGTTTTTATTGGGATCTACTCTCACTACTGGGGCTCCAGATAGCTTTGATTTCTTCATCTGAAAACTGCTTGTCCTTGTACCATTTATCAACTAGGGAATGACTTGTATTTTATAAATTTGACTCTTTCTTTTTATATTTGAGAAATGAGACCTTCATCAGAGAAATTTGCTGGAAATATTTCCTCCAGTTTCTTATGTCTCTTCTAATCTTAGTTACATTAGTTTTGCTTGTACAAACCATTTTTAATTGATTGAAATGGAAGTTATTCCTTTTACATCTTGTAATGTTTTTCAACTCTTGTTTGGTCATAAATTTTTGTCTTCTTCAAAGATCTCATAGGTAGAGTATTCCATGCTTATGGAATCACCTATACTCATTTTGATCTTCTCTTGATATAGAGTGTGATATATTGACCTATACACTATACCTAGTTTCTGTCATACTGTTTTCCAGTTTTCCCAACAATTTTTATCAATTAGTGAATTCTTATATCAAAGGTTTATACCAAGGTTTATCAGACACTAGATTGCTATTGTCATTTACCCCTATGTATTGTGTAGCTAATTTATCCTATTACTCCAACATTCTATTTTTTAGCCAGTAACAGATTGTCTTGTTGATCACTGCTTTATAGTACAGTTTGAGATCTGGTACTGCTAGACCATCACCCTTCACATTTTTTTCATTAGCTCCTTGATATTCTTGACCTTTTTTTCTTCCCAATAAAATATATTTTTGAGTTTTATTGATTTGTACTGAATAAGTAAATGAATTTGGGTAGAACTGTCATTTTCATCATATTAGCTCAGCCCATTCATGAGCAATTAATATTTTTCAAATTGTTTTAGATCTGACTTTATTTGCATGAAAAGTATTTTATAATTATATACATATAATTATTGTGTTTATCTAGGCAATAAACTCCCATATATTTTATATTGTCTAGAGTTATTTTAAATGGAATTTCTCTGTCTATCTCTTGCTGCTGGAATTTGTTGGTAATATATAGAAACACTAGTCATCTATTTTGTATTGTTTATTTTGTATTGTGCAACTTTGCTGAAGTTATTAGTTATTCCAACTAGTTTTTTGATTGATTCCCTGGGATTCTCTAAGTATACCATCATGTCATCTTCAAAGAATGATGGTTTATTTTTCCTCATTATCTGCCTTAGTTCTTTCAATTTTTTTTCTTCTTTTGTTACTAAAGCTAGCATTTCTAGTTTGATATTAAATAATAGTGGTGATATTGGACTTTCTTGTTTCACCATTGATCATACTGGGGAGGCTTCTACCTTATCCCCATTATAGATGATACTTGCTAATAGTTTTAGGTAGATACTACTTATCATTTTAAGGAAAGATCCATTTATTCCTATACTTTCTAGTGTTTTTATAGAATGGCTATTATATTTTATTAAGGGCCTTTTCTGTCTCTATTGTGATAAGTAGGGGATTTGTTATTTTTATTAATTATATGGTCAATTATGTTGATAGTCTTCCTAATATTAAACCAACCCTGCATTCCTGGTATAAATCCCACCTGATCATAGTGAATGATCCTTGCAATACATTGTTGACATATTATTTAAGACATTTGCATTTATATTCATTAAGGAAATTGGTCTATAAATTTTCATTCTCTGTTTTTGCTCCTCCTGGCTTAGGATCAGCCCCATATTTGAGTCATAAAAGAATTTTGGTGGGACTTTTTCTTTATCTATTTTCCCAAATATTTTATATAGTATTGGGATTGTTTGATAGAATTCACTTGTGAATACATCTAGCCCTGGAGATTTTTTCTTTTGGAGTTCATTGATGTTCAATTTCTTTTTTCTGACATGGGATTATTTAAGTATTCTATTTCCTCTTTTGTTAATCTGGGCAATTTATATTTTTGTAAATATTCATTTCTTTTACTTATTTTGTCAGATTTATTAGCATATAAGTAGGCAAAATTACTCCTAATGATTGTTTAATATCTTATTCATTAGTGATGAATTAATCTCTTTCATTTTTGATAAAGATAATTTGATTTTCTTCTATCCTTTAAAAAATAAAATTAGCCAGTGTTCTTTTTTATTAGGTTTCCCTCCCCCCCAAAACCTACTGAAGTGTCTGAGGCCAGATTTGAACCTTAGCCTTCCCTTCTTTAGTCCTGAATCTCAATCATGTTCAATGGTTTTTTCACTTTTACTTTTATTAATTTCTCCTTTGATTTTTAGAATGTCCAATTTTGTCTTTAATTGAGGATATTTAATTTTTTCTTTGACTAGCATTTTTTAGTTGTATGCCTAATTTGTTGATAAGCTTTTGCTCTTTTATTGATGTAAGCATTTAGAAATAGAAATTCCCCCCTAAGTACTACTTTGACTGTATCCCATAAATATTGATATGTTTTCTCCTCATTCTCTTTAATGAATTTATTGACCCCCCTATAATTTGGTCTTTTACACCCTCCCTTTTAAGAATTAGATTATTTAATTTCAAATTAATTTGTCATTTCATGGACCCTTATTACTTATAATTTTTATGCATTATGATCTGCATAAGATGCATTCATTATTTCTGTCTTTGATTTAAAGTTTTTATGCCCTAATGCATGGTCAATTTTGGGGTAGATGCAATGTACTATTAAGAAGAAGGTGCATTCCTTTTTATCCCCATTCCATTTTCTCCAGAGATCTAGTACATATAATTTTTCTAAAATTCTATTCAACTTCATAACTTCTTTATTTTTTAATTAGATTTATCCAGTTCTAAGATAGGAAAATTTTGATATCCCCCATAATATAGTTTTGCTGTTTATTTCTTCCTAATTCCATTTAATTTATCCTTTAAAATTTTGGAGGATTTACCATTTGTTGCATACATGTTTAGTATTGTTATTACTTCATTGTCTATGGTACCTTTAATCAAGATATAAAATCCTTTCTTATCTCTTTTAATTAGATCTATTTTGGCTTTAACTTTGTCTGAGATCAATTGCTCTTCCTGCTTTTATTTTACTTCAGATGATGCATAATATATTATTCTCCACCTCCTTACTTTTATTCTGTATGTGCCTCCCCGCTTCAAATGTGTTTCTTGTAAACAACATATTGTAGGATTACTTATTACACTCTGCTAATCCACTTCTGTTTCATGGATGAGTTCATTCCATTCACAATTATGATTATTCTCCTACATTTTATTTTCCACTTTTGATCCTGCTCTTTCTCTCTCCTTTCACTCTGTCCCTACTCATAAATTTTTTGCTTTTAAGGGGCTCTGGGCCTCCCCTTAGGCTTGCACTGGCCAGACACAGTGGGGAATGCTTTGTGCTAGGGATTCAGCATCACGCTAGGCTTGTGTTAGGGCTTTAAACTTCAAGTGGTGGACATAGGGATGCTCTGCTGTTGGTCTAGGTAGGGTCTCAATGTTGAATTGGGTCCAGATTCAGAACTTTGAACAGTAGGAGTGGGGTGAGAGGGCTTGTTGTTGGCTTATTCTGGTGCTCCTTGGTTGGGATTTGCTTTGTTCTGCTCTCCCCTCTCAATCCAGTCAAGCAGATCCTCTATGCCTACCTTCTAGCTTGTTTTAAGCAGGAAAATTTCCTCAATCTATCCCCTTGTTGGTTCTGCCACTCTAGCCTTTGTTTTGAAGAAAGCACTAATCTAAGGTTGCTTGGATAGTATTCTCAGAGAAGTTTAAGCTTTCCTTGCCTCTACTCCACTATCTTGGTTCCATCTCCCTTTTCCAGTGATCCACTAATGTTATAGTTAAAAGCATTTTAGTAATGCGCCCCCTTCACCATGGTTATCAATTATATCAATTAGTCAATTAGGCTTAATAGGTAAAGAATATTTATTCTTGGTATATTAAGGATAATTGGTTTAAAAATATATCCCCCTGCACCAAAAGAATACGTGATATAGTGTCTCAACAGTACAAAGAGTCTATGAAAAAGCATACTTAAGCTTGAAGAACACATGTGACAAAAGAGTTAACTCACAAGTGCTGGTTGCTGAAGTCTGTTAATGAAATTCCTCTTAAGTATGGTGTAGTTTTTCTGCTGGGTTTCTTGCAGAACCCTGGATATACTATTTCACATTGTATCCAGTTCATCATCTGATCACATTCATAGCTATTTGTCTAGGGAACGTTACTAGAATTACCATGAAATGTCTGTTCTTTAGTTTTATGAAGTTTGCAAAGTCCTCCTCTGTTCAAGAGTGTGGGGGAATGGACCAAGGCCAAAATCAAGGTTCTTTTCTCTCTTCTTCCCCTCTCCCAAATTGAATCCTGGGAGACTTTGCTAGAATTGCACTCTACTGATTCAGTATTCAGTCAAACAATTTTCTATAGATTACCCACTTGGTATGACCAAATTTCCTCCATGGATTTTATGGATGGATTTTAAAGAAAATCCAAACTGATCTAGGATTTTCACTTACTCTAAAGTTTATGACTGACTGATTGATTCCATAGCTGTGTTTAAGCCTTGTTCACACCTAGTTTCCACTTCCTTTTAATTTATTAAAGAGATATATTCAATTAACCATCACCTTTAAATATGCATTCTACTAGCTTAGATGACAGCGACCAAATACTGATTCTGGCCAATGGCCAATGTGAGAGACAAGGAGATAAATACTGAGGAGTAGAAATTTCTTCTAGTCCTCAAGGCTGATTTGCTTTTATAACTCCCAAAGTTATCCTTTTTTTACTTAGTTAATTTTTGCTTTTTTTTTTTGTCCATTTAGTCTGATTTCTTTTGGAAATAAATTCTTTCATAACTACCTTTTTGCCAAATTTATAGGCCTCTACAGCCATAATTAGGTGGTATTGATCTGGCTGCTGTAAGAAACACATTTTCCACTCTGGGAATCTCTAACTTCCCTGAAATGTATGAGAACTAAACATCTTCCAAATGAAGTCTTGTGAAAAATTTTGGTATTTTCTCAAAGTCCATAGTGTATTATGAATTTAGTAAGAATATAGAAGCTTTATAACTATGCTTATTTTATTGTTTCAAGCAGTCTTGATCTTACTAATGATAATTGATCTTATTATAATTAGTGGTCTGATTAATGATTAAAAGAAAAAAAATTAACCTATTTGCTCATTCATTCATTCATTCATTCATACATGCATACATGCTTAGATCTCAAAGAATACGTCCAACCATATCACTTTTCTGCAGATAAAACTCATTTTCTTTGAAGCTTTTTCCTTGTGAATAAAGAACTCTTACTTTACTAGACATTTGAAACAGGATGTTTCAGAGACATCTAAAACTCAACATGTCCAGAATAGAGCACATTATATTTTTACCCACCCCCTGAATAAAACATATACTGAAATTACTTTATTTCTGTTGAAGACATCACCATTTTCCCTGTATCCCAGGTTCATGCCCTCAGTGTTATTACCTTCTACTCATTTGACTTAACTGTACATATTTATTCAGGGGCCAAATCTTGCTATTTCTTCCTCTCTAATTTCCTTCACATTTGACACCTTTTTTTCAACTCACATAGCCTTCACTTTATTTCAGGTCCTCATCATTCCCATATAGATTATTAAAATTGTCTTTTAACTGATCTCCTTACCTCAAGTCTCACTCCAGTTCACTATATCCTCCATTAGATGCTAATGTCATTTCTCTTAATCATGTATTTTGCTAAAACACTCTTCTACTCATTAAAATTCAATGGCTCCCTATTGCCTCTAAGATAAAGTCTGAATTCCCTTTGTTTTATTTTAAATCAATTTATCTCTTGACCCCAATGATCTTTCCAATATTATTGTATACTTCTTCCCTCTCATATACTAAACTTCATTTAAATTAATGTCTATATTAGTCATGCTCAACACTCCACCTCCCATTTTTATGACTTTTTACTTATAATTATAGTTAAATATCAGTCATAAAAGCTTCTCTTTTCCTTCAAGACTCATTTCAAGCATTACTTTCTATAAGAAACCTTTTTCTCATGCCCCCTTTAAATGCTTATGTTCTTTTATCATTTCACTCTTAAATTTAACTGCCTTTCATTTCTTCTCTATATATTTGTTCTATATACACACACATATTTATGGTCTTTCCCACAAAAATGTGTTTCTTGGTTCTACAGATTGTTTTATGTTTTATCATTTAATACCTAGGACCTACCTCAGTTCCTGGCAAACAGTACATAATGTTTGTTTATTGGTTGAAAATGCATAGAAGGCACCTTACTCCAGAAAATTTGTTGACATTAATTTATCTTATTCTTATGCTACTTTGCATTGTCATTTGGAAGAGGAAGTATTTTTTTCTCTCATTAGTCCCAGAGAATAGAATTAAAAGAAATGGCTGAAAATTTCACAATAGGTAGAACTTACTAATTGAACATATTGAAAAATGAAATGAATTTGCTTTTGCTGAAGGTCTTAATGATAATGATGGTTTCCCTCTCATTTGAGATCTTCAAGCACAGGTATGATGATTATTGTGGGTATATGGTAAACAAGAATCTCATTCATGACCTTCAAAGATGGTTCCAACCAAAGATTCTGGGATACTTCACAATTGTGATGGCTATTTTGGACATATTTTTAGATAAGCAAAATAGAGCCAGAAAGACAACAAAGGCCAATTCAGTAGGATTTGGACAGATTCTTATTTTTTCTTTTTACTTACATGATATTATTTTTATCCATCCCATATTTTTTCCATCACAATCTAACTAAAACATGATTTTGAGAGAATAAAATGTACTAAGATTGCCAGCTCAGCCATAGAGATGAAGGACTTTAACCTCTTTTCCTCTAGGATATCCAAATATTAACATTTGTGCTTTGCTATCCTATCATAAAAGAATAGATAGATAACTAATATTAGATTTATAATATAACCTAAATAACACTCAACTTTAGCTCCATATTTCAGGTTACTAGTTAATGTTTTTTGAACATTAATAATTCATTAGATAAAAATTGTTTTATAAATACCAAATTGTTTTATAATGTCATTATAAGTTGTTTAAAATGCCAAATGGACTCAACACTATATATATATAATATAAATTTCACATATTGACAGTTAACAGTCAGCTCACAATGGTAGCATATATGCCATTTGCCAATTATAGTATCCTTTCCAGATTCAGACAACAAGGAAACATATTCTGTTTTCTCCAAAGATATTAATATTTTGACCTGTTTCAGGACTTTAGTTAAGGAAAGCAAAAATCACTAAAGTAAGCCAGCTTTAGTGATAGTTGATCTCAATCATTAAGTTTGAATTCCAACAAACATTAAAATAATCATGGACAAGATCAGATTCAATAAACAATTTCTTTCCTTAAGACTAAAAGACAGTCAAAATTATTTATCTAATAAATATTTTAAATAATTAGATGACATTCTTTAAAACTGTGATTTCTCAATAGAAGTTAGAGGTCAAAAAGGACCATTGAATGATAAGCAATGAACTCATTAGAAATTCACTTTAACTCTGGAAACTATAGAGTAAAAGCCAAATATACCTTGAAGGGAAAAATTCTTAGGAAATTCTGTGACTTTCTGTACCTCCTAGAAACATATTTTGACCTTCACTACAAATAGTTAATTCTTTGGGGTTTCAATGGCAAGAATTATACCCATTTTCCATAACAGAAAGTAGTTTTCAAACTCTTGAGGAAAATCAGATCTTCATTGTTATCCCTAATTTGCTTTCTATTTTCACAACTATTAATGATGTCCCAGTGTATGTGCATGTATATAATATTCCTCCTTTGTAAATGAGCAGTCTCTAATAAATTTATTTCTTCTAGAGGCTATATTTTGAGATCCTGACTCATCAGAATTAAATGAAGGAACTAGAGATGCTTAGCTTGGAATGGAGAAAACTTGGGAAAAGGACTGGTACAGAAATCTTCAGTTTTTTAAAAGGTTGTCACTCTAAAGAGGGATTATTACTTGTTCTATTTGTGTCAAGAGGAAAAAAATAAAACAAGTGGATAGAAGTTGCATAAAGGCAAAACAAAATAAATGAAAACAAAAAACAAAACAAACAAACACCTCTCTGGAAATTAGTTCTGTAGAGTTATCTGAAGATAGAATGGATGGATTGTCCTCTAAGGTAATGAGCTCCACTCTGCCTGATGTTTTTATGAACTTAATCCCACAGATTGTATATGGTAGTAGAATTTCTTTTTTTTTCATATATTCTTTGTGTAAAATGGTCTGCATGGTCTCTTCCAACTCTAAGATTTTGTGATTCTTTGACTGTCAAGATGAATATGAGAAATATCCATATGGATAAAGCTAAAAATAATTTTGGACTATCTGACCTCAATTAATTTCTTTGAAATTTAACTATTTTATTTTTTATAAGATTAAAAAGCTTGGAGGAACAACAACTAATTCAGCATATTTCATGCTTCTCGATGAGGCCCAAACAATGTTTGTTAAATGAATTAGAAGGAATTTAATGAAACCAGACAAATAGAATAAAAAACCTATATAATATGTAAAAGACAAGAAGAAATGAATGATTTTTACATGAATTCAAAGTAAAAGTTTCCTGTTAGTTTTCTTTTGTAACCAAACAAACCCATCCCAATTGAGGATTGGGGACCACCTTGCAATTTCAAAAATGTCCTTGTGCACCTATTATCAGAAGCCAAACAACAGTCCAAACAGATCCAACAAAACAGACCTCTTTTTTGTCATTTATTGTTATTTACTCTTGAATGCATTTCACAGCTTGACTAACTCTTTGTTTTACCAACTCAAGCCCACGTAAAGCTCACTTGTCAGCCCACATATACAATAATTCAAATTACTTCTTTACAACTTTAGATTATATAGTGTGTGGCAACTCTTTTATCCACAGGGCCTTAGCAATGCCAATTTATTTCTGACTTCTACATTATAGAGTACCCAAATCAGATGGTTCAGCAACTCACAAACATGAATTCCTAGTAAACATTAGGAAATCAAGTTGCTGTACTTTATCATCAAGGTCATACAGAATAAATATAGTACTAACCAACTGCGCAGTGAGCTTGTGTCTGTGTGAAAGGCTAATATATTCTGTCTTACAGTTCAAGAGCCAACCATCTGGTTTTTAAATGCAGAACTTAAATGAGTCTATAAAAAGGTAAGAATTCCAATGCAGCTTGAAAATGAATAGTTCAGCACTCATCCAGCATTTTAAAATGTATTACAATTTCTTAAGGAAAAGAAAAGTTCATCATTCTTCTCTTGGCCTACCAGAAGAACAAAAGATTTCTACCCTTTTACTACTTAAAGAATAATGAAGGAAGTTTTAATTTTTCTAGGTCTCTATTTATTGACATGTGGACTCCTAAAAAATCAATAGAAATCAGGCCCATGATTTTTGTTCCTGTTCTATAAATAAATTGTATTACTGACTCATAGCTAGACTAAAAGATGCTCTTTGCCCCACTTAAAATTGGAGTACCTAGCCACCAGGTTCACTTAAAAGTAATGGCTATTTAATATTGTAGTTACACAGGACATATAAGCAAAGAAAGAACAAGGTAACCTTTTATATCAGTGGACATACATAGTCCTAAAGTGTGTCTCTAACTTTTGATTTATCAGAATTTCCTGGCCTAATTTTCCTGTGATCCTTTTGCCATTGAATGTGATAAGAATTAAGTAGGTACAGACACAGTGGCCTTAATTGACTTCCTGAACTATGTGGATTCCTACCAAATCATTGGAAATAAAAGTCAAATAGAAAGGTTAAATTAAATCCTTTTCCCCCCACAAAGTACCATAAAAACAATTTACATGCAAATTTCTTTAAACAATAAGAAAAGATTGTATTATATGAGTTGGAGAAGTCACAAAATGTTTCTTGTGATGAAAAATTTCAGCCTTAATTCAAAAGATTTATGATTTTTTTTTTGTGAATGTGGGGGTAAGTATTCTTCCTATTACAATTCTCATTCATCTTAGCAGACAATCTTCATGAATTGTCTTTGTCCCTCCAACTACCTCACTTACCCCAACCTATCATATAGTGATCACTTATCTGATGCTGTTCTTTTTTAAACTTAGCTAGTCCAGAACTTGCACAACTGAAATTCAATTTGTCACCATGTTCATACTGGAATTTCTTTCATTTTGATGGGATATACCACAGCTTATATTCTTTGGCATAGTATTTGAGAATTGAGGATTCACTACCATGGGTAATCCCAGTAAGATTCCAGTAGGAAATAATCTTGAGGACAGAAACTAACTTCATTTTTTGTCTTCATATTCCCAGCATATGTCCTAACTAGCCTTAAAAAATTCTTGTTAAATTGAACTGAAACTTGAGATGTAATAAATAAGAGATTAAATAATTCAACTAGAAAGCCTTCATCAAATACCTTCGCTTTTCTAAGTGCTATAACATTTAGTAATCAGGAAATTCAATAAAATAGTCAGCTTCCAAACTACCCTACTTGGGGTACTAAATTATAATACACTTAAGAGTGGAGATTTTATTTGCTTTTTAAAATCTCCTCCAGAATCTAACATATAGTAGGAACTTAAAAAGCAATTGGTGAATCAACAAATAAATAACTAAAATGAATTCATGCAAGTGCAGCCTTTCTATCATACCCCTGCCAATAAGAATACATATCAAAGATGAAACTTATAGGTCAAGTCACATTCTTTCCTTTGTTTCTAGAAAAAAAAAGCAAAGATTGTTGTCTTAAAGAGACCAATTGCCTTTTTGCATGTTCTGGGAAAGACTGAAATGTTAACTTGGGGAATTAAAGTCACAGACAGATGGCATTTCCTTCCCACCCTGGGAGGTACTGAGAATATTATGATCCATGATAGTGTGAGAAGTGCAGAGAATTTAAAAACAGAGTTTCTGATAAATACAAAGAAAATACTTGCTGGAGAGTGGAAGAAGCTATTAAAAAGAGACTTGGCTGTGAGCATTGAAGACTTGACATTGATGGCCTATGCCCACTATTCACAAGCTGGTAAGTAGAAAGGGTCAAATGAGGAGGGACAATAAGATTTGGCATCGATTGGATATTCTGGGAGGTGAATGAAGAGTAGGGAATAACATTGAGGTTATGGACCTACAAGATTGGAAGAATGGCCTATCGTTAATAGAGATAAGAAATATATGAGTAATTTGAGTCAGGGAGAAGACAATGAATTCTATTTTTAGACATGTTGAATATGAGATGTCTCTGGGATAAATTTTGAAATGTCCATAAGATAGCTTAATGATGCAGGACTGGCGCTCAGGTGAAAGACTAGGGCTGTATATATAGATCATTGAAATAGAGATAATAAACACACAGGAACTGATGAGGTCACAGAGATATAGAATAGAGAGAGAAGAAAAGAGGCACAAGACTTAAACTAGGGATAGACCCATAATTAAGGTATATGATATAAATGATGAACCAATAAAGAAGATTTAAAAGGAGTGGTTAAAAAAAGGGAGATTATCAGAATAGAGTCGTGTTTTGGAAACCTGGAGACAACAGGGACAACAGAAGGTCAAGAAGAATGAAGAATGAAAAAGACCTTCAGTTTTGGAAGTGATGAAATTGTGGGTAACTTTGGAGAGAGATTTTCAGTTGACTGATGAAGGTAGAAATCTGATTACAAAGTGTTGAGGAAAGGTAATGAAGCCAGAGCAACAAGTATAGCTTGATTTTCCTAGAAGTTAAGTCAAGAAAAGAAAGAGTCATAGAATGACAATTTGAGGGACTGTTGTGTTTTTCAAGGATGGGAGAGACTTTGATATGTTTATAGCAGTAAGGAAGGAAGCAGTAGATAGAGAAAAGAGATTATATATGTGTATATATGTATTGACATGTTTACAGCAATAAGGAATTAGTAGATAAAGAAAATAGATTTTATATATATGTATGTATATACACAAAATTTCTCTCATCTATCTATGGAGAGAATGATTTTTGCAAGCAATGTGAGAGAATGGGATGAAGACCACATGTAGAGACTATGGCCTGTACAAGAAGAATCAACTTATTATTAGAGACTGGATAAAGGAAGTGGGTTATATTGGGAAAGAGTTTAGAGATGAAAGAAAAGGCAAAGCAAAACTTTGATTTTCTGTGTAAAGTATGAGGCTTGGTCCTGAATCAAGAAGTTTAGGGAGAGGAGGGGAAATGAAAAGCCTGGAGAAAAAATCAGATTTGTTTCTAAAGGGGATGAGATAGAGAATCAATTAAAGAAAGATAGCACTGCCTTTCTTTTAATGAGAATTTGGTTGAAGTTGAATATCAGGAATTTATGGTACACCTTTTCATTTTGGTTGTGTGACTTTCTCCAGCTTGTTTCAGCAGCAGTGAAATAGAGGTTGAGGAACAGGATGATGGGAATTGAGGTTTGTTTTTGTTTTGTTTTGTTTTTGCAAGCGATATATCAAGACAGGGTCAGTGAATCAATATTTTCATAGTAGAGGATAGTATACAGTTATTGGTTGAATTTTGGAATAGAGGAAAGTGAAATCAGAATTTTATAGCTTGAACTTGAAAAGGTAAGATATTGTTTTGGTGAAGGTGGCAAAGGGAGAGTCTGTCAAAGTCAGAGTGAAGAAAGGAGTCTTTGAGCAAACTCTCTAAGACCAATAGGGCTTGTAGGGTGTGGGGGTGGTGAGTGAAGATACAACCAGGACTGAGGATGATGGCTATAGCTCTAGTGTCTTTTGATGAAAGACAGGTGTCTATGAGAACAAACATATGAAGGAGGATGAGGAAAAGGTCCAGACTGAAAGGAATTTCAGAAGGCATAGTGGAAGGGATGGATCCAGTTGGTGTAGACATGGGTTGGATAGGGTTAATGAATGAGAGAATGAGAAGTTTAAGTTAGTGATGCTTTGCTCTTCCATTGTTGGTGATTGAGGTAATGGAAGTTTGTTGGCCAAAAGGATAGTAGTGAGTGGCCGATGAATTTTAATGTATATAGTCATGAAGGGGGAATATGATTACTAAGCCAATGCCATGGATATAGTGATTTAGTCACCTTATATTTTCCTGGTAGAAATTGGAAGAATAAATGGAAGGTCTAGAATAATTTTTGGTTTGATTTTACAAGGTTTTAGAAATTTAAAAAATTCATTTATTCATTTACTCTATCTATGCATCTATATAATGTCATGTCTAGGAATTAATTTGCTCCATGATGTCTCAATTATTTGTAAAAAAAAAACAATGTCTGGTTGAGAATTTAGCTGCGAAGCTAGAGAGAATATTTAGCAAATGCTTGGAAGACATAATATTAAGCTGTGGGATTACAAATAGAAGCAAAAAAGTCTCTGCCATCAAGGAACTTACATTCTAAAGCAAGAAAAGAACACATAAAAGAGAATTGGAAAGGTAGGAGAAGGCAAGCAGACATGGAATCCCCTTAGAATTATAAGACCTTGTTTTATTAATTATAAATAATATATAGGGGGATGGGGGAATGGTGAGAGGGAATGAGTCAGGGAGGATAGGAAAGAGGGAGAGAATTAGAAATTCAAAATTTGTTAAAAAATGAATGTTAAGTATTTTTGCATGTAATTTTGCATGTAAAATTATATGCAATAGAAAGAAATTTGAATATCTTTTTTTCAGATAATATGATGGTATACTTAGAGAATCCTAGAGAATCAAGTAAAAAACCAGTTGAGATAATTTATAACTTTAGCAAAGTTACAGAATACAAAATAATTCCACACAAATCACTAGCATTTCTATATATTACTGACATAGTTCAGCAGCAAGAGATAGAAAGAAAAATTCCATTTAAAATAATTCTAGACAGTATATAAAACATTTGGGAATCTACTTGCCAAGATAAACACAGGAGTTATATGAATACAATTACAAAACATTTTTCACACAGATAAAATTAGATCTAAACAACTGGAAAAACATTAATTGCTCATGGGTAGACTGGGCTAATATAATGAAAATGATAATTCTATATGAATTATTTTATTTCTTATTCAGTGCCATACCAATCAAACTAACAAATTATTTTATAGAACTAGAAAAATAATATAATTCATATGGAAGAACAAAAGATCAAGAATATAAATTGAATTAATTTTTAAAAATATGAAGGAAGGTGGTCTAGCACTACCTGACATCAAAGTGTCTTACAAAGCAGTAATCATCAAAACAATTTTATTTTTGGCTAAGAAATAGATTGGTGGACCAATTAAATAAATTAGAGGTAAAAGACTGTGGCAATCTAGTGTTGATAAAGCCAAAGAATCTAGCTTTTAGAATAAAACTCATTATTTGACAAAAACTACTGGGAAACCTGGAAAATAGTATGGCAGAAACTAGATATAGACCAATATCAACTACCTTATACCAAAAATAAGGTCAAAATTGGAATATGATTTAGACATAAATGTTATAGCCTAAGTAAATTAGGAAAGATAGAATAGTTTTCCTGTCAGATCTATGGAGAAGGAAAGAATTTATGACTTAATAAGAGACAGATATGAATGAACATGATATAAAATGAATGATTTCATGATATTAAATTAAAGATATTTTGTACGACATAACCAATGTAACCAAAATTTTTATAACAAATTTCTCTGAAAAAGGTCTTAATTCTCAAATTTATAGAGAACTAACTCAAATTTATAAGAATACAAGTAATTCCCCAATACACATATGGTGAAAGACTAAGAACAAATAATTTTCAGATAAAAAAAACAAAGTTATCAATAACCATGTGAAAAAAATTTCTAAATCACTCTTGATTAGAGAAATACAAATTATGACAACTCTGGGGTATCACCTCACACCTTTCATATTGGCCAATATGACAGTAAAGAAAATCGATAAATGTTGGAGGCAATGTGATAAAATTGGGATACTATTGTATTATTGCTGGGTTTGTGAACTGAACCAACCATTGTGAAGGGCAATTTGGAACTATGCATAAAGGGTTATAAAACAGTGCGACCCTTTGATACTGTAATACCACCTCTAAGAGGAAAGGACCTCCTGGTACAAAATAGCCATAGCATTTTATTTTTGTGTTGACAAAAATTGGAACTTAAGAGGATAGCCATCAATTGGGAAATGGCTGAACAAATTGTGGTATATGATGGTGATTGAATACTATTTTGCTGTGAGAAATGATGAACAATATGATTTCAGAAAAATCTGGGAGGACCTATATGAATTGATGCAGAGTGAAATAAGCAAGACCAAGAGAATATTGTATACAGTAACAGCATTATGTAATACAATGAACAATGGTTAAAGACTTAGTTATTCTCAACAATACAATGTTCCAGGACAATTCTGAAGGACTTATGACAAAGAATGCTATCCACTTCCAAAGAAAGACCAATTGGAGTCTAAATGTAGATCAAAACACTATTTTTTACATTCGTTTATTTGGGTTTTTATTTTGGAGTTTTGTTTCTATATGATTATTCTCTTGCATAAATGAACAACATGCAAATATGTTTTGCAGGATAATATATGTATAACAGATCAAATTGTTTACTATCTCTGGGAGGACAGAAAGAAAGGAGGGAGGGAGACAATTTGGATCACATAATTTCAGAAAACTTATGTGGAAAATCATTATATGTATTTGGTAAAATAAACCATTTGTAATAAAAAATAAAAAAAAAACAAATCTGAAAAAGATATTTATCCTGTAAAAAACTCCTAATATACAACAACTTCAAACTGGAGACTAAGAAAACTATATAGTAATAAATGAACAAACAAAGAAAACTTAAAGGAACTCAGTAATTGACAAATTATTATTGACATTTTG
This sequence comes from Monodelphis domestica, assembly GCF_027887165.1. Taxonomy (NCBI): domain Eukaryota; kingdom Metazoa; phylum Chordata; class Mammalia; order Didelphimorphia; family Didelphidae; genus Monodelphis; species Monodelphis domestica. The sequence continues at coordinate 198,208,114 of NC_077230.1, forward strand.
CCTTGAAAATCATGCATCAAAATCAAGTGGTTTTAAAGTAAGTCACAAGTTTTGTTAATATTTAAATTGAATTGCAAAACATTTATAGGGGAGAAATCAATATTTGACTTTCTTAGAAGTCACTGTAATAATGGATCCTAACAGTGTATAATTGCTTTGGCACTGGGGCATTTATTGTCCTATCATACTTTCATATCCAGGCATGAAAATCCATTGCTTATAAAAATATTATTTCCTGCTAATGCAATTAAGTTACAAACTTACTGGAAATAATTGCAATATATTTACTTTGAACCTTGGAACCCATGAGTGGTTCAGCTGGAGACTAGGCCCTCACATTCAAGCATGCATCAGTCTTTGAAAGCATCTTGAACCCAAAGACAGTCTTGTTTTGTCTACAGTGACCTGCCTTTAGGCAATTTAGAAACACTTGGACTAAAGAAAGTCCCCCCTTTTTTTCTGACACTTAACATTTGCCCAAACTAATAGGCTGCTAAAGTTCAAAAACTCTTTGCTATTGTCTGGATGCTTTTAAGTGAAAGATGAACCCACAGGGAGAAGTGCTTATGGTGTGCTGAAGTCAAGGAAGGTCATTCTTTTATTTTATTGAACATCTTTTTGAAGAAAATAGAAACTAGAAAATACTAAAATAGAGATGTACAAATACTAAACAGACTGCAGTAGGAAACACAAGAATATTAAATGGACTCAATGAATCAATATTACTTTCACAGTCCTTAACAACCTGCTCTATCACTTTGCTGCTTGATTTTCTGGTAGTACTGAAAAGTGCTGGTTTCCCCAGGGCATGCAAGTCCCCAGCTTATTGCATCAATGGGCAGGTCATTCTTCTCTAGAAGTGATGAAAGTCCATGTTGGGGCTTTCTCCCTTTTGAACTCTTAAAGAGAGGTTATCACATGTTTTCTTATTAATATGGATCTCTTAAGAGACCTAGTCAAATGCTAGACCTTTTTGAACATCATCCACATCTTAGTTTGGTTGAATGTTGTGTCAAAACAAACTTTGTGGTAGCCAATTGATGAAAAGAGACTTTCTTTAATTCAGGTTCTTCAGGATCCTGAAAAAGATGTTCCTGCAGACAAAGATGCCCTCCTTTTGATTCAAGATGCTTTCAGAGACAGACACATCCTCAATTCTGAGGGCCTACTCTTAAGAAACATTTAAGGAGTAGAATGGGTGCATTATTTAATGCCAAACTTTTCAGCAATTCAAGTTGTTGTGGAAATAGGTTAGAATTACTTCAACTTTGAAAAATATTTAAAAGATTCTCACTATTTTCAGACATCCTTATTAGACACCAGGGAAGAAATAAGAAGTGTTTTAATGGAACTCACAACCTACAATGTGTAAAGATTAAAATTTAAGGGGAGACTGAGGCAGGTAGAAATTAGTTTCTCTATGCAAGGAGTATTATATTTTTTAGAGGTTTATTAAAAGTTAAGGATTAAAGAAAATACAGGATAAGAAAAATGTGCCTAGTAGGCCACCGAGGCCTAGACAAGACCTCACCTACATTATGGAAAGAGCCACATCTGCTCCAAAACGGAAGTCCAAAGGGACCACAAAAGCCTTTGCAATCAGGTTAAATCCCTTCTCGATCTTGACCCACCTGAGAATTCCATGAGATGCCAAAGCATTTTGGGGAAGTGGAGCAAGGGCTTGTGGGGATTGAATCAGTCCAGAGTTCAAGTCTATTTTTACAAATGGGAAGATGATACACTCCTGTAAAACGATACTATTATGGATTTTAGAATTAAGAAATCATTGATAATCTTGTAAAAAGGGGTTTCAACTGACTGATCAAGTGATTCTACATTTGACTATATATTATAAGTGCAAGAGAGAAGGAGAAATGAGCATTATTTTAGGTTGGAGGCCAGGACTGGAGAAAATCATTTCTGAAAAGAAGGTATCATGGAAGGCTTCATGAAAGTGATTGCATTTGAACTCTAACTGGAGGATAGGATTAAAATTGTAGAAGGATTGGAAGGGCATTCCAAGCAAAGAAAACAGCATGACAAATAATGTGTATCGGTATGAATTAATAATCCAGTTTGATTGGAGCTTTTTCATGTAGAGGAAAATAGTTCTATGAAACAAAGCTATAAAGGTAGAGTGTAGATTGTGGAGGAGCTTAAATACTAGGATGATGAGTTTGAACTTTATTTGGTAAGCAATAATAAACTTTGATTACATTTAGGGGAGAGTGAAGTGGAAGGAGTTAAGAGGACACTACAATATTTTCCTTAGTACAGTGAAATGTGGTTATAATGAATAGAGCACTAAACTCATTCCCAGGTCCTATTCACTTCTTAATTCCCTGCTATCTGACTTCTGACTTGATCACTCAATAGAAACTTCTTTCTATAAGGTTACCCATGATTTCTTAATTCCAAAATCCAATATCCTTTTCTTAGTCCTAATTGTTCTTGAATATTTTACAACATTTAGCACTATTGTATACTTGTTTCTCTAAAATACAGCTTCTCATTCCCTTTTTTGAATTCTCTGACCTTTCTGACTACTTCACAGCCTTTTTTTTTTTATCAATTGTTACTCATGGTCAACTCTCTACTAGTTGTAATTTGGATATTTCATCATGTCCAACTCTTCACAACCCTATTGAAATGGTTTTCCATTTCATTCTCCAGCCCATTTTACAGATGAGGAAACTGAGGTAGACAGGGTGAAGTGCCTTGTTCAGGGACACATAGCTAGTGTCTAAGGTCAGATATGAACTCAGAAAGATGCTTCTTCCTGACTCCAGTTCTGTTACTCAATGCACCACAACCCTCCAAAACCTCCAACACATGAATACAATCCAATCTTTAGTTTGGAGTCCTCTTATCTTTTCTCCCTACTCTCTCTTATTGACCTCATTAGCTCCCAGAGAACAACGGATCATTTCTATTCAGAAAATTCTTGGATCTCTATATTTAGTCATAAGTCTTTCTCTTTAACTCTAGATCTTCTTCACCAACTGCTTTTTGGACATTTCCAACTGAATGTCTCAAGGGATCCCAAAATTGATATGTCAGGAACATAATTTATTATCTTCCTATTAAAACCCACTCCTCTTTGTAATGCCTCTATTTCTATTGAAGATACCACCATTCTTCAGGTCATAAAGGTGTGTAACTTTATAATCATCCTAACTCTTTCCTTTTGCTTCTTCATGTCTAATCCATTGGCATATCTTCTTGTTTCTACCTCCAAAATATCACTTCCTTCTATCCCCTTCTTTCCACTAATACCCAGCATTCTAGTTTGGACCCCTATCACATATTACCTTGATTATTGCAAAAATGTCCTCATTGTTCTCTCTCCTTTAAGTCTTTTCCCTGTCTTAAGTCTCTTTCATAAACATACATCTTAACGAGTGTATGTTTAAAAGCACAGGTCTGATTAGATTACTCCCTTCATCAAGAAACTTCATTGGCTCTCTCTTGTTGGCAGAATGAACTACAAACTCCTCTGGTTTTTAAAGTCCATCTCTATCTTGCTTAAGTCTTCCTTCCCAGGTCTGTTTCTCTTTACTCTCTATTTCTAGATTACAGTCAAACTGATTTTCTTGGATAATGCTGTACAGTAGAACCTCATTTTATGTGAACTCAACATACAAGAATTCAAGTATATGTAATTGCAATAGAAAAAAATAAAGGCAGAAAAATATGTAAAATAAAACAATTCCTTTTTTTTTGCCATTTTCTCAGATGGCTTAGTCTTACAGCAGTTTGCTTAATCGTGCTTATTCTCATTCTAAGAAGCATTACTTTGAGTCACTGCATTGTATTGCACCAAACATCAACTCCTGCATCAGTCTTTGTCTGGAGTTCTTGCTTGTTAACAAGTCATGTCCCAGTCAGAGCAGTGCTCCTCTTTGTTTCATTAACACTATTTATTTATTAATAATTGTCCCAGAGTCCAAAGGTAGATCCTGGTAGCTCTGAGAAGCCCAGGAAAATTCGTAAGGTACCTAGGTATGTTTGTATAAGAAATTTGCTATTATGAGTAATTTTCAACTTACTTAAAGGGTCTTGGAACATATTGGTCATATAAAATGAGATCATTATGATACTACTTTCCTCATTTCTGACTTCACAGGCTATCAGTTTTTTTTTGTTTTTTGTTTTTACCTCTGCCTCATAAAATTCTTTCTTTCTTTAAGCCTTAGTTTAGGTGCCACTTTAAAAAGAAACATTTCCTGATCCCCTTGGTTGTGAAAACTCTTTCCCCTAGAAAAGCTTTATCACCCTCTCTTACCTATTTTTATTTATTTATTTTTCTTTTTATATATTTCCTACCATATCATGCAAACTCTTTTAGAGAAAGAACTATTTTGTTTTTGTCTTTGTATCATTAGTACCTAGAATAGTGCCTGTGATACTGTAGATTCCTAAGAAATACTTAATGAATGAATGGGAAAAGCTAGGAAGATCTGGTATACTTGTTGAATGAAATTCAGACAGTTACTTAATAAATAAAATTACATATTAATTTTCAAATTGCATGAATGAAGTAATTTTCTATACCTGGGAGATACCCACACTGATGAAATTTTAGATTTGGATAAACACTCAAAATTAGTTTTTAGTTCAGCCTGGACTAAAGTGATTTTGGCAAAGGAGAAGAAAAGGCATATTTGAAGGGGATTGTGGGGGAAATAAATGACAGGTTTTTGACAGTTGATTGGATTTGTCAATTGATTTGGGATCGAATTTGACAATTGATTAGGAGTTGAGGGAGATTAAAAATCAAAAATAAGCAAGGGTTTAAATGTGGGTGATTGTATACATCACTGAAAAAAAAAGGAAAGGGAAATAAAATTTCATTTGGGAATGCATTTTGAGGTGATGGTGGAATATCTAGATCAAGGTGTTCTAAAGCCAGTAAAGGGATGGTGCTCAAACCAGAGTTCTGCAAACTATTATCTGAAGACCATATCCAGCCTGTCCTCTGTTTTTGTTCTTTATGAGTTAAGAGCAGTTTTTACTTTATCGAATAGAGAAGTTTGAGAACTCTGTAGAGGGTCTCCTTTAAAGATTCAAGAAAGAGCCAAGAAAGAGCCAGTGAAGGGGTAATTAGAGATGCTAGAGGAGAATCATTAGAGTATCTCAGAAGTCAAGGGAGGAAGGTATATGTAAAGAGATGAAATGGTTAACAGTGTCAATAGCTGTGATAGTGTATAGATTCTTATACCAATAGTCAGACAGACCTGTGTTCAAGTTTCTCCTAATGCTTACTTGCTATGTGTAACAATATGCAAGTAATTTCAGTTGTCTGTGGATATTTCTTATTTTGTAAAATTGATATAATGACATACATTTCATACATGTGAGAAGGTTGTTGAGCGGTTCATATAAAACAATATATGCAAAGTCCTTTGCAAATCACAACATACTATATGAATGTCAATTATTATTACTTTAAAACTTGACTCTAGTTTTTTATTTGATGATAAGATTATTATAGATAACTTTTGAGAAAACAATTTCAAGAGTTTTCTTCTTTTATGTAGACTATCATTTGTTTAAAAAGAGAAAAATACATAAAGAATTAATCACCAAACAATTTTATAAGCTTTAGAAATTATACTGTTGCTAATTTATGAGAAAGGTTGTTTGAATGTCCATCTTGGAACTCAAATAGAACTTAAATAGAACTGTTAGTTCACTAAATTATTTTATTTTATTTTTAATAGAAGATTCATAAAACAAAGAGACTCTAGAAGACTAGATGATTTGGTGAATGGGTTGGAGAAAGTGGTCTGCTTCTTTGGTCTTTTCTTGACTGCATAAGTCAAAAAAGAGCTCTCCACCACGTGCTTACTTGAAGCTTAAGTACATAATCAAAATTAATCAAATCTAATTAGTCATTTCAATATCTGTGAAAGAAGAAATGCAAATGTCTCATCCATATTTTTCTTTTTTTCCATGGCAAATCTCAAATGAGTGGGAGATCTTTGCACTATGGAATGAGACAGATATTCCCATTAATATTGGTCAAGGGTGTCTTTTTTATGGTATATGGGACTCTCTAATTGTCCAGGTCTTGTACTGATAACATTGCCACTGTATGTAAAAATAAGGTCTTATTCTTTAAAATTCTTGGTGGCCTTTTGTGTGAGTAATTTTCTCAGGTATTTACAGAAAATGTGTAGTACAAGTTATTATGGAATAAAAACATTTTTTTAAACCTTACCTCCCATCTTAGAATCAATATTGTGTTTTGGTTCCAAGGCAGAATAGTGGTAAGGGCTAGGCAATGGGAGTTAAGTGACTTTCCCAGGGTCACACAGCTAGGAAATGTCAGAGGCCATATTTGAATCCAGGACCTCCCATCCTTAAGCCTGGCTCTCAATCTCCTGGGCTACCCAGCTGCCCCTTTAACATGTTTGTAGCTCTGAGTCATGGAGAAATATTTCAGGGTTCCAGGAAATATTGGTGGTAAGCAATGAACAGAGAGATCTACTTGCTTGCAATCATATCATGGTGATACATTTGACTTGGGCACATTATTTTACAGTTGGATAGATTATGAAGTCCCAGGTAGAAAAGAAAGATGTGAATTACATTAGGCACTGAACATTTCTTTCACTTCTGAATACTATTATCAGAAATCCCATATGTTCTTTGCTTCAATGGTGTTCAGGTGTTCAGCTGTGTCCAACTCTTAGTGACCCCTTGAACCACAGAATGCCAGGCCCTTGTATTCTCTTCTATCTTTCAAAGTGTAAGTTCATGACACTATCTATGCATCTCACCCCCCACCATCCCCTTTTGGTTTTGCCCTCAATCAGGGTATTTTCCAATGAGCCCCATCTTCTCATCTTAAGCTTTAGTTTCAGTATTTGATCAGTGAATAATCTGAAATTATTTCTTTATTAATTTGATCTCCTTGCTGTCCAAGAGACTCTCAAAAGTCTTCTCTAGCACTCTAGTTCCAAAGTGTCTATTTGGAGGCACCCAGCTTTCCTTATAGTGCACCTTGTGTACCCATATATTGCAACTGGAAAAAACATAATTTTGACTATACCACATATAGCTTTTTTTGCTACTCAACTTGTATTTCTTTGAAGGACCCTTTAGTAAAGTTCCATAATTGGAGCAAGGTAAGAACGTAAGATGTTGAGTAGATTATGCCATTGTGGGCTCTGGAATCATGTTGAATATTTTTCCTTTCTCCTTTCCTCTGTGACTTGCCTTTAATGTATGAAATAAGTATAAGCCAGTTCAAACTGAGTGGTTCTCCACCCAAACTGGGTTGAAGTATGCGGTCCAATGGGTAAGGAAGAATCAGATATTTTAAAATTGTATATAGAAGGATTTGATGGAGAGTAAACTGCCATTTGCATGTGGAGTGTTTCTTTATTCAGGACTCTGAACTGGTTAATGTGTTTTCAGTAACCTGTTAGTAAGTCAATTAGTGTCCAACTTAACTGGGGTAAATATAGGGTAACTAACTGGAAATACATGGAGAAACAGAATTTCTCAAACACAAATGAAGGGAAAGATGATTATGCAAGTGTATTGCAAGAGGCTATCTAGACCATGGTCTACTTCAGCAATATTATCAAAAACCTTCTTTACCTGTTGTATAGGAAGGGCAGAGTTGATGCTAAAACCTCATTGAAATCGGTGGAGAAGGAAGAAAATGTGTTTGCAAAATTTGATGGGTTAGACAAGTAAATTAAATCTGGAAGTGCGGGCAAGCAGCACAGATGCCAAAATTGCAGCCCTTGAAAAAGAGGAAATGGAACATAAGGCTTTTTCTACATGTGTGATTAAATCTCATGGGCCCACGGAGAGGAAAATTGAGATGCTGGAGAAACAGATGATGCCGTAAAGTGAAGTGTGCTGGCTGAAGTAGAGGGTGAAATGCCCCAAGGGAGACAGGATTATTACAACATTATTACATGTTTTACGTGGGGGCTACCTATGTAGACCAGTCAGAAACTTCACCTTGTACAGCATGTAGCCACCCATCTTTTTATAGATCCATATGTTGTCAGTATGCCACTCAGTACTGGCTCCTGGCTTCTAATGGCAATTCAAGGCAATTTAAATCTTTTAAATACCTGTGAAGTTTGGGAACACTTAATTCTGTAATGTGAATAGTTGTCAGGAGAAATCAGATTGCTTTGGAAGTGGTGATATTTACACATTGAGCGGCTAGTGGTAACATTATTTTTTAATGGGAAAATCTCTTCCGTCTTTCGTGGCATCCCCCTACTCTATCTGTACTCAGGATTGCAAATCTTTTACCTATCTGAATGATTATACACATATATGTATAAGCATCATTTTAGTCGGAAACTTTTTGAATTAAAAGCACCATTTAGACACTGAATTTTTGTGTACTTGACACTGAAAGGACTGCTATTGTTGAGTTCATTCAAATCTGGAGACTTTTAAAGACAGGTTTCCAATGCAAGTAGTGGGATATATATATAATCATTACAAAAATTAGGCTATTGAAGGTTTTGAAATTATCTGTCCCTTGTGGGTTTTCTTTGAGAACTTTATGATTGAAAAAATGGAAAGATGAGGTTGCTGTCAATTTTTTAAATTTTCTTAACCTGTCTTTATTTTTACTATTTGTGCAGGCCAATGAAGTAACTGATTAAAGGCTGTGTGATGGATTTTGCTAGTGGGGTGGGGAGTTAGTTGCTGAATGAATCACTTTCTTACCATAAACTTCCCAGCTCACTTTTTTCTTGGCATCCTCTTTCTACTCACATATGAGTTGAGGTAAACCCTGTTAGTCACATTTCAGCCAGATTTTCTACATCGCTTTAAGTAGGACTTAATGGCGGTGGTAGGGTTCAATGGATATCTTTTATTTTTTCCCTATCAGTATTGGGTCTTTTGGAAATATGAGAAACCCTAGGTTTGCAGTGGAATATGTCTATTTGCCTCTGGAGTAGAAAAGTTAGGAAATAATAAAGATAATGGTAATGACTATAGCTATGGTGAGGCAATCTATTAGACAAAATATTTCTAGTTGTTTTAATTGTTTTCTTGCTTAGACAGAATGTTACCAATAGATCCTTCTTGTTCCCTGTCCTGGTCAGAGTATGTCTAGAATTTTGTTTTCAGTTCCAGACATCAAATTTTGATATAGAAGTAACAGTGATTTGGAAGGATGTAACAGTAGGGATGGGGTGGAGGTTGGGGAGTTGCCTATTCCACCCCATTCCTCTAGTGTCTTTAAATGAAACTTCAGAGTTTTTTTGCATGGCTCTGACACTAACAAATAAGAGATTTAATTGGAGATGAAAGTACATTGCTCAATTGCTCATCTACCACAAATATCAAGTAAACCTAGAGGAATTCCTATTAAGGACAAGCAGAATAGTAGAAAAAAGAAATAGACTAGATTTGAGGGACTTTCTGGCAGGATGTAGGTGCTGGCTGACTCACAAAAGAGTTGCCATATCCCCAAGGCTATGTGTGTTCTTTGTCATAAAAAAAGATGAAAATACTCTCACCAAAAAAGCATCTTAGTAGCAGCAATTCAGCAGAGGAGCAGAAATGATTGGAACACTCTAGCAGTAAAGTAGCAGATGGCAGTTTAGAAGAAAAAACAACACAGCATATGACAACAGTAGTTCTTCAGGAAAGTTGTAAGCAGCAGCACTGGAGCAGAAAAGTCTTTCAGCCTGGATCTACCCTGGGAGTAAGAGTTATCTTGGGTCTAAGTGTTTGATTTCCTGAAAATATATGGGCAGTTGTGCCTCATTCTATGTGAGAGAGGGAGAAGATTCTTCCTTCTTATTTATTTTGTCACATTATGACTAATTAATAACCGTTTAGTTGAGTTGATATATCTTCTGGCTTGGTCTGGTAAAAGGTAAACAAAATAAGGGAACTCATGACTTGTAATTTTGAATACTGCTGCCCCAGAGAGGCAACGATTGTGAGAAAACCAGGCCTTGTGAGAATCGATTGAAGAAATGAGAGCTGATTATTCTGAACAAAAGAAGACTTTGGAAAGACATGGTATCTGTCTGCAATTATTTGAAGATCTAACATATAGAAGTGAGATTAGGCTTACTTTGCTGAACCATGGAGGAAAGAAGTAGGGGCAAAGTGTAAAAGTATAAAATGATAGATTTTTGTTCAATAAGGAAAATATTTCCTAATAATTGGATCTTTCCAAAGTATAATGGATTGTACTGGAAAGACCCTAGAAGTTTTCAGGCAGAAACTAGATAACTATTAGGCAGGGCTATCATTAAATGGATTCTTATTAAGGTATGGTTTAGACTCTATTTCCTTTGAAGTCTCTTTCAATCCTGATATTTTGTAATTATTTAAACATTATTATTGAAGAACATTGGAGAGGGGTCATGCTACCTATGGGTCATGTCTAAAAGAACATTTTTTTTTTCATTTTGGCGGTTTAGAGGTTCCTCTTGGGCCTTTAATTCTATTTCATTCAGAGTCCTTCCATTCTAACTGTTCTTAATAAAAAATATCAGAAAGGCATTGTGCTCTGCTAGCCATATACAAAAGAAATTGTCTATATAGGACACACAACTGATTTTGGAAGGCAGAAATTGACTGATTTCTTTGGACATTCTCAGTGTTGCAAAATGGTAAGTCAAATTGATCCTGGAGTTATGTTTTTGTTTAAATTAAATGCTCATTAATGAAGAATCTTAAAATATGATATCATTTTAATGTATATATGCTATTAAGCATATCTAGAGTATTTATAGTTCTATAAGAGAATGAATTAATGGAAAACAAAATTCTGTCATGCACTGGTGCCACAGCATTGCAATGTAATATGTTTTAGGCTTTTTATAATTCAGCCTTTCAGCTGGATTAGACATGATCTAAGCTTTGGAATTCCAAATTATTTGGCTTAAATGATTTGAAAATAATTTCAATATTCAAGTTATCCTACCTTTTCCTGTATAGGAAATGATATTGATTGTATGATGAAGTAGTCCTGTAATACTTCATTTAGTCCATCTATTTACTCATCTAATTATTTCTGGATATATTTTCCAATATAAGAAAAATCTCAGAATTGAACCCTGCAATCAAATTATTAGTAACAATATCATATTACAAATATAAAGATTTAAGAAAAAATACATTCTTTTCTCTCTCTTTTAAAATCTTTGTGTGATGCATTATGGCCTAGAAAATATGATGAGGAACAAAAGAAGACTTTGCACTGACTTTTTTATTTACAATATGCTTACTTCATTTTCTTCCTCACCACCATACTTTTTGAATATACAGAGCCATAGCTCAGAGGTAAGTGAAAGTCTACATGAATATTTTTCTTTATTCCTTTCAACGAATGGCCTCTAGAACTCACAATGGATCTCACTGATAGTCAATAAAGGCTCACTGATTATAATGATAAGGAAGATGATTAGGATTTGTCTTATGAATGAATTGATGATGAATTAAGTGCCTGGCTCCTTTGAATTGATGTATTTCAGAAAAGCTTCCCAATCTAAACATATTTGTCAAGATGCCTAAAATCCCACTATTAAGGTTTCATTATACTGAGTCTTAAAGACTTTTCTGTTTATAAGAGTCTCTTATTCAAAACAAAATACTCTTGGGAGGGGAAAACAGCTTATGAGGAATTCATTTGTCAGGTCACTTTTATTTTTTCCCAACTGTGGTAGCTACTCCTTAGAAATGGAACATGGCATAGTAACTAGAAACCACTTGGATTAAGAGAGGTTGTGGAATAAGATATGAGGAGAAAGTGTTCTGAAGTTGAAGGAAGAAAATACCATAATCCATCTTTAATAATGTCACAATTTTTCCCACACTCTGGTTTAATGATGAAGACTATCATCTGAGTTACCATTTGAACTAAATTATTCCAAATGTAGCTATGTTAACTTAGATGATATGATCAACTTTATCACATACACACACACACACCACACATATATGTATTCATGATTCTATGAGGTTGATGAAAATGTATTTTCTTTAAGGAGGATATATGTTCTATGTCTCTTTTGACATGCAAATTTCCCACTTTTTAAATATATAACTATATATACCTAATAATAATATAATACATGATTTTTATATATGTAATAATAAATATGCTTATCCAAGATAAACAAAATCTCACATTATTTATGTCCAAAAATCTATTTCTTATTCTCTCCCCCCCCTCCTTCACACACCTCACTCTTCCCCAAGAAGGCTGGTAATATGATATGGACTGTACATATATTATCATATGATACATATTTCTCTGTTCATCAAGTTGTAAAACAAAGTATATTCCTTACACTAGAAAAGTTCATGGAGGAAATAAAGTGAAGAATGCTATGTTTCAATTTGCATTCAGATTCTGTTCCTTCTGTGGAGGTGGATATCTTTTTTTGTTATGAGTTCCTTGCATTTGTCCTGAATCCTTGTTTTGTTGCTAATAGTTGTCACAGTTGATCCTCACGTATTATTCTTGTTCCTGTGTACAACATTCTCCTGGTTCTGCTCACTTCACTTTGCATAACTTCATATGAGTCTTTGTTTTTGTGATCATCTTGTTTGTCATTTCTTATGGCACAATAGAATTCCATTAAAGTCATATACCACAACTTGTTCAGACATTCTCTAATTGATGGACAGCTCTATAGTTTCCTATTCCTTGATACAACAGAAAGAGTTGCTGTAAATATTTTAGAACACATGATTTATTTTCCTTTTTCCTTGGTCGTCTGTATCTATTGTTGAAATTAGTGATTTAAGTTGAAAGGTAATATTAAAAATTGTTGCTGTAGTAAATAGCTCCCAAGAATTTAGGAGTAGAGAAGGATGAATTGGCTTTTTCAAGGCACTCAATACTACTGAGTAAATAATTTATATAATATTTTAATTTTTTCTTATTTAGTTTAGTTAAATTGTGTATCTCTCAAATTATAGTAAAATTGGATTAACATAGTAATAAAAGAAAGCCAACATATTGGATTATTATTTAGCATTGAAATATTATAGTTTTGCATCTCATTTGAGGTTAAAGGAAGGAAAATTACTATATAATCTTTTTTTAAAATACCTTTACCTTCCATCTTCAAATTAATACTATGTATTGGGAAGTGTCTGAGGCCAGATTTGAATCTAGCACCTCCCATCTCTAGGCCTGGCTCTCAAACCAGTGACCTACCCAGATGCCCCCTATATAATCTTAAGAAAAAAACAACAAGCATAATGAGACTGAAGTTTTACGTGTATGACATATTCTAGAAGCAATGTGATATTATTGAGTGACATAGTAATTAGTAATTTAAGAAAGGTAATCTACTATTGTAGAAAGTTCTAGGAATTATAAGATTTGAGTTTTAGTTCAGTCTCTAAGACTTATTAGTTGTGTAATCTTGGCCAAGTTAATGAATTTAGCTAGAGAGTCTAGGCTCTGAGAACTAGACTCTGAGAGTCTAAATTTTCTTATTTACAAAATGGGGATGATACCCACCTCTCATGAGGATTAAATAAGTTAATATGCATGAAAATGTTTCGAAAACTGTCAAATTCTATACAATAAAATGAATTATTATTATGGTAACTTCAAAAGTGGCTTAAATTATGGCTTCTTAAAGATTTTTCTAACATTCCTTTGCAAGTTTGATATAGTCTTTGGATCATTTCTCAGAATAATACTTTTAAGTAGATACGGTAAAATACATAAGATCAAAAATTAAGGGAAAATCTATTACATATTGAAACAAGATTTATCGTCTCTCTCTCTGTCTCTGTCTCTTTTTCTCTCTTTCAAAGTTAAGAACTCCTTTTTAAGTATTGGCTTAAATGGCATCTATTTTGAACAAAATGTAAAAGTGATTTAAATTTTCTGATTTATATACAACAGTGCTGCATAGGAACAAACATTGAACTTACAGTTAGAGGAATAGTTTAAGATGTAGAGTGAATCACTTATAGACTTGCATTTCGTCATCAATAAAATGAATAGTTTGGAGTATTGGGAATTCAAGGAAGACTTGTACCTCTGGTATGACAGCTTGCCAAAGTCTTTTTTTTTAGAGATGCTTTCCATCTCTGGTGTTCACCTGACCCTAAGCTCTCATTTCTGGCTCTAAGAAACTGTAGCATGTTGCAGTCATCATACCAGTAAAACCATCTTGGCAGAGAAGGCAAACCAGATGGGGGGAGGGCAACAATCAGGTCTCTAAACCACTTATGAGTTGACTCCAAGCACGTGATGACTTCCCTAGTAGAACAGATAGATGTTAAATACTTATTCCCATGGGCCATAAAGGTGATGAAAGCAGGTGTTGTGGACTGCTCAGAGCTTGGTTAGAAACTGAAGACACATTGCATCCTGAGCCATTGCCAGTCATTCTGACTTTTTTCTTGCCATGGGACTTCAATGACTCTGGAAGAGAGTGAGGCTGACAACTTCTTGCAACTCTGCCTCACTTTAATCCAATTAATGAACAAGCCAAAAGACATCACCTATACCATACTATTTTACTTTATCATTATATTATTATATTATTTCTAGCTTAAAGTCCTAAGGCAGCTGGTAAATGATGAAACAGTAGGGTGGATACACTGGGAGAAGTAGTCACAACTGTGCACAGGGGTAGTCCAGCACATAGGGTCACATTTTCACTGGACTGAAGGGACAGTAGGATTTAGTGGTCCCCTGAGTGTCTGAGCAGCCTTTTTAAAGGACTGCACTGCTTATCTCCTAGTGTGAGGAAAGGGCTAGAAAGAGTGTCTTAAATTTTTCTGCTTCATTTAACTTAACCCTGGTCTACTTACCAAGGCAGGTGGGAAGCCTACCCTAGTAGAAACACAAAAAATGTGCAAAAACTTTTATGAAGATGATTCCATTACAGGTACATGGAATATGTGTATACTTATGGACAACAGGAAATCCAGTAAATGAAAGACAATAAGCTCTCATTGCTAAAGACCTCAGCAAAAATGACATCTAAAGAGTAGCCTTGAATGAAACAAGGTTGGCAAATGAAGGTTAGCTAACTGAAGTCAGAGTCAGATACATGATTTTATGGAGTAGTTGCCATGTTGAAGAGATCTGTGAAACTGGTATGGATTTCACAACCAAATCTAGTCTAGGTGACACACAATCCCAAAGAGTGAACAACAGGATTATGACAATGTGATTGCCACTTGTAGGAAAGTGCCATGTCGTAGTCATCATCATCATCATCATCATCATCATCATCATCATCATCATTATCATCAGTGCATATACTTCCATTTTGATGAAATCTAATGAGGTCAAAGAAAAATTTTATAAAGACTTGGAAACACTTATCAACAGTGTGCCAAAAAAAGACAATATGCATTTCTAGGTGATTTTCATGATAGAGAAGGCACAGACTATCAGATATGGCAGAAAATACTTTGAAGGATTGAAATCAGAGAGAGCAATGCTAACAGGTAATTTATTATTGAAGACTTGTGTATCTCATGACCTTCTCATTCCAAACACTATTTTTACCCAAGTTCAAGAAAACTTCATGAATTCATACCCAAAGTAAACAATGACATTTAATAGACTATGTCCATGTTGGCAAATCTATGGCAAATGTGCCTGAGGGGGCACTTCCCCTTCCCCTCTCCATGTGCTCCTGAGGAAATTTCTCACATCACTTGCCCCTCTGCCCAACCGTCCAATGAGAGTGCTTCCACCCTCACCTGTCTGGGGTTGGATAGTGGCTCACATGCAGTGTGATGGTCTCTAAAAGTTTTGCCATCACTGAACTATGCCATTTTAAAAAGAGATGTACAGGACATGAGTGACAAAGCTGTGGCACTATGTGCTGGACTAATAATAGAATTATCTGTTAGTTCAATGCTCATTACACTATACAACACTGGTGTGCATAAATCAGAAAATTTAAAAAATCATTTTAATATTTTGTACAAAATAGATGCCATTTAAGCAAATACTTAAAGGAGTTCTTAATTGAGAGAAATATCTTGCCTCTAAACTAAGAATTTCAGGGACTGAATTTTTTGTCAGAGCTATAAGAGGTTTAGTGTTTTCTCCTTAGCAAGGTATCCACTGCCTTCAAAACCCTGTTGCTCCTAAAATTTCTCTCAACTGTTTCTTAGTGAAGGGGGTGCTCAATTTCTCAATATCTTCAATGAATTTAGGGAAAATTGAGTAGGCATTAGAAGTTAAAATAAACACTAAATATTCTACTTGGGGGAGACACCACTGAACTTTTGCCTTTGAGACCTTGGGGTCTCTCTTATGTAGTTCTAAAAGAAGATGTTTGCTATCTTCCTGGCAAACTATGGCATTTGGTGAGGCCAAGAGTAAATAATCCAGAAATTGTATCACACAGCTCTTCTGAAACTTAATATTTCCTAAATCCTATCTTAAAATTTGTGAGAACAATGTAGAACTGTCCATAAACCCTTCTGGTAACTGAGACCATGTCTATTTGAAACCTTTCCAGGTAAAGGCAAATATATTACTGGGATTTTCATGAATAGGTATTGGGAAAAATACCAAACACAGATAACCACAATTAAATCTGGCTGGTCTGGGAACCACAGGGTGTCTTTTTATGACAGAATTATTTATAGCCCTTAAATCCTGTAAAAATTGATATATGGGTTTTCAATACAAGCCTAATTTTGGATTTTTTATAAGTACAATAGGTGTCTTATATTCAGATTTTCATGGAATTATTATTCCTTGCTCAATTAATGAATCTATCACTGGGGGTAATTCCCTCAATTGCCTCTATTGATAGGGGATACTGAGGAATGGATCACCTTTTGTCTTAATTTGAACAGGAAAGGCTGATTTGAGCAGGCCTACATCAGAAGAAGATGTGGCCCAGAGAAACTCAGGTATATCAGCTGGGATTTCAAAGGTGGGAGGTTCTTTCACCTCCTGACTGTATAAAAGAAATACAGGAAACAAATTTAAGGATTCCTTAAATTAAATTAAATTCCTTAAATTAAAGGCAATTTTAGCATCATAGAGCCATCTTGAGAGCATGTTATTGTAACTCTAAGTTTCCATAAAACATCTCTCTCTAACAAATTTATAGGGGAACCAGGCATTAAAAGGAAAGAATGTTCTACTGATAGGGGTCCCATAGACACCATTCAAGGGGAAATATTTGGCACCTTTATAGGTGCTCCTGATATACCTACTACATTTAAATTATATTCAGAATCAGGTTTACTCATCAATACTGATCTCAAAGCTCCAGTGCCTAAGAGGCAGTCATAATACATGTTCCCAACCTTCAGGGTTACATGAGGTTCCTTATTATGGGGGGAAAGAATGGACTTGTATAACTGGTGTTAAAATATTAGGGTCTGGGAAATCAAAGGTTTCACTCTCTGATTCCCAAGCCCTTTCTCTCACATCACACCTTAATAAAGATCCCTGGCTATTTCTCTGGGGTCCCCCATGATTAGGGGGATTTCCATCATGATCATAGTGTGGATGAGCCCCATTTTGGGTATTTTGGTGTGAGTTGCCATTTGCCTCATTATTATTTCTAAATGAATTCCTATTATTATTATTTCTAAAGTTTTTGTTATTTCTATTTGCCCGATTCTACTTCTTATAGTTCACCATTATGTGACCCCTTTTTTCCCACAGAAGAAGCACATTAATGGTTGATTTGTGGATTCCTGCAAAGGGATTATGGCCAGTCCTTGATATGCATTTCCTTTTTCAATTTTTTTCTACTAGTACTTTTATTTCTTTCCTTAATTCCTCCACTTAGTCATTGTTGTCTTCATCTTTCTTTTCATGGCTGTTAAAGACATAAACTACTACTCTTCTCAATTATTTGAGATCCATATTAACCCAGTTAGGGAAGTTAGACTTAAAATAGTTTTTGACCAGTTTATGACAATTTTTTAATAAACTGTCTTCTTAATTGTCTGACAACCCTTTCTCTGAAAAGATCCAGGTCTATTTATCTACCTGTTAGTTCAATAAGTATATCCATAAACTGGGAGGTATTTTAATCATTTTTGTTGGAGATTTTTGAATTTGTTTCCATGTACCAGGTCTATCAGAACAAGTTCTCATTGCTTTTAGTAATGCCTCTCCAGCCTGGCACAATTTCAAGTAAGCTTCCTTTTTATTCTGATTCCATTTTAGGTCTTCCAGTAGCTAATGAATTGCTCTCTTTCCCTGGACATGATTAACAAGAGAAACAATTTTTTTATCTTTCCATTAAAAATGCTTGGAGCAAAATTTCCACTTCAATTCACGTGGGATCATAAGTGCAGTAAATACTTTCTAGCTTTTTTAAAATTACAATGGGACCATCACCAAAAGAAGGAATATTTTCCTGGAATCTGTCAATATCTTGTGGAGTGAAAGGAATATGGTGTCTAATAGTCACTAAATTTCCACTTTTATTGTAAGTGGGTACTTCCCTTAAGAGGAATAACTTTAACTGAATTATTTTTGATTTCTGTTGCTTATTGTTGTGTTGTAATGGAGTAGGTGAGCTGAGAGGGAGGGATTGGTCTGGGGGTGCAGGGTAGGGCAAAAGGATCTGGGATGGGGGATGGGGAGGGGAGGAAGAATGAGATGTAGGGGCAAGGGGGGATGAGTCAGACAGGGCAGGGAGAAAGAGTAAGATAAGGTTAAATTTGGTCAACTTAAACCAACATTTAATACTTTCTGACAATTAAAAAAAATTCTGAGCTGGACCTATTAACCTCCCTCAAACACTTTAGAATTCTAGGCTGTGAGATAGCAACTTGTGGGGGCAAGACAGCACCCCAGGAGGCAGGGAGTCAGGAGGGTGGAAGTATGTCCCCAGGTAAAAACCTGGAGAAGGCCAATTATTGCCTAATTAAAAATACCCAATCTCCCAGGCAGCAGCAAACAATTGCCAGTTTACTAAGCTGTTTTTAGTCACCCCTCTACCCTGAGTAAATTTAAGAAAAAAGGAGACCAATCTCACCATTCATGCAGCAGGCTCAGGCAATCAGTAGTGGTTGGGAAGCAGCAGTGGCAGAAATGGCTGGAGTGAGAGGAGTGGCAGGCACAGAGAGCAGTGGGAAGCAGAGGGGATTCTAAAGCTTTTTGTATGAGACCAATGGCTGTTGCCTTGAGGCTAATCTGTCTTTTTGTCTATTTCAAAAATTGCTCTTAGTCACGGAAAGTAAAAAGTGAAGAAAACTGAATATTGAGGGTATTTGTTAAACCTTTGTGATCTATCAAATGTAATAATGAAAGTAAACTATCAAATGCAATATTAATTTTTAAAAAAGAATGTCATTGCCATCTATAAAATTAACTTTCAAGTCAGGAATCTGTTAGTAGCTCTTAACAAGTAAGTTTTAATCAAAATGAAGATAAAATAAAAAGAGGGAAATGTAGGAAGGAGACAGAAAATATCACCTACTAAAATATCCTAAGCTCAAACAGGAAGTTGAAATTCATATCCCACCAAGCTGCCATAGTCTGCAAAAGCCCTTGAGAGCACAGCAGGCAACAGAACTCCTACTCCAGATCATCTTCCACTCCAGGGCCAATGGACAGAGAGTACTCTGTGTCCCACGACACACTTTTATAAAGGTTAAAATTAATGGTTGGACAATGATTATATGAAATTATGTGATCACCAGTATTTATCATGTCTTGAGTTAGAAATTTATTTACAAATATTTACAAATAGAGAGAAAAACAATAAGAGAAATGTGAGGGGGATAGAGAAGTTATCTATCCTATGAACTTAAATGTTTTGCTCCAGGTCTGCTTAATCCAGGCAAAGATTAATTAGCTCTCAACCAGGAAGACTAGTAGTGAGTAACCATGCTGCCTCTTCCAAGATGGAAGCTAGTCTCTCCAGAAGCTAGGAAAGGGGTCAGCCCTTTATTTATCCAACAAAGTAATCCAGGAGTCAGAATCCAAGTAGAAGCTGAGCTCTGAGCCCACAATCCAAGCCTGTAGTCTCCAGCAAAGCTCCCTTGAAGACTATTTAAGACTCTCTCCAGAAGACAATCTCTTCAGACTATCTTCTCAAAGACAATCTCCTCTGAAGGAGTTCAGGACTTGCTTTTTATGGTGACTTCTTGTCCCCTCCCCTCTTCACAGGGGCCAATCACAGTTTCCAAATTATCTATCACTGCCCAGGGGGTAGTGTCAGTAGGACTGACTTCTCAGTTTCTGAAGGTTAAGTTCTCCTCAAAAAGATTCACAGATTCCTGGCTGATGGGATTTCTAAGAGTTTGAATTCTCTAAATACCTTGCTAGGTCCTGGCCTACTACTAAAGTAGAGTGTTTAATCTTTTGTTTCTTCAATTTAAAAGTAGACAAATAAGAGTAAATCCTGTCTTCACACATTGGTGAAGTACTAATTAGGGGTACTTACGTTATTGTTAACTCAAGATAGACAATAGAGTAAAGAATTCTCGTTCACACCTTTTTATTTCTGTCTCCCTGCAATGTACACAGACAAAATGGGATGTGGCATAGGACTAGCTTGTAGAGTAGATTTTATTTACACGATTCTATGCAAATCAATTAGTCTATGTTAAATTGTAATAATAACACTTATCTCCTAGGGTTGTTGTGGAAGTAAAATGAAATAATATTATAAACTTTAAAGATGTATATACATTATCCTTATTATAAATTATTTTATTGCTCCAAAAGTTCCCTGCAACTTCATTTTCTATCACATTATGATATTGTGTTCCTTGTAGTTACACTGTATCACCAGACATCAATTTGACTTAATACACCATAGGAAAATTGAATATACGTGCTTTGCATTAACTGAAGATTAAGATAATACTGGGCTCCATCATTGGAATATAATTAAAATTGTAATTTTTTTGCAATCATTGACCTTGAACTTATGAATAAAATCAACACACAATTTAAACAAGTTACCAGACATGGCATATGGTATATATAGGAATAACCATAAAAGGAGTTTATCTTGTCATGTAGGAAGAATTAAAAGTAACAGTTGGATATTCATGAATTTCTTGATCTTATTTATGTGATCTTATCAATATGGATATTCCTTCCAAGTGGTATGATATAATATGTAAGTGTGCTTCCCTCCCTTCTTCCCTCCCTCCCTCCCTCCCTCCTTCCTTCCTTCCTCCCTCCCTTCCTTCCTTCCTTCCTTCCTTCTTCCCTCCCTTCCTTCCTTCCTTCTTCCCTCCCTCCCTCCCTCCCTCCTTCCTTCCTTCCTTCCTTCCTTCCTTCCTTCCTTCCTTCCTTCCTTCCTTCCTTCCTTCCTCCACCCCTCCTTTCTTTCGTCCTTCTATCCTTCCCCCCTTCCTTCCTTTCCAAAAAAAGAAGTGTCTATTACAGTCTGATGGGTACTTCATATTTTTATATGCTTTATGGGTTTCCATTGAAAAAGAATTAATTACTATGCTGTCAACATTTTGGTAATGTTCCTTTCTGTACTATTTAGTATGTTTCTTTAAAATTGGGTGAAGATGAATGTATACATGGCTCAAATAGTCCCTTAGGTCAATACCTGAGGCCAACTCTCCTATGGGTATTGTAGACTTTATAAAATCTCTACATATCTTCCAAAGTAACAAATGAGGGAACCTCATTGATGCTTGAATAATCTATTATAAGAGGTTGTGGAGTTTATACAGCGATCAGGTAATGATTTAATGTGTTCCTTTTTCATTTTCACTCTGGGATATATGAAATCTTTTCCTTTTGGTTTGGTTTTCAATGCATATCATTACCACAATGCTGCTTAAACCCTGATGTGTACATAGGAATAAGGAGGAAACCTTTCTCCCATGTTTTAATAGTAAGGATAGATGAAAATATGAGTCAGTCCAGAGAGTGAATTGATCTAGAAGTGAAGTGAATAGGGTCAGTATTGGCTTCCTGACTCTCCCTAGGTCTTGGACAAGATACCCATCACAATTCTTCTTTCCAGGGATATGAAAGACTATCATCCCTTGTGGGCATTAAAATTAATAATCAATAAGTAATATATTTTATAAAGTTTTATTAATAATAAATAAAGCAAAAGAACTTCCTGTCTTCAGTCTGGTTGCAGGTCCAAGAGAGGAAGAGGGAGGAGTTACAGCCACTTAAATACAATCAGGAAAAGGGAATTTTGGGAAATACTAAGAGACTTCTGGGGGATGAAGTCCAAAGGCTCGAAATCTCTATTTATACATATCCCCCTATGATCCTATTGGGAAACCAGTTTCTCCAAAAGGATCATGGAAATATAATCAACTTAAAAATTGTAATAATTTGTGGATAAAAGGAAAAGAGAACTAAACCAATGTTTACTAGGTTGACAAAAAGCCAATTTTGGGGCAGTCCCCTTTGGCATAGAGTATACATTTAAAATAAAGGCATTTCAACCTCACATAGTTCAATTCACATCCTAAAGTTCACTCTGGATCTTTTTGTGCAGCATGTGGTCTCTGCAGGCATCTATCTTCATGGCACATTCTGGATTCTGGGAGGTAGCCAGTTTCTTATCTTAAAATTTCTGAAATTCAAATCAAAGTTCACAACAATAACTTGCCCCCCTGAGGTGAATAATGACGAACACATGGTTCACTCAGGGATACATGGCTGAGTTAAGAGGTATATGAATCAATTTGCAAAAGAAAATCAAAAACATGAAAAAATCCAAATAAAAAAGAAAAATAACTTGTGGATGAAATAAAAGATGTAAAAGACTTATGTCTAAAAAAACCCAAGCAAAGGAAAAACAAACCTATAACAGGTCCTTGAATCAGGCCCAATTAAAATGATTTAAGTAATTATGCACTACCCAATCAGTAGTCAGGACTATGGAAAGTTTTTGCCTGGTTTTGGAATCAGTACCATGTTTGTGTCATAAAAGGAGTTTGGTAGAACTCCCTCTTTGCTTATTATGTCAAATAATTTGTATAGTATTGGGATTAACTGTTTTCTGAATGTTTGATAGAATTCACTGGTGAATCCATCAAGCCCTGGGGATTTTTTCTTAGGAAGTTCTTTGATGGCTTGTTGGATTTCATTTTCTGATATGGGATTATTTAAGAATTCTATTTCTTCTTCTGTTAGTCTAGGCAGTTTGTATTTTTGTATATATTCATCCATATCACCTAAATTGGTGTATTTATTGCCATATAATTGGACAAAGTAATTTTTAATGATTGCCTTAATTTCTTCTTCATTGGGGGTGATGTCCCCCTTTTCGTCGTTGATGCTGTTAATTTGCTTTTCTTCTTTCCTTTTTTTAAATTAGGTTGACCAGTACTTTGTCTATTTTCTTTGTTTTTTTAAAGTACCAGCTTCTTGTCATATTTATTAAATCAATAGTTCTATCACTTTCGATTTTATTAATTTCTCCCTTAATTTTTAGGATTTCTAGTTTGGTTTTCTGCTGGGGGTTTTTAATTTGATTGCTTTTGAGTTGTTTTATTTGCATTTCTAATTGATTGATCTCTGCTCTCCCTAGTTTGTTAATATATGCACTCAGGGATATGAATTTACCTCTAATTACCTCTTTGGCTGCATCCCAAAAGGTTTGAAAGGATTTCTTGCCATTGTCATTTTCCTCGGTGAAATTATTAATTGTTTCTATAATTTCTTCTCTAACGAAAAAATTTTGGAGTATCATATTATTTAATTTCCAATTAGTTTTTGATTTGGTTTTCCATTTACCATTACTGATCATTATTTTTTATTGCCTTGTGATCTGAAAAGACTGCATTTATTATTTCTGCTTTTCTGCATTTGTTTGCCATGTTTCTGTGACCTAATGTATGGTCAATCTTTGTGAATGTGCCTTGTGGTGCTGAGAAGAAGGTGTATTCCTTTTTATCCCTATTTATTTTTCTCCATATGTCTATTAATTCTAATTTTTCTAAGATTTCATTCACTTCTTTTACCTTTTTCTTATTTATTTTTTGATTTGATTCATCTAAATTTGATAATGGTTGGTTTAAGTCTCCCACTAATATGGTTTTACTGTCTATTTCTTCCTTCAATTCTCCTAGTTTCTCCATTAGAAATTTGGGTGCTATATTATTTGGTGCATATATGTTGATTAGTGATATTTCCTCATTATCTAAAGTCTCTTTTAACAAAATATAATTACCTTCCCTATCCCTTTTGATCAGGTCTATTTTTGCTTTGGCTTTATCAGATAGCATGATTACCACTCCTGCCTTCTTTCTGTCAGTTGAGGCCCAGAAGGTCTTACTCCATCCTTTAATTCTGACCTTGTGGGTGTCTACATGCCTCATGTGTGTTTCTTGAAGACAACATATGGTAGGGTTTTGGATTCTAATCCATTCTGCTATTTGTCTACGTTTTATGGGTGAGTTCATCCCATTCACATTCAAAGTTATGACTGTCACTTGTGGACTCCCTGGCATTTTGATATCCTTCCCTAATTCTAACCTTTCTTCTTTAGCTCTACCTTTTAGTCCAGTGATTTACTTTAAATCAGTCCCCCTTGTCCCCTCCCTTGATATGTTTCCCTTTCTAGTCCCTCCCTTTTTGTTCCCTCCCCCATAAAATTTCCCAGACCCTACTTTATAAGATTGGATTAAGACCATTCCCCATTTGGGCAGTGAATTCTACTTAAAGCAGGAATGTGAGAATTCTACTTTACCTACTTGGGTCTGCCCTAGGGGAAGATAAATTTGTAAACTCTTTTCTGAACAATGAAAAGTACTTAAACCCATACTTTTCTTAAACTAAGTACCTATAAAGGTCAAGCAACTTGTGAATTTACAAGGAACAAAGAACTGGAAAACTTACTCAAAGCTTTCCTGGTGTGAATTACTCAAAAATCCACACCTTCTTAGGTGTGGACTAAGAATGGGCGGTCCTTTAGAAACATCTACAGTGATTGGTAGATGTAAGGACTTAGGGGAGGTGACAGAGGAAATTTTGCCCTTAAAAATAAGAGCTCAGAGAAGAGCAAAAGATCTGGTTTCTGATTCTCATTCTGAAGGAGAGCTCCTTGAGGAGCTCCTCTGAGGGGCTCTGTCCCTCTAGGATAGGAGCTCTGGAGGCTCTTGAGAGATGCCCTTTGAAACAATCTCTGGCTGGAAGACTCTTTGAGGAAGGACGCTGGCCTGGTGTCATTAGAATTCCTTACTTAGACAGATCTTATGGTGAGTGTTAAAAAAACTGACTGATTTCTCTCTTAAGGCTCAGGTCTAGGCCATATTGGCTTAAGGCCCTTCATACTTATTTCTTTCTTACTCTCTCTCTCTCTCTCTTTCTTTGATTACTCATTGTATTGTTAATTAAAATCTCTATAAAACCCAATTGACTTGGGCATTTGAATAATTGGGAATATTTCCCTGGCGACCACCTTATATTTGATTTTAAACCCAAGACACTGTAGTGAAACATTTCTGCAGTCAAATTTACTCACCCTCTCTAATATCTATCACGACTTATATATTCCACTATTTTTATCACTTCAGTTTAAGACCTCAACCATCTTAAATCTCACATAAGTAGTTAGGTAGTAGTGCATTGAATCTTGTGATATTGATCATCTCCATGATCTAGATGACCAGTGCCAGATTAATTCAAATTCTATGCATCAACACATAAACCAAAATAGTTTCAATATTTGCCATTTGGTTGTTTCCACTATACAACACATAAACAAATGAAGATTGTATGAAGTGGTCCAATGGGTCATAGAAAGCAATTCTGTAACTCAATATCTTCTGAATCATTAATATAATAAAATTGTAACTTACAAGAAACCTTTTAGGTCAGGGTAAATGGAAACTCCAGATAGAATATTATTAGAGAATGCATCATGACCAGATACACCTCTCTAGATGATAAAATATTTTTATTTTAGAAGATAATTCTTCAGTAGTGTGTTGATCTTACAGTCCAGGAATATTTATTTTGTATTAACAGAACTGTGCTATTTGTGGATTCTTTTTTAACAAAATCTCACTCAGGAATCTTTCTACTTAAGTGAAGGAAGTATTTTTAGGTGAATTCCTTTCCTTACAGTATTGGATTCTGGACTTAAAATGATGGACACTGATGGTTTCTGTGTGTCACCCAGAACAGTTCTAGTATAGTTTCACTAACAATTAAATGATTAATAAAATCTTTTGGAGAGTGATGATGGTGTCAACATGGAATCTAGGAATCCCAAACTTGTTACCTAGTGAGATCTGATGAACCCCAATTTTAGATTTAGCTTGTGTTATGGGTGTGGAGAGGTACCCTTTGGGTTCGGGAAGGATGCCTTTTGCAAACATGCAATGACTCCAAAAGTTAGCTTAAAACAAAAGAGATTTATTAATTTAGAGAGTGATGTTGAGAGTGGCCAGGAGGATAGCAAGGTAGAACAGCAAGATGGGGAGCAGTTCCCTGGGAGGACAGCATGAAAGGAAAGGCTGTTCCCCCAAGAGGACAGCATGGATGGAGAGGTTGTCCCCCAGACGACATCAGTTCTGGGGATTTTATACATTCTTCACAATAGTTAGTCACTCAGGCATGAGGTGGGGTGATCATACTGGGGTCTGCCTGGGGACATAAAGATCCCTTCGTTTTAGGGGACAAACAGATGTCTGATAGGATTGAGGTATGGTCTGAAGGTGCATCTTTCTGACCATCTAGAGGACGATCAAAGGAAAATAGTCATCTCAGGACTCTAGGTGGGGTCATTGGGTGTTTTTAGGCTCAGAGTTAGAAAACAACAAGGGAGTTCCCTTGATAATAGTTTGCCTGGGTTTCTGGGGTACAGTGCCCATGTCAGCTTGTAGATTGGAGACCCCAAAGCTTATACTTGTACCCTGTTCCCATGGGTATCTACCCTGAAGGGAATCCCAAGTTAGCAGTTTCAGACTGAATGGGAGACCCTCAGGGAAATGACAATCCTAGTTGGGTGAGATAAGCATATGTTAAGGACTCTCTTTGTTTTAAGTAATCTCCCCTATTTTTTTAAACCCTTACCTTCCATCTTAGAGTCAATACGGTGTATTGGCTCCAAGGCAGAGTGGTAAGGGCTAGGCAATGGGAGTTAAGTGACTTGCCCAGGGTCACACAGCTAGGAAATTACTGAGGCCAGATTTGAACCTAGGACCTCCCATCTCTAGGTCTGGCTCTCAATCCACTGAGCTACCCAGCTGCCCCCTAATCTCCCCTATTGTATTAGAACCTTTCCCAAGAAGATCCACACCTGAGCAGGAACCATCCTTTAGTATCCATTGTTAGTAGCCCTTTCTCTTACACCTTAGCCTCTAACTATGATTCCTTTCCCAAGCTTGATTGTATTCTGTCAGTGTAGTTTGAACACTCCCATTTTCTTTGTAGTTATAGTGATGTCAATCATCTTTCCCTGCCCCTGGATTTCCCAAATGGTATATAGATTCCCCAAATTCTTTTGTTCCTCAGAGTTGTCATCTAGCATTGTGGCACTTTCTAGGGATAACATCCCCAGAGACCAGGGTTTGCAACCTGAAAATGTTGTGGTGCCGACTCTGAGTAAAGGGCCAAATTGGACTTATCCCCATACTGATTAAAAACTTGGTTTTTCTGACTATTCAATAGTTCTGTATTATTTCCAAGTTAACAATGGATTCCACTATATTTGCATTTAAGACTGAAAGTATACTCTACCAAATTACTGTGTTGTATCCTTCCCTATCTTTCATTAGGTTTGGAAAGATAACTGCAGACTATTCCATTAGTCAGAAGCTTCAAAGGATGAATGAGGCTGTTGTTGTTGTTTTTTTAATAAAACACTTAACTTCTATCCTAGAATCAATGTTAAGGATTGGTTACATGACAGAAGAGTGGTAAAGGCTAGGCAATTGGACTGAAGTGACTTGCCCTGGAGTCGCAGGATGAGGAAGTGTATGAAGTCAAATTTGAACCCAGGACCTTCCTTCTCTAGGTCTGATTCTCCATCCACTGAGCCATCTAAGCTGCCCCAAGGCTGGTCTTTTAAGGTTCCCTTTCCCTTCTCTGTTTTCATTTTAGCATACCTTCAAAAGAACTTGATGACTTTTAATTTAACTAATAAGATCCTATATTGAAAGTATATCATGAGGGATCCTACAATTTAGTATTTTCTCTGGATCCTAAGAATTTTCTTCAGCATAAATAGTTAATCCATGTCCCCACATTCCCCAAATGATAAACGATTAGCACTTTTCTGGGTATACCTCCTCACCTGGAAAGTAATTTCCTCAAGGACATGCATCAGCAGAGAGAAATACATTAGAAAAGAGGAAAATAATGTTTCAAAGATTCATTGTTCAAGCTCTATAATAGCTAATTAAAAGGACCTTCATCCAAATTAGATTGAGCCAGGGGAGCCTACAATCAAACTTACTATAAGAAGCAGAGTTAAAACTAACCTCTGGCTATATCCTCCCTTTTCAAAGGAAGGATGTGGACCATTGATATACCTTGAGAGAAGAAAATGACTTTGTCTTTTCTTAATTTTCATCTTGTATCCACCAAGTTTAAACTGATTCTGACTTTTTCTGGGAGTTTCTTTTGTGCTTTCAAAGGAAAAAAAATGAGTATAACAATTAATACATTTTGACTCTGCTGGATAAATATTATTATTTAATGATGTATAAAACATCTCTATTCTAACAGCTTCATGCTGTGTATACAAATTAAAAAAATACAAATTTATGTTTATGTAAGTATGTATTTAGGACATTCAGTTTTCTTGTGTAACTATATGAGGAGTTATTTAAATTTGAATTTTGGTATCTATAAAATGCATATTTCAGAATGTGATGCATATTACATATTTTCAGATTCTCATCCTCAGACAAATGAATTTAGTTTTATAAGGATTAAATTCCAAAACTGACCATTTATGAGTATGAGATATAACTTGTATAATTCATCAATGTAGTATTCTAAAATATTTCTTATTTTTTTCATTTTGACAGTTATAAAACACCTACTATATGTTGGACAGCGCAGTAGACACTGGGGTAAAGGGATGAAAATGAAATATTCTGCTTTTAAGGAGCTTACATTCTACTTGGGGACCGGGGAGCAGAATATAATAGGTGCAAATAGATAAGTAAAAATGCAAAAAATACACAAAGTAGATATGAAGTGGGAGGGGTATAGGAATAGGGATCCAGAAGGACTTCTTGTAGGGAGATGGCACATGAGCTGAGCATTGAAAAGAGCTAAGAAAATATTAAAGTCAACCTTGTTATTTGAACACCTGTTTGGTACAGAATAGTATTTAGTGTACTTTCTATCTGTACATAATTTACATAAACAGAACTGCTGCTAATAGTCATAGAGAGATTCTAGAGATAATAAATGAGAAAAATGAAGTAAGGAAAGTCTCAACTGAGATAGATTATAAATTGCTGGAGGGCAGATATAGGTAAAAGTACCTAGAATAGTACCCATCTATATAATCTGTTACTTCATAAAAAATGCATTTTGATGATGAGAATGATGAAGTTTAGAGCCCAGAGGCTTTCACAGGCACTTCTGGATACTTATACAGCTGCCATAGGGATATAAGGATCTACCTACATAGTTTTAGGAATGAATGAGGGCAGATGGGGTTTCTTTAATGAGATGAGTGACTTGCAGTGTACCTTAAAGCAACTTTTAATAATTTACTTCTATGTCCTAGAGTTTATCTTCTTTAGACTATCACTCTATTTTCTCTAGTCCAATGTATGAGAAAATACCCCAATAACATCTATTCCTATGTAAGAAAGAAAAGATATATTCATGACTGTACCTTATTGCAGTACTTGAAGTCTTTTATAAATATTGCAGCACCCTCCCCAAATAATCCTTAAGATGAGCCCCAGGGCATTATTATGGATGAAAATACACCAGCTTTCATAGATACTGAATAGAAGATATTGAGGGGAAATGTTAAAACAGAGGACTGTACACCTTTTACAGCTAGTTCTTTTGAAGACAACAGAATAATTAAGGCCCACCTACAGCTTACCTTCTATAGGAACCCATAGCATGGGTCCCATTATCCTTTAATGTTAATAGGTTTCAATATGCATTGGCATAGAATCAGCCTCTAACTTTACAAACCAAAAGTCATTCTGGAATTTGTGATAAAAATGAAGTACTTTGGGGCATGAGGAGAGCTGAAGGATCTTCTTTAATTTCCCAAAGATGTTCCCATTGTTTGCTATTCTATTAGAAATTTATAAACCTTTAAAAGCCTCTGTCTAATTTGCAACCAATAAAATAATGTGATCAAATTTAAATATAACCTTTTTCCCTCATATATTCTTATATTTTATGAATAGATTTTTTTAGACATCAACAAGTGAGGTCTCTCATTCCAAACTTCATCCCACAGAAAATTTCTGTGATGATAATAGGTCAAAACTGCTATTTGTGATTGTTTTAAATATTCAAATTAAGATGTATGGAAGTTAGTCTATTATAAGGAATTAGGGATTTACCATGTCACAGGTGGACCTTGAAATATCTACTCAATAAGGAGAGTAGAATGGGATGGTACATGAGGAAGGAGAGATTGTTTCAAGTTCATGAAACAGTGGGGAAAATATATAGAGGAAAATGAAAGAAGCTAAAGGTAAGACAATTGACTTATAAGATGGTATAAACTTGCCTCTTCTGAGACTAGGGGTAAATGGCCTCAGCAATATAATGTTCAATAAGCTCAAAGATCCCAATTTTCTGGATAAGAAAATTGGAAAACAGTATGGCAAAAATAGTTTAAGATCAATATCTCATGCCTTATACCAAGATAAGTTCAAAATGGGTATATCACTTAAACAAAAAGAGTGATATTATGAGTAAATTAGGGGACCATGGAATGGTCTACCTGTTAGATATATGGAGAAGGGAAGAATTAAAGACCAAGCAAGAGATAGAGAACATTACAAGATTTAAAATGAATAAATTTGATTATATTAAAGAGATTTTGTACAAACAAAACCAACGCAACCAAAATTAGAAGGGAAGAAAGAAACTGGGAAAAAATTTATAACAAATTTCTCTGACAGGTCTAAATTCTCAAATATACAAAGAACTAAATCAATCATATAAGAAATCAAATCACTCTCCAATTGGCAAATGGTCAAGGGATATGAATAGGCATTTTTAGATGAAGAAATTAAAACTATCAATGATCATATGAAAAAATGTTTGAAGTTCTTCCTGATTAGAGAAATGCAGATCAAGACAACCCTGAGGTACCACCTTATACCTAACAGAGTGGCCAATATGACAGTAAAGGAAAATAATAAATGTTGGATAGAATGTGACAAAGTTGGGACACTAATGCATTTCTCGTAGACTTGTAAATTGATCCTACCATTTTGGAGGGCAATTTGGAATCATGCCCAAAGGACCTTAAAAGAATGCATGCCTTTGATCCAGCAATACCACTACTGTGTTTATATCCCAAAGAGATAAAAAATCTGGGCAAGGTTCTGTTTTCATATGATCATTGGCCAAAAATATTTATAGCTGTGCTGTTTGTGGTAGCAAAAAATTGGAAAATAGAGGGGATGTTCCTCAATTGGGGAATGGCTGAACAAATTGTGGCATATGATGGTGATGGAATACTACTGTGCTATAATGAATGATGAATTGGTGAATTTCTATAAGAACTGGAAAGACCTACATGATCTGATGGGGAGTGAAATAAGAACCAGATCATTATACACAGGAATTGTAATAATGTGGGACCATCAAAGATAACTGACTTTGCTATTAAAAGCAATGCAGTGGTCTAGGACAAATCTGAAGGACTTAAGAGAAATAATGCTATCCATTGTCTAAAGAAAGAACAGTGGGAGTAGAAATCCAGAAGAAAACATACGATTTATCATTCATTTATATGGGCATGTGATTTGTGGTTTTGGTTTTAAAGAATTACTCTTTTACAAAAATGAATAATATGGAAATGAGTTTGAAAGATTATATATACACACATGTACATATATTCACATATGCATATAATCCAGTGGAATGGCTTGTCAACTCCAGGAGGGGGAGGGTTGAGGGGATGGAGAAAACATGAATCATGGAATCATGGAAAAAATAAAAAAATTAATAGAAAAAATAATTTTGCCTATTCTGTAGCAATGACATTTAGTTGTATACTGTTTTATGTTGCCTCTTAATAGTCAATGTAGCTTCCTTAAGGAAACTAGTTAACGTGCTTTGTGAATAGAGTACAGAACTTGGAGTTAAGAAGATGAGTTAAAATCCTACCTCAGATATTAAGTAGCTGCATGACCATGAGCAAATATTTATTTCAGCCTCAAAATTCTCATCTTTAAAATGAGGAGGTTGAACTTGGTGGTGTCTTCTAGCTGTAAATATAGGATCTTATGACTCAAATTAAGGAAGTAAGTCTTGTACATTTTTATAGACCTCACAATTCCTAGAACAGTGCTGTCTGTATGCTAGATCCTCAGTAGATATGTCTTTAAAGAGTTTATAATATTGAACAGTCAGAGAGTCTTTGCATTCTTATAACCAGTGCTAAGGTCATTTGTAGCCAATTATTTGGCCTTAATAACTGACACAATGATAAATGGAAAGTGTTCTTTGGTCTTGGGAATTTCTCTGCTTCTGCAAGAATCTTGGCAGACTGGTGGGAAAGCAGGGAAGAGGGCAAAAACAATTAGAGGAATTAGAGTGGCTATAAATATAATGAACTATTGGTCCTTACAATTTGAGTGTCTTATCAAGTGATAAATGAGTAGACATGCCACTAGATAAATGAATAATATCAATCTTGATATTCTCACTATGAACAAAAACAAAAGACAAAAGGAAATTGCATCCAAGTTGAAGAAGAGTTAAAATGTTCTCCTTGGAGACGTAAATAAAGGAGTTGGCAGAGGTAATTGTGTTATCTATTCAAAGGCAAGAGGAAACATCTCATGGGATGGATGTTTGATAGTACTGTATTTGCACATGTATACAGACCACTAAGGTGCTAACTATAGCACATGTATAGAACCCTTCTTGTAAAGGGTGAAAGAGTTAGAGAAATTCTATGAAAACTTGATAACACCAAAATTAAATCAATCTAATTTTTGATTCTTCTTTATTTCAATGCAATGGTGTACATTATCAAGGATAGAAAAAGTTAGTAAAGATAGTTTGGAAATAAGAAATTAAAAAGACAAAAACTTCTAGATTATAAAAAAGCTGTAAGTCTTAAAATATTATGTACATATCTAAAATAATGGATTCAGGAGGTTCTGGTCTTGGTGAACAACAAATAGCATCATGAAAATGAAATTTATTTTTTAATAGACAAGAAGTGATAATCAGGCATAGATATGCAATCAGATAGATCACTGACTTATTAGAGCAAAGAAATCACTCAAAGAAAACTAAAACTAATTGGAAATCATAGAAATTAAAAATGATATAATGAAAACTGAATGTTAGAAAATCCTTGAATAAGTAAAACTAAGAGTTGGGTTTATGAAAAAAACCAACAAAATATAAAAACTATTGGTTAACATAATTTTAAAAAGATAGAAGAAAACCAATTAACTAGCATCAAAAATGAAAAGGGTGAATTTACTACTAATGAAAATTAAATCAAAACCATTATTAGTAATTTTGCTTAATTATATAACAAATTAAATAATTTAAGTGAAATGGATGAATACTTACAAAACTATGAATTGCCTAGAGTAATAGAGGAGGAAATAGAATATTGAAACATTTTATTTTTTTCCCCATGGTTACAAGATTCTTGTTGTCTCTTTATCCTCTTCCCTCTCCCTCTGAATTTGATGAGCAATTTCACTGGGTTAATCATATATTATCACTCAAATCATATTTCCTTATTCATTTTAAATGAATAATAACATATAATATAATAACATATACCTACATAAATAAGGAAAAGTCATATATTTTTCTTCTGGATTTCTACTCTTATAGTTCTTTCTATAGATGTGGATAGCATTTTCTCACAAGTCCTTCAGAGTTGTCTTGGATCATTGCATTGCTATTAGTAGCAGAGTTAGTTACATTTGATCATCCCACAATGTTTTAGTTATTGTGTATAATGTTCTCCTGGTTCTGCCTATCTTACTCCTCATCAGTTCATGTAGGTCTTTCCAGTTCTTGTAGAAATCAAGAATTATAGCATAATAGTATCCCATCACCATTATATACCACAATTTGTTCAGCAATTCCCCAGTCAAGGGATACCCCCTTATTTTCCAATTTTTTCCATCACAAAAAGTGCAGCTATAAATATTTTTGTACAGACAGAACCTTGTCCATCTTTTTTGAAAATCTCTTTTGGCTACAAACCTAGTAGTGGTATTGCTAGATTAAAGGACATACATTCTTTTAAAGCCTTTTGGACATAATTCCAAAATACTTTCGAGAATGGTTGGACCAATTCACAACTTCATCAGAAATGCATTAGTGTCTCAATTTTGCCATATTCCCTCCTACAATAAACATATTTGAGAAAAAGAAATTGAACATGTTATAAAGGAGCTTCCTAAGGAAAAAAAAACACATCAGGACCAAATGATGGATTTACAAAAAAAAATTTCCAAACATCTAAATATCATCTAATTCTAATATTAAACAAGTTATTTAGGATAATTGGTAAAGAAGGAATCCTACTAAAGTACTTTATGAAACAAATATGGTGCTGATACCTAAACCAAGAAAACTAGAGAGAAGAAAGCTTTAAGGAGGAGAGTGATCAGGGTCAAATGTGATAGAGAGGTCAAAAAACTGAAGATTGAGAAAAGGTCTGGATTTGACAACTAAGAGATCTGAGAGCAGTTTCAGTGCAATGATAAAGTTGGAAAGCCAGATTGTAAGAGATTAAGAAGAGAGTGAGAAGAGAAGTGAGAAGAGAGAAAGATTAGGCACCTATTGTAGATATCTGTTTTAAAGGAATTTAGCCACAAAGGACAGAAGAGATATAGAACCATAATTATCAGAGACAGAAAGCTCAAGTGAGAGTTTTTTGAGGATGGGAGAGATATGGGAATGTTTTGGGCAGTAGAGAATGAGTTAGTAGAGGAGGGTAGATTGAAAATAAATGTTAGAGTGGGGATGACAGAGGAGCCAATTAATTGGAGGAAATGGGAAGCAATAGGATTGCTTAAGGAGATAGAGGAATTAGCTTTGGTAATAAGGAAAATTAATAGTAATATTATGCTATATCATTTGATAATATTATTCTGTAATGCATCCATTTCCTCATTTTGTTAAAATCCCCTCTCTTATCCTAGCTCAAAAGGAAAACTCTTCCCATCAGTAAAATAGGAGGTATGGTTCTCAGCTGTGAGAATAGGGGTTGAAGAAGTTTTGGGAACTTTGGGGAAGGAGGAAAAGGTATGGAAGAGCTTTTGTGGAAAATAGGATAACAAATTGATTAGAAATGTGTATAGAAAGATTGCATAGTAGCAGTGAGAGCCTAGTTGAAGTTCCTTAACATAAACTTATAGTAAATTAAAACAGAAAAGTTGCGTGATTTTTCTATGCCTCTATTCAGCAGTGTATAGGAGTGAAGATGAGGAATTGTGGGAGCTTTTCAACCTTGACATTTGGCTGAGTATAACTGGTGAAATAATAAGAAAGGGTAATTACTGAAGAGAGAAGTTCATGAAAAAATTTTCTTTATTTTTAAAAACATTAATTTAAAAATTAATATTCTAAATATTTGTACAACCAAACAAAACATATATTTCCAGATATAAAGAAAATTAATATATTACGCTAATGAAATCACAAAACTCCTATATATTTAACTTATTTTTCTTCATATCTACATAACAGATCCTGTTCACAAATGTCCCAATATCTCTGAATTTTCACTGCTTCACATAGGATATCATCAGGGAGGCCAACATGCTCATATAAATTAAGTCTTCTTTTATATTCCTATTCACTTTCTGGAAGTAACATGCTCAATTTATTCTTCTAGTAATCATTCTGTGACTGTGTATAGTTCTTCATTTTCTACTCACTTCACTGTTCATTATCTCATATAGTCCTTTCCAGATGTAAAAAAAAAATCAGTTTGCTCATCATTTTTCATGGTGCAGTAGTATTCCATCACAACCATATATCACTATTTGCTTGGCCATTCCCCAATTGATGGGTATCCCCTCAGCTTCCAATTCTTACCACCACAAAAAGTGCTGTTATAAATATTTTAGAACATATGGGGTCTTTTCTTCTTTTCCTGATCTGCTTGGGAAACAATCCCAGCAATAGTATTGCTGGGTTTAAAGGTATACACAGTTTTATAAATCTCTGTGTAGAATTCCAAATTGTTCTCCAAAATGGTTGGACAGTTCACCCTCCACAAATAGTGTATTAATGATCCCATTTTTCCACATCCCCTCCAATGTTTGTCACTTTGCCCTTTTGTCATTTTTGCTAGTCTGGTGGGAGTGAGATGATATCTGAGTTGTTTTGGCTTGCATTTCTCTATTCAGAAGTGATTTGTAGCATTTTTTCATATACCTACATATGGCTTTGGTTTCTTCATCTGTAAATTGTCCCTTCATATCTTTTGCTCAAGAGAGGAGGTCATTGTAGAACTGAATTGGTTCACCAGGGAGAAATGAAGGGAGAATGAGTGAGTCCCAGTCAAGTTGTATGTACTCATATAATACTAAGGGACAGTTACAAGGTCATTGTAAACCTGGATTGGTTCACTAGGGAGAAATGAAGAAAGAATGAGTGAGACTCAGTCAAGTTGTACATACTCATGTAATACTAAGGGACAGTTACTTGGTTTTGTTCATGAGAATGGGTAAGCCTTTCAAAGTCATCCCTTCATGAAGAATTAGAAGATGCTCAGAAGGACTTTCAAGCATTTGTTTCACTTGAGCTTTAAAATAAATCTATATATTAGGAGGTGTAATATTATTATTCCAGTATTATAGGTGGTGATGCTGAGGTTCAGAGAAATTAAGAGATAGGCTCATGACCATCAAGTTAATAAGTGGTAGTTTTGGAATTTGTATCTAAATCTTTTGATAAGAAATCCACTCCTCTTTCAGCTGTACTATGTTGCATCCCTCCTATTGAATGAACTGCATTTCAAAGATAGTTGTACGTTTTCAAGTGAATTGGGGAGCTCTTCTATGGAAGTTACTGAAGAGAATAAAAGAATGAGAAAGCAAGAATGTATTACCATCTACACCAATAAATAGAAGACTCATACTATTGAGAACACATATCTGTTCAATTGTCAAAGCTTAGATGCATACCACCAAAGCCAGGAGAGTCAAATAATTATTAAGCAATGAGAAATGAGATGCTGCCTGTCGGATATAGTGCAGTAGCAAAAAGACTTTTGGAGCAAGTCAGAATTGTGGTCATTCATGTTTTCTTCACACAGTCTGTACTATTTGAATTAAAAAATTAAAATTTAAAAAGGGAGTCTAACTGCAACTGACAGAGTCAAAAAGCCAGAAAGAAACTGAGAAGCCATATAGATCAATTAATCAAGCAGTGTTAAAATCCATTATACATTTAACTAGTGGGCATATCCCCAACCTGTGATGCTGAGTCCTCCTGAATTTATATAGCATCTACATTTTGAAACATGGACTACTTTATACTGCTGGAAGTAGTTCTGTATGTATTGTTTTGGAAAGCGGATTTCTATGCGCATTGATGTTGGTGTTTACATTCACATCTTTTACAATTTGGTCTCTTTTTATTGTTTGTTTTTAACATTGCAAAAATGAAACTAGAAGGAAAAAATCAATTGTTAAGCATTTTGCTCCTGCACATTGAATAGAAATTTCATGTTTTGTATGTAAGAGGGAATTTTTTTTTATTTAAAACATCAAAGTTAGGAGAGAATGCAAATGAAGCTAGGGCTACAATGTGAGCATAGTTTATGCCATTAAAACGTCATTTTTCATTGGTGAAAACCATGATTTAATGAAGGAGTGGGTGGCCAACTTTTTCTTTATCAAGGTCTGCTGGGAGAAGGATCACCTGAATAGAAAACAACACAATTTAGCTTCTCTAAAGAAAGAGACATCAAACATTTCTCTAATATTTCAAATTTAATAATAGGGAACATAAAATTCCATTAAATAAATACCATGAATAACAAAACCCTTTGAGCTCCCTATTATGAGCAGTTAAAAGTGAAGCATGCAAAGTAGAGTGAACAAGAGGAACAATAAATGGAGCAGATGAAGGAGAAAGAGATAAGTAGCTACAGGAATATATCTCTATCTATCTATCTATCTATCTGTCATCCACACCCCAGACAAATCAGGAAAGGCATAGTGACAGTATAAATAGACAGGCAAGAAAGAAATGTATAGTAATATTTTCTATTTTTATTATATTTTAAAATATATCTTATATTTATTATATATTTCATTTTAATGACATTTTTCAAGCTGTATTTTTTCTCATATGTTTGTGTCTTCATGTACATGTGAGAAATTACAAGTATGTGTGAAAGTATTACTTTTTGGTAATTGTTCCATGGACTAGATAAAATTAGGCCACTGGCTGCATCCGGTCAAAAATTATCCCGGAAGACTTGGGTTCAGGCCTTTCATCTTCTTTGTGCATTAGAGCATGTTTTAATGATTTCATTTATAAGTACTTTTTTGAAAAACTCTTTGTCCATATCTTTTGACCATGTCATCAACTGGGAAGAAATGTCAGGAGAACCATAGTCTAATTTATTTTGTCACTGTTGATTGATGAATCACCATCTTTTTGAAAATAGGAGTAGGATCTTAAAGAAAAATGATATTTTTGAGGATGGAAATAGCCCCGAATTCAATTTCAGAGAATATGACCCTTCTTTTTCTCCACTCTAATTTTAAAATAAAAAAAAATTAAAAGGGAAGGAAATATTTTAATGAATATTATCTATTATGAAACATATGCACACAATCACCTGTAGTTTGAAAATATTTATCCATACAATTTTTTCTTCTTTTTCTTTTCAGTATACTTATTTTAATTTTAAGCTAAATGCATTTTTAAAGTAACATGTTTCATCTAACAAAAAAGACATTTTACTATACATGCCAGAATGTAACTCTGAGTCATAGAAAAAGTATTAATATTAAAACAGAGGATCCTCATTGTGTTGGGGATAAAGGCTAATATTGTCATTAGCAACTTCAGTTATGGGGGGCATAGAATTAAATCATGGAAAAGAATAAAGTACAACATTATTCTTAAGTATCAGGGATGTCATGAGTTAAAATTACTAAAAATTTCTTCCATATTTGCCTTAATTTTTCAACAGATGAATATTTTTTTATTAGAAGCTCAATACAATTGTATTTTCGGATGGCATAGAAACGGTGTCAGACCAAGATGGTACATTGCTGGTTATTCTTTGTACTTTATAACCTCTTTTATTTCTCCTTATGAATCCCTCAAAATTACTGATTTATCTTTCACCTCAGTAGATTAATTTATGTACTAGTGTATTAACATGAAAAAAGAACACTATAAATCTTTAAGTCCTAAATCCCTTTCCAGTCCTCTGCCAAATAAACTCTTTGCTAATGTACAAATAGTTTATTACCCAGCACTGACTCCAATTATGTTCTTTTCTATAACTTACCTTAACCACTGCTTCACCTTCACTCTGGATCTCCATACAGTAATGCAGATGAATGTGGCATCACTCTTGAATAGGCAAAGACTATGTCAGCAAGATGTTGGCAGCATTTTTTTTTTTGTGATGATATATTCCTCTGTGCCTTTCTCTAGTCCTAATGGGCCAGACGAATGTTCCATTTATCAGCCCGCCATGTTGTGCTTTTGTTTTCTTGTTATCACTGGCAATTGTTTTTGAAATAAGTCATAATGTGATTTTCCCAATTTAATACACCTATTTTTAGCATATCTGAGACTGATTGCAATTTTTTTCATTGTACTGCTCAATCTAAGGTGGGCAGCCATGTTCCATGTTTAATCATACCCACAGATTACCTCAATGAATACAAATGTGTCATATTATCTTTAAATAAATGAATGTCAATATGTTCCAAGGTAACTGAAGTAATTGCATATTGATAACAGTCATTACCATAAGTCACAGTCTCTGGCAGAAAATGCACTTGTATTTTTTTAATAAGGTACAATATTATGGCCTATTTTAAATGATAGCTTCCTATTTCATGTACAGAATATAATATTCCTTAATAAAGCTGGCAGACCCTGGGAATAGATAAAATTCAAAGTGTAAACCTGCAAGTCACAAGATTTTATAGTCTTTTGAAACTAGGATGGATGTTAGGAGTACCTTAGCGAAGCTAATATGAAGAAGCCATTATCTGTGTCAGACGCCTGGAACTTCCATTCTGCTCCCCAGGAGAAGCAGATAACAAGGGCTAAGTCATTACCTTAAATTTGTACAACAAGATATTTTTGGATTTTGTATGAAGTCTTATTGTAGCCTGAAAACCAATCTCAAAGACACTTCAGAAAAGTGTATCTTTCCATTTTACTAAGTATAATC
The DNA here is from genome assembly GCF_027887165.1 of Monodelphis domestica. Classification (NCBI taxonomy): domain Eukaryota; kingdom Metazoa; phylum Chordata; class Mammalia; order Didelphimorphia; family Didelphidae; genus Monodelphis; species Monodelphis domestica. The sequence continues at coordinate 198,248,586 of NC_077230.1, forward strand.
TAAACATCCAGGAATAGGCTCAGAGAACATGTGAACAGCTAAAATTCTGGGCAATTGAGCAGAGTTGAAATTGGATGGGATTACCTTTGATCTTTGTAATTCTTTTGAAGGGAGAAAGATGCCCTAGGTTGCAATTGACTTAGAAAGGCATTAAACATTAAAAAATATCTTTGCATCTTTATTAGGAAGGAATAAATAAAAACAACTATATATAATGTGTGCTGATTTTTAACAGATTCTCATTCCTGCTTCATTTTTGGAATCTTTTCATGTATGGTTATAGTCTTAAGATGTTTATTCCCTGAAAATAACTTCAACTCAAAAGATATTTATTAAAGTACCCATGGAGTCAAAAGTGGCAACATGGTATGATGGTTTGGGTGGAGTCAGGAAGAATCGAACTCAAATCCTATTTAATATACTAATCAGCTGAGTGACCATGGGAAAACCACTTAAAGTCTCAGTGCCCCCATCTAACATTCTAGATTCAATAAATCATGGGTCTGCATTGTTTGAGGAAGTTGCCATACTTAGAGTTCTTCACAATGAAGGAGTCATAGTATCTAGACAAAAATCAAATATACTAGGCACTGAGCTATGTACTAGACCTACACACACAAGTATATATTATATGTACACATATATGTATGTGCATACACACATTATCTGATCTTGAGGAACTTGACAGAAATAAGATATATGCACAAATAACTACAAGTTATACTATGAAAAATTATGGGAGATCAACTAGAGAGGTAGAAGAGATTCACCATAGTAAGAAATTGGCTATAAAAGAAATGGCACCTAAGAAGGTACTTTTAGGAAAGGAAGGATTTCCAGTGCAGAAGTAGGTGGAGACTCTGCCAGCTACTGGAAAGTCAGTAATCTAGGTTGCAACTGCTAGGAATAACAGATACTATGAAATAGAAGCATTGTTCAAATGAACATTGCATATTTTCATTGGGTTAGAATAAATGACCATATTTTAAGCAATTATGTATGTCCTCAAATAATGCAAATTTGAGGATAGTATATGTGACCATTTCAAAGGATTAAATTCATTGGGAAGCAGTAGATGTAAAAATTAAAATTAATATACATTAATTTAAATATATTTTAAGAGACTTATTAATGATCATTAGAAGTAAAGGAATAAAAAGGTAAAAAATAAAACTACGTGCCCATAGCTAAACTAACTGTTCAAAAAGCCCACTCCACCACAGTCGCAACAGGAAGCAAAGAGAGTGACACCAGGAATTCCACCCAATATATCTCCCTATCTATGTTAACACATAGTGACAGGAAGTCAGTGGGCTTCTGGGAAATGCAGTTTTTAGGGTAGCAGATTTCCAATTACCCATAGATAAAGCACTGGACTTGAAATCACAAATATCTGCCTCAACCACTTTCTAGCTGTGTGACCCTGAGAAATCCAATTACTCTATTTGCCTCAGTTTAACCATCTATGAGAAGGGGATAATTTTAGCACTTGCCTCCTAAGGTTGTTAAAAGGATCAAATGAGATAATATTTATAAAGCTTTTTGCAGTCCTCAAAGTATTAATTAAATTTAAGCTATGATTTTCCATAGTCATGACCTAGCTATATACCCAAATTGCTATAGGCACAGAAGAGGATAGTGCAGTGGTTCTCAACCTTTCTAATGCCATGACCCTGCAATACAGTTCCTCATGTTGTCGTGACCCCAAACCAAAAAATTATTTTGGTGGCTATTTCAAAACTGTAATTTTGCTACAGTTATGATTCGGAATGTAAATACCTGATATGCATTATGTATTCTCATTGCTACAAATCAAACATAATTTAAACATAGTGATTAATCAAAAAACAATATTTAATTATATATTGAGAAATATTAATCCAGCAGGAGGCAGCCTGAGTGCTGGGGCGGGAGGTAAGTCCTGCCTGGGGAGGGGTCTGCAGATGCTGCCTTCTTCTTCCTCTCATCTCCCTCCAGCTCGAGCCAAGGCTTCACTTTGCTGGGGCTACTTGGCTCCGTTATCTGCTCTATGAGTTATCTGCTCTAGGACTTGTTCTTAACCCCTCTGGAGCCAGTGACCAGGTGCTCTCTCTGGGTCTCTGAGTCTGGTCTCCAGGCAACAGGGTAAATCCATCACCCCTCATAGGGGGAGGGTTGCTGATAAGTGACTAATATTAGTACAATGTGTGGGCAGCAGGGTCCCCGTTCTTTCTGAGATCTTGCTGTAAAGTAGCGAGATTTCTCAGCTGCTAAAGCCATCGGAAATTTGTATTTTCCAATGGCTTTAGGCGACCCCTGTGTTTTGGTCGTTTGACCCCTGCCAGGATCATGACCCACAGGTTGAGAACCACTGGGATAGTGGGAAACTGGCAAATTGTTAGCAGTTCGATTTGTCTGGAATGAAAACTAAGTGAAGAGTAATGATGTGAAATAAAACTATACAATTGGCTTGAAATCAGATTATGAAAAGATTCAATGCAATTTTAAAATCTCTTACCTTCTGTCTTAGAATCAAATCAATACGATGTATTGGTTTCAAGGAAGAAGAACAGTAAGGGCTAGGCAATAGGCGTTAAGTGACTTTCCCAGGGTCACACAGCTAGGACATGTCTGAGGCCAGATTTGTTCCAGGCTTGGGTCTCAATCCACTGAGACACCTAGATGTGCTCCATTTTAAAACAATATTATGGAGCTTGTTTGTTCTCTGGGAAATGGGGAGCTACTGAAGGTTTTTGGGCATTGAAGACAGATAGTTCAGACTGATGGATTAGGAAAAAATACTTTGTCCGTGATATAAAAGAAAGAGGAGAAAACTGGAAATTAGAATTGGAGATCATGTAGAAAGGCTATTATAATAGTCAAGATGAGAAATGATGAAGATCTGAACAATGTTGTGAGTGGAGAGAAGGGAAGAGTAGAAAAATATATTGCATAGATAAAATCCACAGGACTTAACTAGTTGCATATTGGTAGTGAATGAGAGGGAAATGTAAAAAACAATGTCTTTCTACTTATCTTTGTTTTACTGAATCACAGAACCAAATAGAATCATAGACCTCTAGGTTTCCTTCCCTTTACAAATTTATGATTCTATGAGTGAAAAATGCTATGATGATTACATATCATAATTCTGCATGCTGATCTACATAGATTTTTAAAGTAGAAAAATACATTCCATCTTAAATGATTACATTTAAAAATGCTGACATTATGAAATAATATTATCTTCTATACTTTTTTGCAAAATGACTGTTTGAAAGCTTCCTGAAGCTCCTAGAGCTAAAATGATTTGCCCATGGTGCCTGGTAAGTTATAAGCTGACAAATGTCAGAGATGGCTTTTGAAATGAGATCCTCCTCCCCAGAGCAGCACTTTATTTACTTGACTACACCATAGTGACTTTGGTCATTTTTGTTCAGTTTTTTATGGTTGTGTCTGATGACACTTTGTGATCCAATTTGGAGTTTTTGTGACAAAGATACTGGAGTAGTTTGCCATTTCCTTCTTTGGTTTATTTAATCATGACCAAATTTAGTGGCAGCCAGGTGATTCATTGGGTAGAGTGAGAGGTCTGGAATCAAGAAGATCCCAGCTTTTGGGACAAGAAGTCACTATTTGACAAAAACTGCTGGGAAAACTGGAAAACAGTATGGGAAAAATCAGGTCTAGATCAACATCTCATACCCTATATCAAGATAATTTCAAGATGGGCAAAATGAAATCATAATATAGGTGAACATAGAAATAGTTTATCTGTCAGATCTGTGGGGAAGGAAGGAATTTAAGATTAAGAGACAGAGAACTTTAAAAAATGTAAAATGAATGATTTTGAGTATATCACATTAAAAAGGTTTGTACAAAGAAAACCAATGCAACAAAATTAGAAGGAAAACAACAAACTGGGGGGAAAATTTACAACAAAATTCTCTGACAAAGGTTTAATTTCCAAAATATACAAGGAACAAGGAAGTATAAAAAGAGTCAAATTTACAAAAAATCAAGCCATTCCCTAATCAACAAATGATCAAGGGATGTGAATAGACAATTCTCAGATGAAGAAATCAAAACTATCAATAATCCCATGAAAAAGTATTCTAAATCTCTCCTGATCAGAGAAATGCAAAACCCCCCCCCAAAAAACAACAACAACAACAAAAAACTCCGAGGTACTACCTTACATCTAGCAGATTGGCCAATATGGCAGCAAAGTAAATTGATAAAGATTAGTGGGGATGTGGCAAAATTGGGACACTAATACACTACTGATGGAGGTGTGAATTAATCCAATCATTCTGGAGGGCAATTTGAAATTATGCAAAATGGGCTTTAAAAGATTGCTTGCCCTCTGATCCAGTCATACCACTGCTTGATTTGTACCCCAAAGAGATAATAAGGAAAATATTTGTATCCAAATATTTATAGCCACTCTCTTTGTGGTGGCAAAAAGTTGTAAAATGAGGGGGTGTCCATCAATTGGGAAATGGCTGAACAAATTGTGATATCTGTTGGTGATGGAATACTATTGTGCTGAAAGGAATGATGAACTGGAGGAATTCCATGTGAACTGGAACGACCTCCAGAATTGATGCAGAGTGAGAGGAGCAGAACCAGGAGAATGTTGTGGTATTATCAAATATAATAGATTTTTCTACCAGCAGTAATGCAATAACTTAGGACAATCCAAATGATCTTATGAGAAAGAATGCTATCCACATTAAGAGAAAGAACTGTGGGAGTAGAAATATAGAAGAAAAACATATGATCAATCAAATAGTTTGATGGGGATACGATTGGGGTTTTGGTGTTTAAAGATCACTTTATAGCACATATGAATAATATAGAAATAGGTTTTGAACAATGATACATATATAACCCAGTGGAATTGCTTGTCTGCTCCAGGAAGAGGGAGGGAAGAGAGGTGGGAAAAATTATGAATCATGTAACCATGATAAATTATTTAAAAAAAAACAAACTTCTTCCTCCATTATTTTCCTTCATTTTTAATTGTGAAAAATATTTTATGGTCTGTATTTATAACATTCAATATTTGATAATTTTATAACTGTATTTAAGTTTCTTTCCTCTTAGAAAAATGTTTACCTAAACATTTAGTAGAAAATAATCCTTATCACACTGGTTAAGTTAATGAATCTATTTGTCAAATATTTATTAAGTTCCTGTTATAGCCAAGGTTCTTTGATAGACTCTTTGAGAAGATACAGAGACAAGTAAGGCATACTTTTCAATATCTAGGAGCTTAGAAAATGTAAATATAGGGGGCAGTTAGGTGACTCAGTATATTGAGAGACAGGCCTAGATGGGAAGTCCTGGGTTCAAATCTGACCTCAGATACTTCCTAGCTGTGTGACCCTGGGCAAATCACTTAACCCCCAGTTACCTAACCCTTACAATTCTTCTGTCTTGGAACCAATACTCAATATTGATTCTAAGACAGAAGATGAGGGTTTTTTAAAAAGAAAAAAAAAAGAAAATGGAAATACAAAAACAAGTAAGGAAAAATAAGTATACAAGACTATTTTAGGAGTTTTTAATTATTTAACTCAAGATCCTCTTTAAAAGGAGTTTCACTTTACTGTGGACCTAGAAAACTAGTCCTCCAGATGAAAGAGGGCCAGTACTGCAAAACAGATCTGCACACCAAGTTGTAGAATAGGTTTTTGTATTTTTTGAATGTTACTTTTCAAAAATTCATACCTAAAATAATTAGCTATCTTTTTTTGAATATGTAATTCTTTACATTTTTAAATTGTAGAAAATCTGTTGCTTAAAAAGACAAAAGCAGTATAGCAATCTTTGCTATCTGCTTAATTAAGTCAAAATGGAGTAAAGACTCTTGCTTTTGTCTTTTTTGGAGACTTTCATCTCAAGCTGTGTGGAAATTCATGGCTTGAATAAAGAACAATTAGTGAGCATATCAGCTACTCTTTGAACAATAAAGGATATTCCTATATTAGAGATTTAATCATGTGCCCAAACTTTCTCTGAAATCAATTTAAATTGGTTTTTCTGAACTGTTATAGGAATATAATTACCAAATAAATAAAGCTTCTTTAGAGTTCTTAATTCACACACAGAGTCTCATAGTTTTCTTTTAGTTCCATTTAAATGGAATTTTTTAAAGAGTGAAACAGGAATTGGCAAAAGAAAAAATATTTTAGATTAAAAGCATAGGCTAAATGCTAATAAAACATCTAGATCATTTAATGGTATCAGTTGGAAGGGACCTTGAAAGATTATCCTAATTTAGCTCATTTCATATTAGGAAAATGAGGCTTGGAGAAGGCATATGACTTCCAGTCCCATAGCTTATAAAGAATGGAGCCAGGGCTCAAATCTAAGTTTGGGTAACTTGTAATTTTGATATTGCTGAAAACATCATTGGGAGAATATAACTTAAAGCATCACAGGGAATTCTGATCATAAGTTGAAATCTACTTTCCTGTAATGTCCATTTGTTCTGGTTCTTCTTTCTGTATAACTATGGTGTAGCTTTAAAAAATATTATACTTGCTCCCAATTAAATGTAGATTTAAGTTTTAGTAATCATTTTCTGACATTTTGCAATTCATGTTCTCTCTTTCCCTCTCTGAGATGGCAATTAATATGATATAGCCTGACACTTAGGGACCCTATTTGGGGTTTTCTTAGCAGGAGATTGAACTCAGGCCCTTCTGTCTCCAGACTTGACACTCTGTCCACTTTGCCACCAGTCGCCCCCATTATTGTCCATATAGGTGTATTGAAATCTAAGAACCTAAAGGGATGAGCAGAGTGACCAGCATTTTGATGAGAATACAAAAAAGAGAACAACAGATGTCATAATGTTGTGAGATTACTGTGGATACCTTGGCCAAATGGACAACATGGATAGTCATTTCCTAATATTAATTAGAATATTTAAATAGAATATTAAATAGAATATAAAATAGAATATTGATGAGAATTTTTGACTATATGCTAACAGCAGCAATTTGATAAATTCCTGGCTTCCTTTGCTGATGATTTAATCTTTTTTAAAAGGTTGCATAAGTAATATAGAGAACTTCTATTTTAAACAATTGTTCCCCAAGAAGAAAAAAGTGATAATGGAATAGAAGTATCAAGAATTTTAAGAGAAAGTGATGTTACCTTAGATTTTCTGAGAGCTGAGAAAAAGGAATGCTGGACTTAGATAAATATTCTAGATTTTAGGAAAATACAACTTGAGAAGTTAGAAAAAATAGAAATCAGTGTTCATCTGAAGAAACAGATTAATATCATGGGAACTTGCCCTCCAGATTAATCCCTAATGGGTCCCTAGTCCCAAGAACTAAGGTTAACATGTCCATAGTTATTTGGTTTCACAAGGATATGTTATCCCAAGTTTTCACAAGGATATGTTATCCCAGGTTTCACAAAGATATATTATCTCAGGATTCACTGACCTAACCTAGGTCACCATGACCATATGTTAAACATCTGGGTACCGAAGCCTAAGATTGATGTGTCTTCCCTTTTGGTGCCTGGGTTTCAGGACCCCAGGCCCAGGAGTTCCTGTTCACTCTCCCCACCCCAGGAATTCCTCTGTACTCCTACTACCCTAAAAGTGTATTAAAAGCCTGCAAATCCCAGACTCATGGCCAGCACTTTTGGTGCTGAGTCCCAAGCTATAGTTTTGTTAATAAAAGTACCTTTTGTGGATTGCATTACCATATGTGTGTGTCATCCTTGGAATCAGAACCAGAACCTGACATTACACATCCAAAGATTTTTAAAAGGGAATTTGATTCAAACAATAAAGGAGACTCTAAAATGAAAAAAAAAATCCTTAGGTAGCAGCATGGGGAAGCATTAGGCTAGGATTTGTAATGGATCTTTTCAGTTCTGGAAGAAAGGAAATTAGCATGAGCTCTGCTCTTGAGTGCAACCATGGAAGCTGGAAGCCAGAACACCTTTTTCCAGAGTTTGAGAAGTGATGTCTGCATCAACAGATGGATTTGTATGTGATGTTTTTTTAATCTTGTTCTAGGAGTAAAACTTGTTCTAGGAGTAAATATGCTGAGGGAAAACTAGATAGGAGGAAAGGACAATTCCTACTCTTCTGTGCCCTACTTCAACTTAATTTTGTGTGTTTTAAGCCTTTTCTTTTTGCTATAAAGTGACATTTGCTGGATTTTTATATTAATTTAATAAACACACATGACTGATCCTGTCTTTAAGTTGTCTGGTGCTCTTTGTTTGTGAAATGTCGGTGTATGAGATTGGGAGCCATTCAAAAGAGAGGATCTTTTCTTAGCCTAGGGCTCTGATTTAAAACTACAGCCTATTGAGAATTCTGCTAATGGGGGTGTGTGATAAATGTGAGACACTTGATAAACACAGATTAGTTACAAATCCCCACTTGATATATAAACTTACTTTATAATTGTGAGCCAAGTTTATACAAATGGTCCTGATGAAGTAGCAAGGAGAAAACCAGCGAGACTATAGAGCTCTGAAATATTTGATTTTTAAAATGTCAGGTAGAAAGATGGAAGAAATGAAGAATGAATACAAAAAGAGATAACTTGTAACATTAATATCAGGAATTCCATCACCCAGAATAAATTGAGGTTTGTGAATATTGTGAGGTTTGTTTTATTGATAACTATTGGTTACCTCTAGCCTAGAATTTCAGAGTTGACTAAGACTCAGACCTTAAATGAAATGAAATAAAGTCCATGGCTGCTAGTAAATGTCAGAGGCAGGATTTGAATACAGATGTTTCATACACATCTTATATATCACCTTCTGAATTATGACTATAACTTCAGATTTAGTATTTCATTTACTATCAGCTGTATAATACTTTTACTAAATTATAGGTAAGGTAAGAATACAATGGAGATTATTTAGTTAGAGGAAAAAAGAGGAGCTTTTCCTTATAGTGAAAATTTTTTTAAAAATCCTTCAAAATTGGAGGTTTTTTCATCCCTAACAATAGTGGATGCTCAATGAATAATTGCCAAATGAATAAATTATCAACCAACCAATTTACATTTATTAAGTACCTGTTATACACTAGTCATTTGGGTTTGGTGGTGGGGATTAAAAAAACAAAAGGGAAACACTTCTTAACTTTTAGTAACTGAGATTCCATGTAGGAGAAATGTGTGTGTAGGTGGACAGATAGACAGAAACAGACAGACAGACAGTTAGATAGATAGACAGACAAACATAGATAGAAAAAGAGAAGAGAATAGTTATTTCTCTGGCATTGAGAGAGAGAGAAAGAGAGAGAGACAGAAAGACAGACAGACAGACAGATAGATAGATAGATAGATAGATAGATGGATAGATAGATAGACAGACATAGGTAGATAGATAAGGGGAAGAAAATAATCATTTTTTTGGCACCTATTATGTTCCAGCAATGGTACTTAGCACTTTACAATTATTATCTTATTGTATCCTCACAACAAAACTGTGAGAAAGATATATATATATATGTGTGTGTGTGTGTGTGTGTGTGTGTGTGTGTGTGTATAGAGAGAGAGAGAAATAGAGATAGAGAGATAGATAGAGAGAGAGAGAAATAGAGATAGATAGATAGATAGAGAGAGAGAGAGACAGAGAGAGAGAGAGACAGAGACAGAGAGAGAGAGAGTTGAATGGATGTCACTAGTATTGCAAGCAAGTAATGATGAAACTGTATTTCAGATACAGTCTGGAGCTATATATTACAATCGAACCAGCTGAGCTATCCAGTGGCAAATACAGGGACATAATATTCACTATCAGAAAGACATCAGCTTTGAGCTATTTTTCTAATACAAAGTACTCTGAACTAGCCCCCCCCCCCTTACCCATTTGTTCTTGGGAATAATAACATGAAAATTAGTGGAGATTTTGGAGATTAGAAATATATTCAGTAGCTATGAAGCTAGTTAGTTTGGCTTCATTTTCCCCTGTACTTTAATCAATTGAACCAATATACTGTAAGTAATAAGAAACCTATAAAATCATTATATCATTTTTTCATAGATGGAACACTAACATGGCAGCATAAAATGAACATATGTAAGTACTGTAAAGGGATTTTTATGGACAGTATTGACTTAGAATTTGGCTTACTTCCCAAATTCTTAAAATGAGCTTAATATCTCAGAGAGTCTTTATAAGAGATGAGACTCAAAAGAAGGCAGAAGGAAGTCTGATCAAAGGAAATAGGAGTTTTAAGAACTTGATTAACTTGAAAACAGAAAATAGAAAAATGTTTAGTACTCCCTACCATATTTTCAGCTACATCTCTTGTAACTCTCTCTGTGTAGGAAGAGAAAGGTTACCTTAGAGACTACAAGTTAGCCCAATGGTCAGGAATCTAATTTTGGGAAGAAACTGAAATAGATTCTTGGATAGTCCTGGGCATGTTGGTACATAAAGAAAGGTAAATGTAGTCACATTTGGGTAATAATCCTATTAAAAGATTTGTATATATCAGTAAGTTAGTAGGTAAACAGTCAAGTATTTGCAAGACTGTATTCATTGGGAACATGGAGGCTCTGATTACATAGCGATTTTAAGGAATAGCTTGGGGAGCATTAGTTGAATGTTTGGAGTAAAAGTTCCCTGCTAATGGTCTTAATCTGAATACTTGAGCATGACCTAATATCTTGCTTGCTTTTTCATCCATGAAATAAAGAACTGGACTAAGTGAAAACTAAGGCTACTCAGAGCTCTAAGAATCAACAATCCTATTTTATGAGTTTCTCAAACACTTTCAATGACCTCATATGTGAAGTTCCTGAGCATGGTAGGTATTTCTGATAGTAAAGCTCCTAAGCTAAATCGGGAATGGATGATGCTATTGGCTTCATTCCATCTGGCTACCAGGAGGATAAGTACTTAATGACTCACTAAGATTTTGAGGTTTAGAGGTAGATTTGGTTCTTCTGGTTGGGGATCCCTCCTTTAGAGGGCTAGCAGAACAATAAGCATTAATGTCTGAAGTTATTTGTAAAACAAGGCTAGGAGATTGAGTCTAGAAATATAATGAGGTTGCATAGGTATTGATAGAGCCTCATTTGTAGATTATCCGTCATCCTACTATTTGACTCTGAGTTCTGGGGTAATTCAGGGTTATGCGTGACTCTATTCTCATTAATTAATACAATCACACACTCTCATTAATTAATCACTTAGCTTGGAACTCCCACTGAAGTTTATTAGCTCTTATTTAATGAACTGGATAAACTTCTTTCTCTATAAGTAGTTCCTAGTGCTATAGCAAAAGTATAATTTCCTAGCATTAACTTTATATTAAAATTGCTGGCCATATAATTTATTAACAACAAAATCAATAATAATAAAAAGGCATAAATATAAATGTATATAATATTTTATCTATGAGAAAGATCACAGGAAGAATCATTAGAGTTTCACCATTCAGTTTCACTCATTTAAAAATAATGTCTTTTCTTGAGAATCTTCTTTATTCCCTCCCCAAGTAAGATTTGAAAAGTTTCTGGAGGAAAGAAGATCCTTCTATCTTCTTTCAATTTAGTCCAGCTTCTCCACAGCCATAAGAGTAAATACAATTTTTTTCAGCCATCATTCCTAGCATTTATCTCTAAATGGATTATAATCTCTGTGTGAGTATAGTGAAAAAAATGAGCAAAGTAGGTTTGTATGTGTGTGGTGGTGGTGTTGCACTCCCCCCTTACCTTCACATGACATTTATCCCTGAGCCTATTTAAGAAGCATGCTCTAACAGAAGAGTGTAAACTGCTTTAGGACAGGGACTACTATGTGTCTGTGCATTTTTAAAACCTAGCAACTTTGAAATGCATAAAATATGTATATGTGATTTAAATGAATACTCTTCTTGCTAGTCTTAGAGGTCTTGGTGGGGGGAAAGTATAATTCAGAAGTGCAGTAAAAGAAAGAATAGAGGCTGTAAATGTGGACATGATGACAGTGGGTGAAAAGGACTTGTGGGAGGCAAAAGGATGAGGGAACAGAATGAGTAAAAATGGGAGTCTGTTTGACTTTGTTGATATGAATGACCACTTAGAGTTTAGGGGCCTTAGTGGCTTGGTGTGGAGAACGAATAATGATTCTGGGAAGGAGGGAGTGGAGCTAGAGAGAAATGGAGGAATTGGGGCAATGACTTAAGTAAGACCAAGGGCACAATCCAGTTTGAATCAAAGCTACGTTCCATAGCCCATTAGGTGGAATATCTGGACAGGTGAGAGAAAGCAACATGGGGATATGGAAGAAGTCCCTCTCATTGAAAAAAAATATAATAGCGGTTTTGCTTTGAGAGAGAGTTCACTCCTAAACTACAGTGAATCATGTCTAGACAAATTATGTAATAGACAAATATAATTAATAACATAAAATAAAGGTAGTATATTTACACCTTTTGGTAGGTGTAAATCTCATAGAGGACAATAAAATTAAGATTCATTTTTAAAAGAATCTCTACAGATGGTAAAAATACAGATTAAATCCTAGTGAATTGTTTTATTTGAAAATCACCGTGGACAAAACAAGATGATTTACAATATCATGGAAGTAGCTACTAGTTGAATAAATTAAGAGAACTTCTGGTTGAGAAGAAATTCTACAAGGAACTAGGCCAGATCTGAGGAGTGTGAACTGATTAGATCATTTTAAAGTTATTTCAAAATGTCTGAAGGCAGCAGAATTAACTACTAACAAAATCTTTCCACATAGAAAGTGCTTTGTATGACTTTTATTAAGGTAATTTATTAAGAGAATTAAATAGTCTAGCTATAAAATAAGAGAGAAAAGCCTATGTTGCAAAAATACTTGAGAATGAAGAATTTGAAAATCATCATTATTAAATCAAATGAATATTTTGGCTCTTGAAGGATGACTTGGTTACTAGTTGAAACTTCATGCAGGAAAATAAATATTCTTATGTGAATGGAAAAGAATAAATAAGATTTTTTTTTCTTTTCTAAAGGATTAAGGCAAGTCTTTGGGAATCTATTCGATTTCAATAATTTTCCTTTATGCAAGAACCAATGGATTTAAATGTTCATTCTCTTATATATGAAAAAAGGAACATTTTTAGGTAAAGTGATTTGTGAAGCCTTCAAAATAATATCATGTTTTAGGAAAGAGAGGTCATGTACTGCATATAAATGGTCTAGTCATCTAGATATGCTACTCAGCACATTTGGCATATGGGAACTTACAGTGACAATTTCTTTTTAAAAATGTGATAATTTTGCCAAAAGAACTAATCTGATATTGTGTTGTAGAAATAACATTTTCATTAATCCATTAAACTATAAATTCCACACAGGGCTAAAATATATGCTAATTACATCTGGGTTTTCAATAGGTTTTAAATTTTAGATACTAAAACAAATTTTAAAAGTCTGAAATTTTTGTTTTGTTGCTTATTTGAAAAATGACTTTCAAAGCAGCAGTGATAAATCAGGCCACATATCTTGATAATTCTCTCTTTTGTGTTGATAGTTTTGTTTTGATTTTAGAGTATTTCAGAATCACAGAATCTTGGCTTTGGAAAGAACCTCAGAAACAAACCTGATAAAGAAGTCACTCAACAAGACACCTGAAAGTGGACAATTAGCTTTTGCTTAAACATCTCTAGTGTGGTGAAACTACTGCCTCCTGAGAAACACCATGATATTTTAGGAATTTTGGGGTAGTTGTAATTATTAGGAAGTTATTTCTCATACTAAGTCAAATTTGACTCTTCACAACTTCCATCCATCACATCTGTCTTAGCCCACTGATCTCAAGCAGAGTAAGTCTAATGCCTCTTCCATGTGACAATCTTTTGCATAGTTGATGAAAGCTACAAACACCTTCCCAACCCTTAAGTCATCTATTCTTCTGGGTAATTTTTCATTATTTCTTTCAACCCAATTTCATATCTCATGACCCCAACCCTTCAGCATCCTGATTGCCGCTCTCTGGGCTCTCTCCATCTAATCAATATCCTTCCTAAAATGTAGCACTTGGAACTGAACACAAAATTCTTTATATGGTCTGACTAGGGCTTAACACAGCAGGATGATCTTCTCCTTACTGTTAACTACTATTTCTTTCTTGCATTAACTCTTTTTTTTTTTTTAGTTTTTAAAACATTATTTTATTTGGTCATTTTCATACATTGTTCATTGGAAACAGATCATTTTCTTTTCCTCCCCCCCCTAACCCCCCTTTCCCAGCCGACTTTCCCAGCATTTTGATTTCTACTCCTGGTCCTGCCTTTTCTTCTTTCACCATTTCCTTCTATACCAATATTTGTTTATAGTCAGTCCCCACAATCCCCCCCCCTTATTTTACTTCCCTTTCTACCCCCCTCCTTTCTTATTCCCTCCCTTATTTTCCCCTGTAGTCTTTTTAAATTCCCCCCTCCCTCTCACTCCCTTGTACTGCTTCCCTCCCCACCAGTCCGTTTTTTACTCTTCTACTCCCCTATAGGGAGCAAATCTATTCTCTTCCCCAGTGGATTGGATTGTTCTTCCCTCTTTCAGTCAGTTTCAAAGTACATAAGAGTTGCGTATTTCTTATCTCCAACCTCTTTACCCTTCCAGTGTATCAATGTTCTCCCCCCTCCCGCCATGAGCTTCTTTGTGACATATAAATTTACGCCCATTTGTTTCTTTTCCCATTTCTTTTAGTCATAACCTCTTTTCTTTTTTAGCTCTAGTCATGTATATATATATATATATATACATACACATGTATATGTGTTTATGCATGCATATATCTATATACCTATTTATGTCTTGTCCTTTCATCCTATACAGTTTGTCACTGTTCCCTCTGAGTGTAATTCTTCTAGCTGCTCAGGTGATAGCAACAGTTTTTAAGAGTTACCAATGACTTCTTTTCTTATAGGGATACATATCATTTTAACTTATTGAGTCTCTTATAAAATTTTTGTTGTTGTTTTGTTTGTTTTCCCCCCTCTTTTTAAATTACCTTTTAATGAATTTCTTGAGTTCTGTGGTTGGACATCAAATTTTCTGTTCAGGTCTGGTCTTTTATTTATGAATGCTTGGAACTCTTCTGTTGTGTTGAATGTCCATACTTTCCCCTGTAAGAATACAGTCAGTTTTGATGGGTATTTTATTCTTGGTTGTAGACCTAGTTCTCTTGCTTTCCAGAATATCGTATTCCATGCCTTTCTGTCCTTCAGAGTGGATGCAGCCAGATACTGTGTTAACCTCACCGTGTTTCCATGGTATCTGAATGATTTCTTCTTGGCAGCTTGTAATATCTTTTCTTTCATCTGATTGTTTTTGAATTTGGCTATAACATTTCTTGGTGTTGTCAGTTGGGGATTAAATACAGGGGGTGATCTGTGGATTCTTTCAATCTCCACTTTACCCTCTTGTTCTAGGATCTCAGGACAGTTTTCCTGGATAATTTCCTCTAGTATCATGTCCAGGCTTTTTCTTTTGTTGTGGTCTTCTGGTAGTCCAATTATTCTTAAATTGTCTCTTCTTGAACGATTTTCTAAATCATCTGTTTTGTAAATGAGATGCTTCACATTTTCCTCAATTTTTTCATTCTTTTTGTTTTGTTTATAGTGTCCTGCTGCCTTGTGAGGTCACTTGATTCTAGTTGTTGTATTCTGGTTCTTAAAGATTGGATTTCATCTCTGGCTTTTTTGGTCATCTTTTTCCTTCTGGTCTGATTTTCTTTGAAGATCGTCTTTCATCCTCTTTACCTCATCTTTCATCTCTTTTGCCTCATTTTCCAGCTGGTTGATTTTGGCTTTCAAGACACTATTTTCTTATTTTAGTTCAAGTGCCTCTGTTTCCAGATGATGTATCTTAATTCTTAAGTTCTTTTCCCAATTGTCTTCAGCCTCTCTTAGTTGTGTTTTGAGTTCTTCCACAGCCTGTATCCAATTCGCTGGGATTTATGGTTTATTGTTTGCTGTTCCATTTGCTGAGTAGTAGCTGTCTATTGTAGTTTCTTCTTTTTCTGTTGTTTGCTCAAATTCACCCCTTCTTTACCCTCCATATTTGTCTGTGCTCTTGTTTCTCTCATTTTTTTTGTTTTCTTGGGGGACTTCTATCAGTCTCCCCTCTTGGAGCTTTAACAGAAGATCTCTTGGTATAGTCTCTGGGGGAGGGTTGTTGGGGGTTTGAGCTTCCCTGACCTCTGGAGGCTTTTGATTGGCTTAAAGTCCAACAGTCAATGGGGATGGGTGTGGAGCCAGGGCTTCCCTGTGTTCTGGAGACTTTTGATGGGATTGGGATCAGCTTAGTTGGGCTGGGTTTACTCTGAGTTTTAAACTTCCTGGAAGGCTGGAGCAAATATGGAGGATCTCCAAAGCTCTGGCCAGGTTGCCAGGTCTATGCTCCTTCTAGGCTGCCATCTTGACTCCACCTCTAGGTTCCTGTTTTTTCAGAAGACCCTGCTCTCTTAGGGTGGAGGGGTCATGGCCTCCCTGGGCTCTGAGGGGTCCTGATGGGATTAGGTTCACCTGGTTTGGACCAAATGAGCCCTGAAGCAAAAAATCCTCCTCCTCCACAATCTGTGTTGAATGCCTGGAGACTGGCCCAGGTTACTTTTAAGGTAAGCTCTTTGGAGCAACCCCTTGCTGGCCCTAAGATTTCTCTCCTTTCAGTAGCTCTGAGGGCTCCTGATGAGATTGGGTTCAGCTGGTGCCCTAAACCTGGGACTTCCCTTGAGACTCAGATGATGGGACGCAGCCGGGGGGCTACAGGCTTTCCCCATCTCTCTATGTTTCCCTGCTGTCTGTGTTGGGTGTCCCAGAGACTGGCTCAGGTTGCTTTCAAGGTGAGTCCTTCAAAATAGCCAGCCCTGGGGCCCTTTTGCCAGCCCTGAGGTTCCTGCTGCTGCCGTGGGCTCAGCCCTCTGGGTTGGGGGGGATGGGTCCTGGGACCTTCCTTCTGCCTACCCCTTATATCCAAATGATCTAGGGTTCTGGCTTTTGGGGGCCCGTACCTTTTGATCCAGGTCTGGGAGGAGTGTTCCCTGGGTCTGTCCTGTTGTTCAGCTTGAATTTCGGTGTCCTAGGAGCACTCAGTTTGCGATCGGTAAGGAAGGGTTTCTGAGGTCTGAACTTTCACTGCTTCTAAGCCGCCATCTTGATCGGATGCATTGACTCTTTTTGCTGCCACATCACACTGAACATTGGGTTTAAGAAATGCTTGCTGATTGATTGACTTATATTGAGCGCATAGTCCAAGCAACTTCTGAGATCTTTTTCATATGAAATACTTTTGAGTGATGCTTTAATCATCTACTTCTGAACACAGATGTAAGACTTTACATTTATCCGCATTAAATTTCATCTTAATACATTCAGTTCAGTGTTCTAGCCTATCCAGTACTATTTCAAAAATCCTATTACCAGGATGTTAATTCTCTTTTTTAGTTTTCTGTCACTTGAACATTGTAGAAGTATGCCTTTCATCTATATTTTTATCCAAGTCATTGATAAGGTATGGTATGTTGAACAGCACAGATCTTTGAGTTACTCCTTCAGAAACCTCCAATTTGAAGTCTAACTATTGATGAATTTTTGGTCCTGGCCATTTAACATAAAGAACTCAGTGACTACCTTAGATTTCAGAAAGATATAATGAAGAAAGTAAAATAAATAATAGTCAATTTGAGGCAATACAAAAAGCCTAAATTATTGCGGGAAGGATTCTATCTGGAACACTAGATTTTGACTATAAGCTAGTTAAAAACATTCCATTGATTTATTAATTTATTTTTGCTATATTAAAAATAAAAGAAAATAAAAAAAGAGATGGACACATTGGTGAGGGAATAAAACCAGGCCAACAAACAAACAAAAATGGGAGAGTTGTTCAGTTTTACTTGTTTTTGTAGCCAAAATTAGTCTCTTGAAACAAGGGTGTGCTGGAACCAGCTCTAATCAACTTCTGAGAACACATTGTGAAATTTTTGGTGTGAGCATTTATACATCAATGGTCACTACAAATTGGACATTGATTTATTGATTGATTGATTGCCTGGACTTAAGAACATATTAATAATGTTGATTAAACTTACAAATTTTTGTGCATCAATTTTTTTCCTCCAATAAGCCAGTTATTAAACATTTGTCTGCATACTTCTATATTGTTCTATAAACATTACTTGAACTCAGCAGTCCAGAAGAAGGTTCAGGGAATGAAGAAATCACCAGACTAGAGGTCTAGTGATGGTAGAATGATGATGATATTGTTATTGGATGATGATGATAACTAGCATTTTTATAATACTGTAAAGTTTACAAATTTGAATTCATTGTCTTATTTGAGCACAATTCCCCTGACTAGAAAGTACTGAACAAAAGGAAATAATAAGGGAGTGATACCCTTAAAGATTTGGGGTGATGAGAGAGCACTTTGCTATCAGTCATGAGTTCAAATTCACTTTTTCCAGTGATATCACATTCCAGGGTGTTGAAACAACTGGTAGATATTGTTGCTGAACCTTTAAAGAGTGTGTAGAAGGGGGAGTTACCATAGCTATATAGAAAGGTACGTGTTATCCTGATTTTTTTTTTAATGTAGAAAAGAATGGAGTCTGAAATCAATAGACCTAGGAATTTGACTTCTGGTCCTCAAAAGAAAAGAACTTGTAAAAATCAGAGTCAATAGTCAAAGCCCAATCTTCTGACAGAAGGAAGTAGCAACAAGAGTTTTCTTCTTTCCTCCTCATTTTTGTTTTTGAGTCCTAATAAGACTCCTGGAAGATACATTATGACCAGCCCTAGTTCACTAGACATTTCGGGTAAAAAAGTTTTAGAAATGTGCAGCATTAGTTTTTACTACTTAAAATTTTTTTAAAGTGAAAAAAATGTTTTTAGGAACAACTTGAATATATTTAATATATATTGTATCATACTGATTTTTTCTTTTTCACATATATTTTTGAGAATAAACACAAGAGTGTGCTGGTGCTGGTAAATTATTGATGACTAGTTAAGTACACCAACATACTTTTAAGTTTAAAACTGTATTATTAACATCTTTTCCATCACTTTTTGGAATCTATAAATCAACAAAGCAATAAATTAAACTTTGCTTCATAACCTTTGATGATTTTCAAAGTGTAAATGCCAGCAGTGAAAATGGAACAATCAGCTGTCATAAGTTAATTCAAGCTGCTTCTCACACACACTAGCACTATCTTTTTATTGTGAACTTAGACATTAATAGATATAAATATTTAAATATGCAAAAAGGATTATTATATTATTATAGAGAATTTAAAATTTTATAATATATGTATCTTTTAAAACCATGTTATCCATAGTAATAACCAAATTTTGCTACTAGTCTGTACCTCTTGAACTTCCTTCTATTTTCTTTTGTATTTTTTGTAATGTTTCATTGATGCTACTTTCTTGAATTCATTTTTTTGGCATCATTATTCCTATCAACTCTTCCCCTTGGCCCATACTTGTAGAAATCTTACTTTGTTGTAAATAAGTTTAGTTAAACAAAACAAATAATTGCATTGCAATGTCTGAGAATATATTTCTTTTTCTGTTTTATACTTTTAGTTCATCTCTCTGCTGAAAGGTAGGTAACTGTGAATGTACCAAATCCTCGAGCTAACTTAGAAGTTAGTCATATAATTTCTTTGAGCCATGCAATCCTTAAGAGTGCTTGTGTGTATGTGTGCATGTGTATGTGTCTTACTGAATAATTTCTGGCTTCTTTCTTATTTAAGCCTTAGGAAAATAATACATGAAAATTTAAAAATTTCTCTGTGTACCAATGTTTTATTTTAACTCTGGGATAAGCTGTTTTAACTTTAATAAAAGATTGTAAGCATCATTTTCTCTTCTAATTGTCTGTTTTAATACTGCCATTTAAATTTCTTATTACTTAAGTATTTTCTCATATTTTCTGCTCCTTTCAGAAAACAAGCATAGTTTTTGTTACAATTGTATTCAAAGTGTTTCCAGCTCGAAGCCTATCAGAACTCATGATTTAAAGGAAACAGAGACAAGGGATGCTTCCTTTCCTGCCTCTTCCCTCCTCTAAATGAGAGATATCAAAGAATGTAGTAAAAATGGAAAATATAGTAAAGAGTTAGGATAATGTTTTCCATCCTTCTTATAAGTAAATGAGATCCTATTGATCTCAGTGTTTATACCTAAGTATAGGAACTTCATAATGTTTGTGAATATGCATTTAAACTCTAATATTAATTTGACAGGAGTGACATAGCATCTTTGGGCAAATTTATTGAAATTTAGGACAAATCCATTGTGTCACCAAACCCAATCTAGTTATAATTCACATTTATGACCAAAAATGTTTCCTGCAGAAAACAAGACATGCTCTGTTGATATCTGTTGTGAAAAATTCAATTTGGTGCTAAAAGTATTTATATTATAGAAACAATTTAGGTTCTAAAGTTTTATAAGTTATAAAATAATGTAAGTCCTTTATGAAGATCCTGTGCTATTAGAATACTCCATACATCATACTGCATACTCCAAACCCACATGAAAGTTTTTTGCTTTGGTTATTTATATATTTAAACAATCCATAATTACTGATGAGAAGGCACTGGTTCAAAATTTCTGTATACAGCTTAGGATAAGTAGCTGTATTATAGAACTATAGTGATTTTTAGAGGTCTATATTTGTGTGCTACTTTTCTCAATTAACTTTTGTGGACATGTTAGTAAATACATGGTACTGGAACCCTTGGATGGAATGGGATTGTTTATAGAATGGAATTTTGAGTGAGGCCATTTGTGTCCATTCATCTTTTGCTTTTTTGGGGGAAGGTTTTTTTTTTATTTGAATTAGTTTATTTAGTCAATTTAGAACATTATTCCTTGGTTACCATAATCACAGTATTTCGCTCCCCCCCCCACCCCTCTACCCACCTTTCCTACAGCTGATGCGCAATTTCATTGGGTATTACATGTGTCCTTGATCAGAACCCAATTCCATGTTGTTAGTGTTTGCATTAGGATGTTCAGTTAAAGTCTTCATCCCTAACCATATCCCTTGGACCCATGTATTGAAGCAGTTGTTTTCCTTCAGTGTTTTTACTCCCACAGTGTTTCTTCTGAATGTGGATAGTGGTTTTTCTCATAGATTCCTCCAAGTTGTTCAGGGACATTGCATTGCCACTAATGGAAAAGTCCATTACATTTGATTGTACCACAGTGTATCAGTCTCTGTGTACAATGTCCTCCTGATTCTGCTCCTCTCACTCTACATCACTTCCTGGAGGTTGTTCCAGTCTCCATGGAATTCCTCCACTTTAGTATTCCTTTGAGCACAATAGTATTCCATCACCAACATATACCACAATTTGTTCAGCCATTCCCCAATTGAAGGGCATCCCCTCATTTTCCAATTTTTTGCCACCACATAGCATAGCTATGAATATTTTTGTAGGGGGGGGGGTAAGGTTTTTACTGAAGAGATTGATTTTAAATGAAATCTTTTAGAAATTGAAGCAGATGGTCAGTTTCATGATCAGAACAATCAATTAGCACTATTTTTAAACACCACCTGCTCTATATTTAGGCTTTAAGGTTATAAAGACCAATAGGAAGTTTCTACCTTTAAGGAGCTAACACTCTACTGAGGAGACATTATGTACCTATATAGGTACATAGAAAATCCAAACCAAATAAGTGGAAAGCAATTTTGGAGGGGTTACTAGTATCTAGGGAGAAAACAACAACAACAACAAAAAACTTTTGGCAAAAGGCTGTGCTTGAATTTAGTCTTGAAGGAAAATAGGAGGTGAGGAAGAAATACATTTCAGGTGCGAGACCATGATTATAAAGGCATGAAGATGGGAGATTGAGTATCAGTTTTAAGGGTCAAAAGGCAAAAAGATGGATCAGGTTTGTGAGTTAGGTTATGAGAATCTGAAGGAGATAAATTAAGAAAACTCAAGACACGTGATACAATGAAATACATGAAATAGACATGATACAGTGTAAAGAGCAGAAGATTTAGAGTGCAGCAGTCCAGGTTCAACTCCTACTTTTGTCACTCAGTGTGATTTTGATCAAGTATTTTCATAATTTTGTGCCTTGGTTTCCTCATTTGCAAAATGAGGCAGCTGGATTAGATGGCTTCTGAGGTCCCTTCTACCTTTTCTGTTGTCATTCTTTGGTGCTGAGAACTTGTCTTATGATATGTTTTGAGAAATTATTTTGCTCATGTAAAAGAACTAGAGTAATATTCTTTGTTTTCATGACATCAGTTGTTTTGATAAAAAGGTTCTTTTTAAAGTTTCTGATGTTTATTATATACCATGTTTTTATATTATTTGTCTATGATTCATTTTTACCTGCATGTTGATGGGAAAAGTTTCATGGTCATCCCTAATTAGTGGCAAGTCTTTAGGTGATGAACTATTATTCAGATATTATTAAGCCAGCCTTCAGATGATTGAAACACAATCCGTTACTGAGGTCACAAATTAAACTTTTCTAGCTTGATATAGGAGTTCACTAGAAGTTCACTCCATTCGTATATTATCAATTCATTAATTAATACAATTGTGAGAATTTTAAGTCATATTCTTGCCATAATACAGAGAAAGGACTTTGGTGAAGCTATGATGCAAAATGACTAAAAAACAATCAAAATTAGACCCAAAAAATTCATTACAAAGGTTGGTTTTTCTGGCAAAAGTCATCCAGTGGTTCAATGTGCTGCATATGGAAAGAAGCTGGAATCAGAGAACTTGACTGCTACCTGTGTGACCTTGAGGAAGGCATTTAATCTCTCTAAGCCTGTTTCCTCACTTATAACTTTTGAATTCCCTTCAAACTTCTAAATCTGTGGTCCTTTGTTCCTATCAAGCAATTGCACTTTGGGCAAAATAGAATGAGTTTATATTACATAATGTAGTTCTATTGAGTTAAGACACATATCAACAACATATCATTTATGACTGCAAAAGCAAGATTCACTCAAACATGAAATATGAATTTTGATCACTTCAAATATGAAAGTGAAATTAAGATTCATTCCCATAATACAGATCATTTAAATAGGTTAGAACATCAGTCAAGTTCTAAAACATAATTAATATGAAAGAATTATACCCTGTCACCTAAGGGTCTATAATTCTTTCTATTTTGGGGGGGGGGGTGACACTTTAACAAGGATTTTAATGTAATCACCTTGTCAAATATTTCCATTATCACAT
The DNA here is from genome assembly GCF_027887165.1 of Monodelphis domestica. Lineage (NCBI taxonomy): Eukaryota > Metazoa > Chordata > Mammalia > Didelphimorphia > Didelphidae > Monodelphis > Monodelphis domestica. Next base: position 198,271,779 of record NC_077230.1, read on the forward strand.
GAAAGCAGACAGACTGTTTCTTTTAGTGGAACCCAATTCACACTTTCTTATTCAGTCTATGTATTTTATTTTAATCTTTATTTTTAATGTGAAGCCACTGATTATCTTCAGAAATAAATTTGAAATTGAATTTTTATTAGGAAGCTTGACAAATTGACGCATCCTGCAATGTTGGTTTGACTTCTTATGCCATTTCTGCATGCTCAAATGCAAATGCTTGGTTTATGTTTCTGTAAATTATATTATAACTAAGCTTTTAGGACTTTTTATGTGTCAACAGCATAGAGGCAGAAAATAAGATCCTCATTTGACTGATATACATTTGACAACAAAATTTCTAAGAATGATAAAAAGTTATAGAAACCAGTCAATGATAACATGGATTTGTGTAGAAATGGGATTTTGGAGTAGGCAGCATATTTTTTCCAGAAATAAAAATTATTTGAATATGAGAGTTCACTTATGTAGGTTTATGGAGTATTTGGGAAAGACGGGATTGGGAAAGAGTGTATATTATACTATCTTTCCTAGGTCCCAGTGTGAAAGATCCTTTTTAAAGAGGGGTTAATGTTTCTAAGAAATGCCTTTTCCAACAAAGGCACAGAATTTCTACAAATCAGGCAAGTCCCTTGGTAAATTATAACCTTATTTTCAGTAGTTATCCTTTTCTAAGAATAGGTGATACTCAGAAGGTCCTGACTGCTGGTAGTTATACTCTTACACTGTAATTCATAGGCTGGGAATAAGCAGGGAAGTTTCATTCTAAGATTGTCTCCTGAGATTAACTCACTAGGGGATATGTGGTTCCTTTGTTTATAGTTAATCCTTCTTCTACTGTGGCTTCTGCCACCATGAACCACTACTGTTCAGTAACAAACATTATAGTCCCATGAGATGTGCCAAGATAATGATTTTTATTAGATCTCTGTCAATAAAATTAACAAAAATAATGTCCTGGGCTCTTTTTAAGAGTACTGAAATAATGAAGCAGATAGAGCTTTTGCTTAGTCTTGCTAAATTTATTTCAGCCAGAGTATCTCATTAGAAGCAGGATATTTGCATGGAAGTATTCAAGAGAGCCTGTCAGGAGATATCTAATATGCATTGCATTTTCCCAAGTCTTTGTCAGATGAAGAAGGATATAACCTGAACCCCAAGTGGAGATGCTCAGGGGAGCTCCTATAGGGATCTTTTAAAGGTTTACATAACTTGTCCTTGAGACTAGCTTGATCACCTGGAATTAGCTGATGTCATTATTGGGAATGACTACATAATTTGTGGTGTGAGACATTTTGAGCACCTTCTTGGTATGTTTATATAAGTAAATGCTAAGAAGAGAGATTTATGTACCAGAATCATCTAGGAGATGTGTCTCAGAATAATCCCTTACTTGCTTCCTCTATACATGCTCTTCGTCATCTTAATCATGCCCAAATCTTTGTGACTTCTTTTGGGGTTTTCTTGGCAAAGATACTAGAGTGATTTACATTTACTTCTCTGGCTCAGTTCACAGATGATGGAACTGAGGCAAACACAGTTAAGTGACTTGCTCAGAATCACACACAAGTATCTAAAGGTAGATTTAAACTCAGAAAAAAAATAATTTTCCTGACACCAGGCCTGACACTTTATCCACTCTGCCACCTAGTCCCATAAATAACATAAATGATTTATTTTATACATATAATTAATAAAATAAAATAATTAATCATTTTAAATAATTTTAAAATTTCAATTTTTCAACAAACAAAAATCTGTTTTCCTTCTCACCTCCCTCCAATTGAAAAATAAAGAAAAGGAAAGGAAAAACAAAACCTGTGCAAAAAATATACATAATCAAGCTAAACATATTTCTGAATTGACTGTGTACAGAAAATATATGGTCACTTGATATCCTGAGTTTATCACCTCTCTGTCAGGAATTGGATAGCATATTTCACTATTAATACTCAATATATTCATCAGAGCTCTCAAATATTTTAAAGATGTTTGTCTTTACAATGAGGTTAGTATTTTATAAATTGTTCTCCTGGTTCTTACTTTGCTACATCAGTTCAAATGATTCTTCTGAAGTTTCTCTGAAGCTGTTTCATTCATCATTTCTTATACACAGTAGTATCCCATTTCCAAACTGATGAATACCCCTTTAGTTTCTAGTTCTTGACACCATAAAAAGAGCAACTATATTTTTATACATATAGATATGTTTTTGGATTTTTATCATTTTGAAAAAATACTTTTCCTCTTTCTTTGATAACTTTGGGGTATATATTATTATTATGGTGGCCTTCAAATTTGATTTCTCTTCCAAATTTCCCTCTTCAATTGGACATTCATGCTATGTGTGCTCAGGGATGTGCCAATTAGATTTGGCTAATTTACTGAATTTTCAGTGGAACCATTTATGTTTCAGAAATTTGCTAAAACGGCCAGTCAGGGATTGATTTATTATTTTGTTCATTAGTTAGGCTTATGAAAGTGATGGAAAAATATTAGTATTGCAGATTAAAGTTTTTTGACTTTTAAAAATATATTTTTTAACATTCACTTTTAAATTTTAAGTTCAAAATTCTTTTCTTTCCTCTAGCTCCTCCCACATGCATCAAGAAGGGAAGCAATGCAAGATACCATTGTATATATATATATATATATATATATATATATATATATATGAAGTTATACAAAGCATATTTTATATTAGGCATGTTGCTAAAAAAGCAAGAAAAGAAAAATAAAAAAGGTAAAAGATGCTTCAGTCTTGTGCAATGTAACTTAAAAGTAAGCTGGGTGGCTCAGTTGATTAAAAGTTAGACCTAGAGATGGGAGGTCCTAGGTTCAAATCTGGCCTCAGACACTTCCCAGCTGTATCAATACACAGTATTGACTCCAAGATGGAAGGTAAGGGTTTAAAAAAAAGTGTGTTGCACATACATTTTCCTCCCCAGAGGGCCAACTGTTAACCACTTATCATACCACTAAGCTTATTCCTATAACCATATATTTCACTATAATTTCTCTAAGACATCTTTTCCTCCAGCTCAATCTAATTAAAATAATAGAATTTACATGGTCGAAAATGTGTGTTACAGCAAGATGAAGCAGCAAGAACAATGTTCTTGTATATTTAGGAGGTCTCTGTCACAGTTCTGATACTACCAAAAGCAGTTCTGTTAGTATGGGAGAAATCCCAGTTCATTCAGTTAATCAATAAACACATATTAAATGCCTAATATAGGTTAAGAACTGTGCTAAGCATTGGGGATACAAAAAGAGGCAAAAGATGGTCCCTGGCCTCAAGGTGCTTGCAATCTAATGGAGGAGACAATATGCAAACAAATGTATGCAAAACAAGCTATATACAGAATAAATGGGAAATAATTAACTGAGGGAAGTGGTGCTGTTTTGGACATATTGAATTTAAGAAGTCTATTGGGTATTCAGTTCAAGATGACTAAAAGGCAATTGTAGATAGCTTAGAGGTCAGCAAAGAGTTTGGAGAAAAATAAGTAGATATAAGAAATATTAATAGTTCAGATGAGGGAACTATCAATCCAAAGGTCTATATTGGTGGGATTGAGAGAGGGGTCCTTCCCAATACTAGGAAACAGCTGTTGTAGGGGCTGGTTAGAGTTCCCCTTCTTCCTCATTCTTCCTCTTTCTTCACCAGAGCCTAATGGAGTCTGGATCTGACCCAGAGTAAATCAAACCCTCCCAACTCTGCTTCTAGATGACTTTGAATCTTCCCTCCTTATTACTAACTTCAGAGATTGTTTGATATACTTCTTGACTAATTTATTTATATGGCAAAGAGATAAAAGGGGAAAAGGGTAGGACAGAGGAATTGGATAGACCCTACCCCTATTTTCTCTATATCTATATTTGATAGGAGATCAAATGTCTTTTCAAGAATGAAATGATGGTATAAGATGATCCTCAAAACAAAGCACAAGCCAGGTAGGAAAAGGTATGTGGAAACCCAATTCTTCTCTCTAGCTCTGGACAGAGTCTCAGGTGAGAGAGACAGAAGAGAAGTGAGGAGAGAAGTCAAAGAGTTCCCAGATCTTCTTCTGGCCAACAGTTTTTTCTTTTTAAATCCTTGTTAGAATTCCATGGAATTCTTCCCCTGCTGGCTCATGATGGTTCCATCATGCTTCTCTTTGGTCCATCTTCATTACCTTTCATATTTTCTTTGCTTTTTGTCATTCTTCCTTGATTACAGGTCTATAGTATGATTTTAGTCAGAGGATAAATATGAAAGGGACACAGGGTTGAGATTATTTAGTTCAATCCTATATTATACAAATGAGGAAACCAAGCCCCAGGCAATAGTAAGTGTCTTTCTCTAGGTCATACAAGTACTAAATGGGAGAGCCAAGGTAAATCCTCCAGCTTCATGTGGGTGCTCATTCTGTCATAAAGTGTGACTTCAACTAGTTTCACTAATGAATCTGTCTTGCAACAACAAATAATCAGTGCTAATGAAAATAGCTAATAGTCTAAGCAAGGCTATGGCTACAAATGGCCATCTAATGAAAGCTGGCTAATCTGAGTTTTTATCTCAGTTGGTTAGTAAGAAAAGAATGACTTTATTCTGTGTTGACCATCAAAAGTAAAAGGGGCACATTATTTCAAATAAAGTAACACTTGGCAGAATTAACTGTTACCTGGTGAGAAAATATCCCAGAGCTGGCTAAGTGAATGGGTTTTTTTTTGTTTTTGTTTTGTTTTTTTACCTCTGATAGTCAGTAAGAGACATCTCTGAGCTGGGCTAGACTAATGAGAGCCTGGACCTTAGGGTAAAAAGTGAACACTGAGGATTTCCGGGCAAGATGGCGGCTTAGAAGCTGCGAAAGTTCAGACCTCAGAAACCCTTCCTTACCGATCACAAACTGAGAGCTCCTAGGACACCGAAATTCAAGCTGAACAACAGGACAGACCCAGGGAACCATCCTCCTTGACCTGGATCAAAAGGTACGGGCCCCCAAAAGCCAAAACCCTAGATCACTCGGATCTAAGGGGCAGGCAAAAGGAAGGTCCCAGGACCTGTCTCCCCCAACCCAGAGTGCTGAGTCCACAGCAGTAGCGGGAATTCAGGGCCGGCAAAAGGGCCCCAGGGCTGGCTATTTTGAAGGACTCACCTTGAAAGCAACCTGAGCCAGTCTCCGGGGAGCCCAACACAGATGGCAGGGAACATAGAGAGAAGGGGGAAGCCTGTAGACCCCTGGCTGGGTCCTACCAACTGAGTCTCAAGGGAGGTCCCAGCTCTAGGGCACCAGCTGAACCCAATCCCATCAGGAGCCCTCAGAGCTACTGAAAGGAGAGAAATCTTAGGGCCAGCAAAGGGGTTGCTCCGAAGAGCTTACCTTGAAAGTAACCTGGGCCAGTGTGGCATTCAACAAAGACTGTGTAGGAGGAGGTTGGTTTTTTTTTTCTTTTTTCTTTTTTTTTTTGGCTCAGGGATCATTTGGCCCACACCAGCTGATCCTAATCCCATCAGGAGCCCTCAGAAGCTCTGAAAGAATGGAAACTGGGCTGGGGAAGGGCTTCCCTCGAAAGCAACCTGGGCCAGTCTCTGGGCATTCAACACAGATTGTGGAGGAGGAGGTTTTTTGCTTTAGGGCTCATTCAGTACAAACAAGGTGAACCTAATCCCATTAGGAGCCCTCAGAGCCCAGGGAGGCCACGACCCTTCCCCCCTTAGAGAGCAGAGTTTTCTGAAATAACCAGCTGAATCTAATCCCATCAAAAGTCTCCAGAATGCAGGGAAGCCCAGGCTCCCCACCCCAGAGGACAGGGAAGCTCAAACACCCAACAACTCTCCCCCAGAGACTACACCAAGAGATCTTCTGTTAAAGCTCCAAGAGGGGAGACTGATAGAAGTCCCCAAAAAACAAAGAAAATGAGAGGAACAAGAGTACAAACAAATATGGGAAGAAAAGAATGGGTGAATTTGAGCAAACAACAGAAAAATAAGAAAGAAACTACAATAGACAGCTACTATTCAGCAAATGGAACAGAGGGGGACAGATCAGCAAACAATAAACAATAAATCCCAGTGAATTGGATACAGGCTGTGGAAAAACTCAAAACACAACTAAAAGAGGCTGAGGACAATTGAGGAAAGAACTTAAAAATTAAGATACATCATCTGGAAACAGAGGCACTTGAACTAAAACAAGAAAATTGTGTCTTGAAAGTCAAAATCAACCAGCTGGAAAATGAGGCAAAGGAGATGAAAGATGAGGCAATGGAGATGAAAGACGAGGTAAAGAGGATGAAAGACGATCTTCAAAGAAAATCAGACCAGAAGGAAAACAAAGACCAAAAAGCCAGAGATGAAATCCAATCTTTAAGAACCAGAATACAACAATTAGAATCAAGTGACCTCACAAGGCAGCAGGACACTATAAAACAAAACAAAAAGAATGAAAAAATTGAAGAAAATGTGAAGCATCTCATTTACAAAACAGATGATTTAGAAAATCGTTCAAGAAGAGACAATTTAAGAATAATTGGACTACCAGAAGACCACAACAAAAGAAAAAGCCTGGACATGATACTAGAGGAAATTATCCAGGAAAACTGTCCCGAGATCCTAGAACAAGAGGGGAAAGTGGAGATTGAAAGAATCCACAGATCACCCCCGGTATTTAATCCCCAACTGACAACACCAAGAAATGTTATAGCCAAATTCAAAAACAATCAGATGAAAGAAAAGATATTACAAGCTGCCAACAAGAAGTCATTCAGATACCATGGAAACACGGTGAGGTTAACACAGGATCTGGCTACATCCACACTGAAGGACAGAAAGGCATGGAATACGATATTCTGGAAAGCAAGAGAACTAGGTCTACAACCAAGAATAAAATACCCATCAAAACTGACTATATTCTTACAGGGGAAAGTATGGACATTCAACACAACAGAAGAGTTCCAAGCATTCATAAATAAAAGGCCAGACCTGAACAGAAAATTTGATGTCCAACCACAGAACTCAAGAGAATCATCAAAAGGTAATTAAAAAACAGGTGGAAAAAACAAACAAAACAACAACAAAAATTTTATAAGAGACTCAATAAGTTAAAATGATATGTATCCCTATAAGAAAAGAGGTCATTGGTAACTCTTAAAAACTATTGCTATCACCTGAGCAGCTAGAAGAATTACACTCAGAGGGAACAGTGACAAACTGTATAGGATGAAAGGACAAGACATAAATAGGTATATAGATATATGCATACATAAATACATATACATGTGTATGTATATATATATATATATATATATACATGACTAGAGCTAAAAAAGAAAAGAGGTTATGACTAAAAGAAATGGGAAAAGAAACAAATGGGTGTAAATTTATATGTCACAAAGAAGCTCATGGCTGGAGGGGGGAGAACATCGATACACTGGAAGGGTAAAGAGGTTGGAGACAGGAAATACTCAACTCCTACGTACTTTGAAACTGACCCAAAGAGGGAAGAATAATCCAATCCATTGGGGAAGAGAATAGATTTGTGCCCTATAGGGGAGTAGAAGGGTAAAAAATGGACTGGTGGGGAGGGAAGAAGTACAAGGGAGTGAGAGGGTGGGGGGGAAATTTTAAAAAGACTACAGGGGAAAATAAGGAAGGGAATAAGAAGGGAGGGGGGTAGAAATGGAAGTAAAATAATGGAGGGAAAGGGGGGGGTGGCTGACTATAAACAAACATTGGTGTAGAAGGAAATAGTGAAAGAAGAAAAGGCAGGACCAGGAGTAGAAATCAAAAGGCTGGGAAATACACAGCTAGTAATCACAACTCTGAATGTGAATGGAATGAACTCACCCATAAAATGCAAGCAAATAGCAGAGTGGATTAGAATCCCAAACCGTACCATATGCTGTCTGCAAGAAACACACATGAGGAAGGTAGATACACATAGGGTGAAAGTAAGAAAATGGAGCCAAACCTATCGGGCATCAAATGATAAAAAGAAGGCAATCATGATATTGGACAAAGCCAAAGTAAAAATAAATCAAGTTAAAAGAGGTAGGGAAGGTAATTACATCCTGATAAAAGGCAGTATAGACAACGAGGAAATATCTGTACTCAATATGTATGCACCAAATGGCAGAGCATCCAAATTTTTAAAGAAGAAACTAGAGGAGCTCAAGGATGAAATAGATAGAAAACCTATACTAGTGGGCGATCTGAACCTTCCCCTATCCGAACTAGATAAATCAAATAAAAAAATAAATAAGAAAGAAGTGAGAGAAGCAAATGAAATCTTAGAAAAAGTAGAGTTAGTAGACACATGGAGAAAAATAAACAGGGACAAAAAGGAATACACCTTCTTTTCAGCAGTACATGGTATATTCACAAAAACTGACCATGTACTAGGGCACAAAATCATTGCAAACAAGTGCAAAAGGGCAGAAATAATAAATGCAAAATTCTCAGACCACAGTGCAATAAAAATAATAATTAGTAAGGGTACATGGATAGATAAATCAAAAATTAATTGGAAAATAAACAATGTGATTCTCCAAAACCAGCTAGTTAAAGAACAAATGGTAGAAACAATTAATAACTTTATTGAAGAAAATGACAATGGTGAGACATCCTTTCAAAACCTATGGGATATAGCCAAAGCACTACTCAGGGGGAAATTTATATCCTTGAGTTCATATATAAACAAATTAAGAAGGACAGAGGTCAATGAATTGGGCATGCAAATTAAAAAACTAGAAAGTGAACAAATTAAAAATCCTCAGATGAAGACTAAATTAGAGATCCTAAAAATCAAAGGAGAAATTAATAAAATTGAAAGTTAAAGAACTATTGATTTAATAAATAAGACTAGAAGCTGGTACTTTGAAAAAACAAATAAAATTGACAAAGTACTAGTCAGTCTAATTAAAAAAAGGAAAGAAAAAAACCAAATTGACAGTATCCAACATGAAAAGGGAGACCTCACTTCTAATGAAGAGGAAATCAAGACAATCATTAAAAACTACTAAGCCCAATTATATGGCAAAAAATATGGCAATCTAAGTGATATGGATGAATACTTACAAAAATATAAATTTCCTAGACTAAAAGAAGAAGAAATAAATTACCTAAACAACCCCATGTCAGAAAAAGAAATTGAACATGACATCAAAGAACTCCCTAAGAAAAAATCCCCAGGTCCAGATGGATTCAAAAATGAATTCTATCAAACATTCAAAGAACAGCTAACCCCAATACTATACAAACTATTTGACAGAATAAGCCAAGAAGGGGTTCTACCAAATTCTTTTTACGACACAAACATGGTACTGATCCCAAAGCCAGGCAGGTTAAAAACAGAGAAAGAAAACTATAGGCCAATCTCACTAATGAATATAGATGCAAAAATCTTAAATAGGATAGTAGCAAAAAGACTCCAGCAAGTGATCAGAAGGGTCATCCGCCATGATCAAGTAGGATTCATTTCAAGAATGCAAGGATGGTTCAATATTAGGAAAACCGTCCACATAATTGACCATATAAACAAGCAAACCAACAAAAATCACATGATTATTTCAATAGATGCAGAAAAAGCCTTTGACAAAATACAACACCCATACATATTGAAAACACTAGAAAGTATAGGAATAGAAGGGCCTTTCCTAAAAATAATAAACAATATATACCTAAAACCATCAGCAAACATCATCTGCAATGGGGAAAAACTCAAAGCCTTCCCAATAAGATCAGGAGTCAAACAAGCATGCCCATTATCACCTTTATTATTTAATATTGTACTAGAAACACTAGCAGTAGCAATTAGAGAAGAAAAAGAAATTGAAGGTATTAAAATTGGCAATGAGGAGACCAAGTTGTCACTCTTTGAGGATGATATGATGATTTACTTAAAGAATCCCAGGGAATCAACCAAAAAGCTAATTGAAATAGTCAACAACTTTAGCAAAGTTGCAGGATACAAAATAAACCCACATAAGTCATCAGCATTTCTATATATCTCCAACCTAGTTCAACAGCAAGAACTAGAAAGAGAAATTCCATTTAAAGTCACCTGAGACAATATAAAATACTTAGGAATCTATCTGCCAAGACAAACACAGGAACTATATGAACACAACTCCAAAACACTCTCCACACAATTAAAACTAGATCTAAACAATTGGAAAAACATTGATTGCTAATGGGTGGGATGAGCTAACATAATAAAAATGACCATCCTACCCAAACTTATCTATCTATTTAGTGCCATACCCATTGAACTACCAAAAAACTATTTTATTGAATTAGAGAAAACCATAATAAAGTTCATTTGGAAGAAAAAAGGATCAAGGATATCCAGGGAAATAATGAAAAAAAATACAAAGGAAGGTGGCCTTGTAGTCCCAGATCTCAAACTATATTACAAAGCTGTGGTCATGAAAACAATTTGGTACTGGCTAAGAGACAGAAAGGAGGATCAGTGGAATAGACTTGGGGTAAATGACCTCAGTAAGACAGTCTTTGACAAACCCAAAGACCCCAGCTTTTGGGACAAAAACCCAGTATTTGATAACAACTGCTGGGAAAATTGGAAGACAGTATGGGAGAGATTAGGTTTGGATCAACACCTCATACCCTACACCAAGATAAATTCAGAATGGGCAAATGACTTGAATATAAAGAAGGAAACTATAAGTAAATTAGGTGAACACAGAATAGTATACATATCAGACCTTTGGGAAGGGAAAGATTTTAAAACCAAGCAAGACTTAGAAAGAGTCACAAAATGCAAAATAATTAATTTTGACTACATCAAATTAAAAAGTTTTTGTACAAACAAAACCAATGTAACTAAAATTAGAAGGAAAGCAACAAATTGGGAAACAATCTTCATAACAAAAACCTCTGACAAAGGTCTAATTACTCAAATCTACAAAGAGCTAAACCAGATGTACAGAAAATCAAGCCATTCTCCAATTGATAAATGGACAAGGGACATGAATAGGCAATTTTCAGTTAAAGAAATCAAAACTATTAATAAGCACATGAAAAAGTGTTCTAGATCTCTTATAATCAGAGAGATGCAAATCAAAACAACTTTGAGGTATCACCTCACACCTAGCAGATTGTTCAACCTGACAGCAAAGGAAAGTAATGAATGCTGGAGGGGGTGTGGCAAAGTAGGGACATTAATGCATTGCTGGTGGAGTTGTGAGTTGATCCAACCATTCTGGAGGGCAATTTGGAACTATGCCCAAAGGGCGATAAAAGACTGTCTGCCCTTTGATCCAGCCATAGCACTGCTGGGTTTGTACCCCAAAGAGATAATAAGGAAAAAGACTTGTGCAAGAATATTCATAGCTATGCTATTTGTGGTGGCAAAAAATTGGGAAATGAGGGGATGTCCTTCAATCGGAGAATGGCTGAACAAATTGTGGTATATTTTGGTGATGGACTACTATTGTGCTAAAAGGAATAATAAAGTGGAGGAATTCCATGGAGACTGGAACAACCTCCAGGAAGTGATGCAGAGTGAGAGGAGCAGAACCAGGAGAACATTGTACACAGAGACTGACACATTGTGGTACAAGAGAACGTAAAGGACTTCTCCAGTAATGGCTTTACAATGTCCCTGAATAACCTGCAGCGATCTACGAGGAAAAAAAAAAAACTATCCTCAAGCAGAGGACAAACTGAGGGAGTAAAAACACCGAGGAAAAGCAACTGCTTGACTACAGAGTATGAGGGTACATGATGGAGGAGAGATGCTAAATGAGCACCCTAATGCAAATACCAACAACAAGGAAATGGGTTCAGAGCAAGGACACATGTGATACCCAGACGAATCGTGTGTCCACTAGGGAAGGGGTGAGGGGGAGGTTGGGGGAGAGGAAAAGAAAATGATCTGTTTCCAATGAACAATGTATGAAAATGACCAAATAATATAATGTTTAAAAATAAATAAATAAAACATCCTGTGCAAAAGTGAACACTGAGGAACCTGTCCAGTTTGATTATAACTGACAGTTGGAATTGAAATAAGAGATTATCATGTTAGCTTCTAAGAGATGTCATTTCAGAATTGGTTATGATTTTTACTAGATGCCTTGTTAATTTAAATAATTAGTTTTGTTATGTATTTATCAACACATTTATTATCTGTTATTTGAATACTCTAAAGCAAGAGTTCTTATGTATTTTATCTCAGAAATCAGTCTGATATGACCCCAAGGTTGCCATGAGAGCTAGAGTAAAAATCTAAAAAGAAAATGTCTTGTAACCAGCACTGCAAATTCTACTTAAGAATTACCTTAAACCTTTAAGAATAAACATCAGATTTCTGTTGAATATCTATATAAAATATAGAATTTTGTCCTTATTTTTTAGGGCTCTGGCCATAGTAATCTTTTCCTTCTGCCTCCCCCACTATCTGAGGCCAGGATAACATTTCATTGAGATCATTCACAAGTAGCATACAAGTTTGTTGTTCAGTTGTTTCAGCCATGTTAAACTCTCTGCAGCTCCATTTGCTGATTTCATAGCAAAGATAATCTTTCTCTCTCTCTCTCTCTCTCTCTCTCTATATATATATATATATATATATATATATATACATATATATATATATATATATATATATATTTCAAAGATATTTACTAGTCAGGGCCATAATATGAAATTCCCTTATATCCTCCACTATCTCTTGAAGTCTATCCAAACTCTTGTTTATTGCTTCCATGACATTATCTATCCATCTCATCCTCTACTGTCACCTTCTCCTTTTATCTTCATTTTTTCCCCATCATCAGGAGCTTTTTCAATTATGTGGAGAAGAGGCCAAAGTATTTATGCTTCAGCTTCAGTATTTAACCTTCTGATGAATAGCTTAAGTTAATTTTTTAATTACTGACATTTGACCTCAATGTCCATGGTACTCTCAACTATATGACATCTAGGAGTATACAGACAAGAGATAATAAGGACCAAGGATAGGATTGTGGTTGTATGAGTCAAGAGAAGGGGGCTTCAAGGAAAGAAATTGTAGGATTTGACCAGCTTTATTATATATGTTTCAGAGGTAAGAAATAAATACAATATTTGAGAAAATAAAAAACTGTATTTCCTGCAGAGACCATCTCAAGAGCAGGTTTAGTAAATAGTGGATTAATGTGACTCAGCAGAAAAGAAAAATTGAGTACACAAAAAGAACACTGAATAAAAACATTAATATAATTGAGAAGTCATAGAGAAATATAGTCAGTATACTGTTACAAAAAGAAAATAGAAAGGAATTTGGAAAGAAAAGGAAGATAGCAGAAGGATAGACTGAAGAATAAGTGAATTTAGAGAAGCACAACTTTGCCTTCTTATCTTTGTCTTATATTTTATCACTTACTTTGTTGATTCATTTTTCATGCTTTGAATTTTCTTCTTTTAACTGATTACTTACTTGTTGGCATTTTAATCTAAAAGTTATCGGACTTTTAACATGCCCAGAAAGGCTGGACAGTGCCCATTATACTAGTGTTACAGTCTAGAGTTATCCTTATTTTATAGCTTTAGGAGAATTCTTGGCAGTGATGGAAAGAGAAAATGAAAAGAAAGATGTTGAAGAAACAAGAATAACTTTGTTCTGTGTTGACCATCAAAAGAAAAAAAAGGCACATTATTTTAAATGAGTAATATTTGATAGAACTGACTTACCTAATAAGAGCTTTAAGACCAATGTAATATTTATAGGGGAAATGGGGTGGGATTGATGAACAGGGGATACTGAAGGTTTTATAACAGGGAATGGAGGAGTTGAGGGAAGAGAGGGAATATGGCTGTGGGTGAGGTAAAAGGAGAGAGATGCCCTCTGCCATGAGGCTATTTATGAAAAATGGGGTTCCCGAGAAATGGGCCACTTATGATAGCCTGCGGGGATGTCTTCTCTATGGATTGATGTTGAAGATGCCCCAGAGCAGGTAAGCATGGACCCTCCTTAGGTACAAGCCTCCCCCCAGAACAAGATCACCCAGCAGGGGTCCAATAGGACGGTTTCTAGTTGAATGGCTGTCCTGAGGATCAGCTCCCTCTATGTTCCCTGAAATGTTGGTCCTCTTATCTGACTGCAATATTCAAGTAAATATAAAATTTAATAATAAGTTGGATTGGGAGGGTATCAAGGAAGAGGGATTCTCTAGATGAGGTTTGAGTCTCTTTCAGCTTTTGAGCTGAGGCCATGTCTCACAGGCTGATGGAGGGTTTCTCTTATTCCTGTCTATGCTATATCTGTGCTAGCTTTCTTAATTTCAAAAGTCTTTAGCAGTAGACATCAAGAGGAAGAAAAATTCTGATTTTCAGGATTGGTTGGGCCTGTCTCTTCAGGCTGATGCCCCTAAAGACCGGCCTTATAGTTCAAACTGCTTCCCTTAAGTCCTTTTGTTGATGACACAATCTCAGGAATCCAGGGAGAGCACACAGTTGGGAAAATCAGGAAAATAGAGGCAATTCTATCCAGAGATTGGGAGAGAGCTCTTTGTACTTCCAGGGCCAGGAAAGAAGTGCTAGTCACAAGACCAACTGCCAATCCCAGTTTCCCCTTCCCCCACCAACTCTCAGTCTTGTTAATATCATCTTTCTAAGACTTCACTGCTGTTTGTTCCAATTCAGTGGCAGAAAGTCCAAAACTTCTTTTAGTTTTCCTTCCTACACCAAAGGGCTTTAAATGCCAAACAAAGAGGTTTATTTTTAATCCTGGTGGTAATAGGAAGCCATGGAAGAAATAGAAGAGTGAGCAGAGGGGGGGGATAGGAGGAGGAGAGGCAAAGTCATTTCTTAAGGACAGATTACAAACTATCTATGTCTCATCCTATGTATTTTTTCCTGTGTATTGCATATATACTTTAAAGAGTATAAGCCCAAATTGGGACACTAATGCATTGTTAGTGGAGTTGAGAACTGATCCAACCATTCTGGAGGGCAATTTGGAATTATGCCGAAAGGGTTTTAAAAGACTGCCTTCCCTTTGATCCAGAAACACCACTGCTGGGTTTGTACCCCAAAGAGACAATAAGGAAAAATACCTGTATGAAAATATTTATAGCCCATCTCTTTGTAGTGGAAATAAATTGGAAAATGAAGGGTTGTCCATTAATTGGAGAAGGGCAGAACAAATTGTGGTATCTGATGGAATGGAATATTATTGTGCTGAAAGGAATGATGAACTGGAGGAATTCCATGTGAACTGGAATGACCTCCAGGAATTGATGCAGAGTGAAAGGAGCAGAACCAGGAGAATATTATACACAGAGACGGATACACTGTGACACAATAAAATGTAACAGACTTTTCTAGTAGTAGAAATGCAATGGTCCAGGACAATCCAGAGGAATTTATGAGAAAGAACACTATCCACATCCAGAGAAAGAACTGTGGTAGTAGAAATGCAGAAGAAAAACATATGATTGATCATGTGGTTTGATGGGGATATGATTGAGGATTTTGATTTTAAATGATCACTCTATTGCAAATATTAATAATATGGAAACAGGTTTTGAATAATGACACATGTATAACCCAGTGGAATTGCTTTTCAGCTCTGGGGGGTGGAAGGAAGAGAGGAGTGAAAGAACATGAAACATGTAACCATGAAAAAATATTCTAAATTAATTAATTAATTAAAAATAAACAACCACAAAAAAAGAGAAAATCCATATTAGTAAAATTATTGACCAATGGGAAAAAAGAGAATAAGCCCAATGTGCTGGAGGTTTCTCTCTAAATATTCTGTAGATACTGATGTGGTATTCAGGCTGTATTTATACTACACGTTGCTCTTACTACATTTCTACTTCCTTTTCAAAAGTAATAGATTTCCTAGATGATTTGGTATGGAAATCATCAGAAAATATGCCACAACCATGCTTCCTTTATGTATTTCCATTACCTTTTAAGCCACCTGAAATTTCAATTCTTCAGAGATTAAGGTAAAACAGATTTTATAGCTTATAAAATCAGGTACAAAGTATCATTAAGCTATTCTTTATATGATTGTTTGCCATCTTTGGGAGGGGAGAGAGAAGGAGGGAGAGAATTAGAAACTCAAACTTTAAAAAAAAGAATGTTAAAATTATTTTCATTGTAATTTGGTAAAAATAAAATATTGTGTCAAAAAGAGGTCATTGTTACTAAAAAATACATTCTAGTCTGAAAGGGCATCTTAGAATCACTAAAACGTTTCACAATTTCCACAAAGCAAATTATTGTATTCTATTCCTTCTATTTAATTCTGGAACCAGTTGATTATCTATCCATGCTAGACACTCTGGACAGATGTACTAATGTATTAATTCAATATATTGACTTCACAACTTCAATCATTTTAACATTCATTTTTACTATGAATTGTTCAACCTCACTCTTTTGAGGGAGTTTGTGGATCTCAGAGAGGAGGCCCTGCAATGTACTCAGACTTTATTTAATAATCACCCAGGAATAAGAACTGCTGGGGTATAGTGACTCTTGCATAATAGAGGGAAACTTTGAGAAGCATCCAATAAAACTCTATGTTTTCTTTTATATTAGTGGTCAGAGCATAAATAAACAGTTATTTCTGAGACTGTATTTATCAAAGAGTCTTACATGTTCTTAATATGTTCATAAAGGACTAATTGTTGAAGAAGGGAGTTTAAGATGCTTTTCTCTATTGGGTCAATGCTTTTTAAATATTTCAAAGAAAACTTTTTTTGTACACATTATAGTCAATTATGAGGTTTTAAAGATATAATTAACTATAAAATTGTTTAGGAAAGTCTGTTTTCTTCTCACATCTTCATAAAAATATACTCAAATCTGTTGTATGTCTGCAAGAAATGGGACACTCTGGTTTCTGAAGAATTAAAATTAAAGATAATCCAAAGAACAAAATGATAAGCTATATAATAGCCTTGATTAAGCTGCAAAATGTACTAGATGAGGAATTATAAAAGGGGAATGGCATAAAGGATATCATCAAAATGACACAGGAGTAGGAAAATGAGTGCTAACAACATGTTTTTTTGGTGTTCTTATAAAATCAAGGAATATTCAACTTGTTCCCCTTTACATCCTTCTTCCCCTCAATGGGTGAATACTTTGTGGAAAATTTGAGTTTAGATATGGAAAAGAGGTAGTCAGCATGAGTAAGCATGGATGGATTATGATCCCCATCTTTAGAGGCAATATCTATACTAATTAGATCATAGGTTGAGTGGAATATTTGATAAATATTATTTAGTATATGTGGAGATCATCAGAAAATTTTAGAGATTAGAATGGTGTGTCAATTAGAAGTTTAGTGTCTTCTTGATTGCCTTTTTTTACTAATAATGTATTTGATTATTTTTCATTACTTTTATATCTTCCCTTCATTGTATATTTTAAATAACAATTTCTCAATTTTTCAAGATTGTGGTATCTCCATCATATGTTTATTTTTGTTTATTTATCTGGCTCACCTATTAGCCCCAAATTTATCTTCTTAAGCCATTGGAGACTGAGATAGTAGAGTCCAAATCTTGTGATTCCATTGTTATTAATAAGGAATAGATCTGTATAGAAATGCTAATAAATTTATTCTAATTTCCTTTAGTTGTTGAGAGAAGCAATAATGTAAATTTGATATTTGATTTGCATTCAGTTTCCATTTGGACTGGTTCTCTAATAAGAGATTTGTGGAAAGTTGATTTATATTTAAATCAGTACAAGAACTTTGTGATCTTCCCTAATACCTCCATATGGCCAAGTCATTCTCTTGTTCTTTAAGGTATGGATATGTTTCCTGGACATTCTTTTTCTATTTCTTATGTTACATTTAAGAATTTAGAAGTTAGGTTTTTAAGTATTTCTTTGATAACTTTTAGATTAGAATACTTCACATGTGTTCAGTCAGTTAAGTTAGGATCACATAGAGGAATCACTGAATGAGTCAATATTAGTTCAAAAAACATTTATTAAGCACCTATTATATACATATTATATATGGCAATGCAAAGCTGTGAAAATGACATAATTTCTGTCTTTAATTAGTGGATGAGTTCTATTGTAAAGACGTAAAAGAATACGAAAGAGCAAAAAAAAATCCAAAATGCTCTAGAATATTTTAAGAAGGGCAGAAATCCATTCAACTGTGGGATTTAGGAAGGAAGTCTTCATGGAAGTTGTGTCACCTCAGTTGGATTTTAAAGGAAGAAAAGTATTTCAACACATATGAACAGAGTGTATAGCTAGGAATAACCAGTATGAATTCATAGAAGCAGAAAATGATGGATGAAATTGGAAGTGGTCAACAGTTCAGGCTAGCTCAAATATACAGCATGTGAATGGAAGTGATGTTAAACAAGGCTGGAAAAGCAATTTGAAATTGTCTTTGAAGGGCCTTAAATGCCATACTAAGGAGTTTATATTTTATCTTAGAAAAAATAGGGAACTGGTGAAGGTTTTTGAGAAGATAAGAAGTATGGTCACACATAAACTATGAGAGGAAGAAAACAAAAGGATTTAGAAAAGAAATTTTAAAATTTCACTTTTAGATTTTCTTACAGAAATCTGTTTAATAAAATGACTATGAATTTTTTGTAGTCTAAGACCCAATAATAATAATAATTCCAATACTGCTGGCAAACACTACCAAATATATTTGTGTGTGTGTGTGTGTGTGTGTGTGTGTGTGTGTGTGTGTGTGTGTGTGTGTGTTGTAATGGGGAAATTTAGGCCTCTGTGAGAGGGTTATAATATTGTAATGGCTAAAATGTGGCTACAGGATTTATGTAATATTGAACAATGGCCGCCAAGGAATTTACTTATGAAATTCCTAAAATGAACACTCAAGTCAGAATGGAGTTTATGGAGGTTTAATCACAACGGGAGTAGGGAAAAGGAGAGGGAGAGAAGGAGAGAAGAGAAAAGGGAAAAGGGGCTACTCAACCTCTGACCAAGGCAGAGGGAGTTTAAGCCCAAAGGGCCAAGGTGGAAAGAATCAGTCCTTAACTCACGTGACCGATCTGAAGGAAAGCTGTCTGCGGGCATCCCCTCTCTCCAAGCTCCTAACACCAACTCCTCTCGCTTTCCCCACAGGAAGTGAGCGAATTCCAGAGGCTGTTCCCTACCTCACTTCCTGTGTCTCACAAATCCAATGGTTGGCTCTAGCTTGGCTTAGGACAGCCCAGGTGGGCAGTTAGTTATTTCTGATTTGTCATTGACTAGCGCATGCCCGTGTAGTGTGGGTGTGCACAATTTTTGGGTGCTAGACCAAGATGGAGACTTTTAAAATTCACAATGTGTTTGAGAGAGAGACAGAGAGAGACAGAGACAGAGGCAGAGACAGAGACAGAGACTGATATTTCTCAGAAGGCTCCATGCATTAGAGACATGCTATATGGGATGAGATGATGACCCCGGAACACAATTCCTTTTAATCACCTAGTTATCACGGGGGCATTACAAAGCTATTTTAGAGAGGTCACTGCTACCAAGGGTGAAGGGAGAAGGTGGGGATGACATGGGAGAATTCATTAGGAATGTAGCTACTGGCCAACTTGGTGGTGGAACACCTAAGAGTGAGAAAATGTCATTTAAAATCTTATTTTTAACTTTCTCCAGTAGAGAGATTTCAGAAGGAATTCAGAGACCTCTAAATTTCCATCCTTTGAGTCAATGTCCTGTCACCCCATCCTAATTAAACCTCAGTTCTATATTTCCCTTTTTCTGATTCTACATAAATTATATTCTTTTCCATTATCCATTTTACTCTTACTTTGGAAAACACATTTCCTTCCAAAAGTAGCCTCTAAAGCCTTGGCAAAATCCTTCTCCACTAATGTCAAAAATGCTCTAAATTTTTAAATAAAAACAAAAATAAAACAAAATCCTCAGCTATATGACACAGTAGATTTCAGTTATGGTAATGTGTTCTTTCTCAAATGTCATTACTTTTATCATTTGTGTAATAGGATTCTGCAGGATAGACTGAGCCCTTTGGAAATTGTCTCCTCACAGGGAGAGCCTGCTACTGGTAGAATCATGATAATGTATAATGGAAATGCCTTTAAAAGGCCACACAGTATAGTAGATGGTCTGTAACTGGATCTAGTCACCTAACCATATGAAAAAAGGCTTTTTGATGGCTTGTGGAGGCATAAGCCTGAGATAGCCATGGCCTAAGACTTTCTACTCATCTGCTTTTTCAAACTGTTTGGCTCAAAGAATCAGGTTAGAATCAATGTTATTAGAGAAGAGGACTTAAGATTTTTCCTTTGAGGCCATGTAGCCCTAAGAGACAGGTCTTGGTCTTTTGCTTCTAGGTAAAAGGATTAGAGCTTCTGATCAGGTGAGCAAGGGCCCAGGTTTCCCCCAAACCATGGTTTTGTAATGATTTCAACATCACTGCTCAGAGGAGCAAGAAGTGATCTTTGGTAGTGACCTTCAGGATCCAGCTGTATGATGGATGAGATGAAAACTCATCTGGCAGTCATGTTGCATCTGTATATAAATTTGTTGGAACCCATATTATGTAGGAACAGAATGCATCCCCATAGTACTGAAGGAAAATGTCTGTATTCTATAACATATGTGTGTGTCCTTGCTACAACTTTAAAACATCCCTTTGTAAAAATTAGTTAATATTAAAAGGTTAAATGGAACTGGAGCAGTAGTCATTGGATCCTATAGATGGGAGGATCATCAATAGTGGGAATTTAAGCTGCCTGAAATAGAAAAGAAACTCCTTTAAATCTCTCTAGCTACCTCTAGTCCTGCTTTGTCTAATTCAGAATCTTAGCAGTAGACAGAAAGCAAACAAGAACAGTTCTAACCTTCAGAAGCCTGTTTCTTTGGGCTGAACCAAGAAGAGCATGCCACTCCAGACTGGGCTGAATAAGCTCCAATCTCCTCCAACCCCAGGAAGCCAGATACCCCCACCCCCAGGAAGGAAGTGCTAGTCACAAGACCCAACTGCCACTCCCAGTTGCCCCTTCCCCCACCAACTGTTGGTCTTATTTCCTTTCCACACTAGAAACCTAAAGAGTAGAGATGTGGTCTTCCTGTCCCTAGAAGAGGAAGGCCAGGATGTACTTGCTACACATGTTGGCATATCCAGCTGACCACATATGAATATAATGTGAGTTGTTAATTATAAGGAGCCTGTCAAAAAAAAGGAATAAATGTCATTTTCCCAATTAAATTGTATTTGGGTTTGATATAATGTATTTCTTTGTTGGATTTTACATCTGAAAACCCAGGTGTAGATATTAAAATAGTAATTAGTTTAAATCATAGGGAAATTTTATACTACTTCAGGTCTAGTAATTAAAGACTCATTTATAACTAGATGTGGACCACAGAGGAAAGGGATATGAAAGGTATTCTTTGTGATCAATATTATATTTTATACTCTAGAATTGGGAATGGCAGTCATGCTCTCCTTCATTTAAGATAGGGGGTAGAAAATCTTTTCTCTGCTGAAGACTCAAAGGGGTAAAAAATCAATCATGACTCACATTCACAAAGTAAATTAGTTTAGTTTTTTCTCTCCTTGGAGAAATATAAAGTGTTGGAGTCATCTACTTTTAAAATTAGGAATAGAGGATAATGAAGCTTTATTATATAAATTCTAAAGTATAAATAAAATGTAACTTTAATATCATTAATTAACTTGGGAAAACAGAGATAGGAGGAGAGAGAAGAAATGGAAAGGGGATGAGAGAAGTAGAAAAAGATTGAAGAGAGAGAAATTGAATGATACTGTGAGAGAAACAGATTGTGAGTGTGAAGGACACAAAATAGAGCAAAAACATCATAAGGACAAAAGGGAGAGGGAGAAAGGTACCCAGGTGATGAAGAGCTCTTTAGTTTTTGAGGTGAATTGGTCTGAAGTGTTAATCCCTGAGGTTGATTTGTAGAATGGATTAATTATCTATTATCTTCCACCTTTGAAATGTTGGTTATCTGACTAACTCTTCTTTAGCTTTTCAACTACTTGAAGCCTTAGGTAGAATTTTAAAGGCCAAATTTTGCATAAGATAATTAGAATTGCCCATTATGAGAGAACTTATTTTCTGAGGATGCAGGGATATTTTTGTTGTTTAGTTCTTTCATTTGTATTTAACTCTTTGCGATTCCTTTTAGTGTTTTCTTGGTAAAAATAATGTAGTGGTTTGGCATTTCCTTTTCCAGATCATTTTCAAATGAGGAAACTGAGGCAAACAAGGTTAAGTGTCTTGCCCAGGGTCTTATAGTATTTGAAGTCAGATTTTAACTAAGGTCTTCCTTACTTTAGGCCTGGCCCTCTATCCACTGCTCCATCTAATGTCTCCAATTTTTGGGTGGCAGCACAGCATTTCTGAACAGCTCAATAATATCTGCATGAATGGTAGCACTTGACCTAGGGAGTAAATTGAATAGTAATTTCTTAAACATATGACAAATATAGTTACTGCTGTATATATGCTAATAAAAGGACATACATATTAATAATAAAATATGCTATAGTAAAAATAATGGTAATAACATGGTCTATAGTATTCATATTACATTAGAGAGCAGATGAAAAAGCACTGATTTAATAATAAAAATAATTTGATTCTTTTTAAAACATTAAAAATTAATTTAATTAAAAAATTAAATATAATCCCCCAATTATATGCAAAAAGATTCAAATTAAAAAAAAATAATGTTGAGTCTTGCATTCCCTCCCTTCCTACTCCTACCCCAAGCAGTCTTGTATAGATTTTTTTTAACATTATTTTATTTGGTCATTTCCAAACATTATTCATTGGAAACAAATATCATTTTCTTTTCCTCCCCCCCTCCCACCACCTCTCCCATAGCCGACATGTGATTCCACAGGGTATCACATGTGTCCTTGATTCGAACCCATTTCCATGTTGTTGTTGGTATTTGCATTAGGGCGCTCATTTAGTCTCTCCTCAATCATATCCCCTCAACCCCTGTAGTCAAAAAGTTGCTTTTCCTTGGTGTTTTTACTCCCTCAGTTTGTCCTCTGCTTGTGGATAGCGTTTTTTTCTCCTAGATCCCTGCAGATTGTTCAGAGACATTGCATTGCCACTAATGGAGAAGTCCATTACGTTCGATTGTACCACAGTGTATCAGTCTCTGTGTACAATGTCCTCCTGATTCTGCTCCTCTCACTCTGCATCACTTCCTGGAGGTTGTTACAGTCTCCATGGAATTCCTCCACTTTATTATTCCTTTTAGCATAATAGTATTCCATCACCAACATATACCACAATTTGTTCAGCTATTTCCCAATTGTAGGGCATCCCCTCATTTTCCAATTTTTGGCCACCACAAAGAGTGCAGCTACGAATATTCTTGTACAAGTCTTTTTCCTTATTATCTCTTTGGGTTACAAGCCCAGCAGTGCAATGACTAGATCAAAGGGCAGACAGTCTTTTTTCGCCCTTTGGGCATAGTTCCAGATTGCCCTCCAGAATGATTGGATCAATTCACAACTCCACCAGCAATGCATTAATGTCCCAACTTTGCTACATCCCCTCCAGCATTCATTACTTTCCATAGCTGTCATGATAGCCAATCTGCTAGGTGTGAGGTGATACCTCAAAGTTGTTTTGATTTGCATCTCTCTGATTATAAGAGATGTAGAGCACTTTTTCATGTGCTTATTAATAGTTTTGATTTCTCTGGCTGAAAACTGCCTATTCATGTCCCTTGTCCATTTATCAATTGGAGAATGGCTTCACTTTTTGTACAATTGATTTAGCTCTTTGTAAATTTGACTAATTAAACCTTTGTCCGAGGTTTTTATGAAGACTGTTTCCCAATTTGTTGCTTCCTTTCTGATTTTAGTTACATTGGTTTTGTTTGTACAAAAACTTTTTAATTTGATGTAGTCAAAATTATTTATTTTACATTTTGTGACTCTTTCTAAGTCTTGCTTGGTTTTAAAATCTTTCCCTTCCCAAAGGTCTGATATGTATACTATTCTGTGTTCACCTAATTTACTTATAGTTTCCTTCTTCATGTTCAAATCATTCGCCCATTCTGAGTTTATCTTGGTGTAGGGTGTGAGGTGTTGATCCAAACCTAATCTCTCCCATACTGTCTTCCAATTTTCCCAGCAGTTGTTATCAAATACTGGGTTTTGGTCCCAAAAGCTGGGGTCTTTGGGTTTGTGAAAGACTGTCTTACTGAGGTCATTTACCCCAAGTCTATTCCACTGATCCTCCTTTCTGTCTCTTAGCCAGTACCAAATTGTCTTCATGACCTCTGCTTTGTAATATAGTTTGAGATCTGGGACTACAAGGCCACCTTCCTTTGTATTTTTTTTTCATTATTTCCCTGGATATCCTTGATCCTTTTTTCTTCCAAATGAACTTTATTATGGTTTTCTCTAATTCAGTAAAATAGTTTTTTTGGTAGTTCAATGGGTATGGCACTAAATAAGTGAATTAATTTGGATAGGATTGTCATTTTTATTATGTTAGCTCGTCCCACCCATGAGCAATCAATGTTTTTCCAATCGTTTAGATCTAGTTTTAACTGTGTGGAGAGTGTTTTGTACTTGTATTCATATAGTTCCTGTGTTTGTCTCGGCTGATAGATTCCCAAGTATTTTATATTGTCTAGGGTGATTTTAAATGGTATTTCTCTTTCTAGTTCTTGCTGTCGAACTGGGTTGGAGATATATAGAAATGCTGATGATTATGTGGGTTTATTTTGTATCCTGCAACTTTGCTAAAGTTGTTGACTATTTCCAGCAACCTTTTGGTTTATTCTCTAGGATTCCTTAAGTAGACCATATCATCCTCAAAGAGTGATAGCTTGGTCTCCTCATTGCCAATTTGAATACCTTCAATTTCTTTTTCTTCTCTAATTGCTACTGCTAGTGTTTCTAGTACAATATTAAATAATAAAGGTGATAATGGGCATGCTTGTTTGACTCCTGATCTTATTGGGAAAGCTTCTAGTTTTTCCCCATTGCAGATGATGTTTGCTGATGGTTTTAGATATATACTGTTTATTATTTTTAGGAAAGGCCCTTCTATTCCTATACTTTCTAATGTTTTCAATAGGAATGGTTGCTGTATTTTATCAAAGGTTTTTTCTGCATCTATTGAGATAATCATGGGATTTTTGTCAGTTTGCTTGTTAATATGGTCAATTATGTGCATGGTTTTCCTAATATTGAACCATCCTTGCATTCCTGGTATGAATCCTGCCTGGTCATAGTGGATGACCCTTGTGATGACTTGCTGGAGTCTTTTTGCTAGTATCCTATTTAAGATTTTAGCATTTATATTCATTAAGGAGATTGGTCTATAGTTTTCTTTCTCTGATTTTGACTTGCCTGGCTTTGGGATCAGTACCATGTTTGTGTCGTAAAATGAATTTGGCAGAACTCCCTCTTTTCTTATTATGTAGAAAAGTGTTTAATATTGGGATTAGTTGTTTTTTTAATGTTTGATAGAATTCATTTGTGAATCCATCTGGACCTGGGGATTTTTTCTTAGGGAGTTCTTTGATGGCTTGTTCAATTTCTTTTTCTGATATGGGGTTGTTTAGGTAATTTATTTCTTTTTCTTTTAGTCTAGGCAATTGATATTTTTGTAAGTATTCATCCATATCACCTAGATTGCCATATTTGTTGCCATATAATTGGGCATAATAGTTTTTAATGATTGCCTTAATTTCCTCTTCATTAGAGGTGAGGTCTCCTTTTTCATCTTGGAAGCTGTCAATTTGGTTTCTTTCCTTTTTTTAATTAGACAGACTAGTACTTTGTCAATTTTATTTGTTTTTTCAAAGTACCAGCTTCTAGTCTTATTTATTAAATCAATGGTTCTTTGACTTTCAATTTTATTAATTTCTCCATTGAGTTTTAGGATCTCTAATTTAGTCTTCATATGAGGATTTTTAGTTTGTTCGCTTTCTAATTTTTTAATTTGCATGCCCAATTCATTGACCTCTGCCCTTCTTAATTTGTTAATATATGAACTCAAGGATATAAATTTCCCCCTGAGTACTGCTTTGGCTGCATCTCATAGGTTTTGAAAGGATATCTCATCATTGTCATTTTGTTCAATGAAGTTTTTAATTGTTTCTATGATTTGTTCTTTAACTGGTTTTTGGAGAATCATATTTTTTAATTTCCAATTAATTTTTTATTTACCTCTCCATGTTCCCTTACTAATTATTATTTTCATTGCATTGTGATCTGATAAAGTTGCATTTATTATTTCTGCTCTTTTGCACTTGTTTGTAATGTTTTTGTGCCCTAATACATGGTCAATTTTTGTGAATGTACCATGTGCTGCTGAAAAGGTGTAGTCCTTTTTGTCCC
The DNA here is from genome assembly GCF_027887165.1 of Monodelphis domestica. NCBI lineage: Eukaryota > Metazoa > Chordata > Mammalia > Didelphimorphia > Didelphidae > Monodelphis > Monodelphis domestica. Next base: position 198,298,091 of record NC_077230.1, read on the forward strand.
TTTTTTATTTATTTATTCTTTTATTTATTTTAATTAATTTATTTATTTTTCTCCACATGTCTACTAACTTTAATTTTTCTAAGATTTCATTCACTTCTTTTACCTCTTTCTTATTTATTTTTTGGTTTGATGTATCTATTTTGAATAGAGGAAGGTTCAGGTCTCCCACTAGTATAGTTTTTCTATCTATTTCATCCTTGAGCTCCTCTAGTTTCTCCTTTAGAAATTTGGATGCTATGCCATTTGGTGCATACATATTGAGTACAGATATTTCCTCACTGTCTATACTTCCTTTTATCAGGATGTAATTACCTTCCCTATCTTTTTAAACTAGATTTATTTTTACTTTGGCTTTGTTGGATATCATGATTGTGACTCCTGCCTTCTTTTAGTCAATTGATGCCAAATAGATTTGGCTCCACCCTCTTACTTTCACCCTATGTTGTATCTACCTTCCTCATGTGTGTTTCTTATAGACAGCATATGGTAGGGTTTTGGATTCTAATCCACTCTGCTATTCACTTGTGTTTTATGGGTGAGCTCATTCCATTCACATTCAGAGTTATGATTACTAGCTGTGTATTTCCCAGCATTTTGATTTCTGCTCCTGTTCCTGTCTTTTCTTCTTTCACTATTTCCTTCTATACCAATATTTGCTTTTAAACAGTCCCCCTTGTTCCCACCCTTATTTTACTTCCCTTTCTACCCCCTCCCCTTTTATTCCCCCCCTTATTTTCCCTGTAGGCTTTCTAAAATTAACCCTCCACCCCTTCCCTCCCTTGTACTGCTTCCCTCCCCACCAGACCATTTGTTATCCTTCTACTCTCCTATAGGGAGCAAATCTATTCTCTGCCCCCAATGGATTGGATTGTTTTTCCCTCTTTGAGTCAATTTCAAACCACTTAAAAGTTGAGTATTTCCTGTCTCCAACCTCTTTACCTTTTCAGTGCATTGATGTTCTCTCCCCTCCCACCATGAGCTTCTTTGTGACATATACATTTACCCCCATTTGTTTCTTTTCCCATTTCTTTTAATATTAACCTATTTTAAACTCTAGTTATATATATATATATATGTATATATATATGCATACTCATGTGTATGTATTTATGCATGCATATATCTATATACCGGGGTGTATGGGGTGCTCAGGGAGGGGTAATATCTCTGGTATGGAGGGCTTGTTGTGCTCTTCTAGGGCAGCTATCCAACCACTGACCCTCACCTGACATCCAGCTCTCACTTGTGGCTCCTAGTATCTGCTAGCATGTGGCAGCGGCCACACACGGGCAACAGCTTCCACAGGCCGGCTAAACCTTGTGAGAGTAGCCATTGGGTCGACGTCGACCCCTGGTGAACTAGAGCTTTTCTCACCCAGCATGTGAAGACTGGTTCGGCAGAACAGGAGGAAGAAATCAACAAGAAGGTTCAACGCCTGAGATGGCGATGCAGCAAGGCACTGTGGAGTGCTTAGGGTGTGATGGAGCACAAAAGACAACACGGCCATCCAATGCAGCTGAGGAAGTCTCCAGGTGTAACGACATTTCGTGCCAATGGAACCAGGCTTCCAACGCCGAGAGAGTGGGACTGTCTCTGTGCATCGACTTTTCCACTTAAATCTTCATGCACAGGTGTCTTTGTGCACAAAAACGCACAAAGACAATTGTCATCCTTGGTTCGAGAGACAACCAACATCAATATACCTATTTATGTCTTGTCCTTTCATACTATACAGTTTGTCACTGTTCCCTCTAAGTGTACTTCTTTTTGCTGCCCAGGTAATAACAACAGTTTTTAAGAGTTACCAATGACCTCTTTTCTTATAGGGATACATATCATTTTAACTTATTGAGTATCTTAAAAATTTTTGTTTTGTTTTGTTTTTCTTTTTTCCCTCTTTTTAAAGTACCTTTTGATGATTCTCTTGAGTTCTGTGCTTGGACATCAAATTTTCTGTTCAGGTCTGGTCTTTTCTTTACAAATTCTTGAAATTCTTCTATTTGGTTGAATGACCATACTTTCCCCTGTTAGAATATAGTCAGTTTTGCTGGGTAGTTGATTCTTGGTTGTAGACCTAGTTCCCTTGCTTTCTGGGAATATCATATTCCATGCCTTTCTTTTTTTCAGTGTGGATGCAGCCAGATCCCGAGTTATCCTCAATGTGGTTCCGTGGTATCTGAATGACTTCTTGGCAGCTTGTAATATCTTTTCTTTGGTCTGATAGCTCTTGAATTTGGCTATAACATTCCTGGGTGTTGTCAGTTGGGGATTAAGTACAGGAGGTGATCTGTGGATTTTTTCAATCTCCACTTTTCCCTCTTGTTCTAGGGTATTCGGGCAGTTTTCTTTAATAATTTCCTGTAATATAATGTCCCAGCTTTTTCTTTTGTCATGGTCTTCTGGTAGACCAATGATTCTTAAATTGTCTCTCCTTGAACTATTTTCTAAATCCTCTGTTTTTGAATGAGATGCTTCATATTTTCCTCAATTTTTTTCAGTCTTTTGGTTTTGTTTTATAGTGTCCTGCTGCCTTGTGAAGTCACTTGATTCTAGTTGTTGTATTCTGATTCTTAAAGACTGGATTTCATCCTTGGCTTTTGGTCGTTCTTTTCATTTTGGTCTGATTTTCTTTGGAGGTCATCTTTCATCCTCTTTACCTTGTCTTTCATCTCCTTTTTCTCATCTTTCATCTTCTTCACCCCATCTTTCATCTCCTTTGCCTCATTTTCTAGCTGGTTGATTTTGGCTTTCAAGACACTATTTTCTTGTTTTAGTCCAAGTGCCTCAGTTTCCAGGTGACTTCTCTTAGTTTTTAAGTTCTTTTTCCAATTGTTTTCAGCCTCTCTTAATTGTTTTTTGAATTGCATTTTGAGTTCTTCCAAAGCCTGTTTCCAATTCACTGGGATTTCTGATTTTTCCTTTGCTGATCCCTCCCCCTCTGTTTTGTTCGCTCTTTGCTCATTACCTGTGCAGAAGCTGTCTATTGTAATTTCTTTCTTCTTTTTCTGTTGTTTGCTCAAGTTTACCCCTTCTTTGCTCCCTGTATTTGTCTGTGCTCTTGCTCCTCTCATTTTTTTTTGTTGTTTTGGGGCTGTCAGTCTCCCCTCTCTCTTGGAGCTTTGTCAGATCTCTTGTTATAGTCTCTAGGGGAGGAATATTAGCTTCCCTGTACTCTAGAGGCTTTTAATCAGATTAAATTCAACTGGGTTGGGCTGTATGTGCCCTGAGGCTGAAGACTCCTGGAAGGCTGGGCCCCCCAGGCTCTCTCCAGTTCTCTCCAGCTGCTTCTCCGCTGTCCGCAAGGTTCCCCAGTGACTTTGTCCTCCCTGAGGTTCCTGTCCTTGCGGGAGGCCCTGCACTCTAGGGGAGGGAGGGGTTCTGGCCTCCCTGAGCTCTTATGAGTCCTGATGGAATTAGGTTCAACTGAATTGGTCTGGATGTGCTCCGAGGCAAAAACCTCTGGGTGAGACTGGAGCCAGATGGAAGGACCTTGCCACGGGCCCTGGTCTCTCCAGTCTCTCCCTGGATTCCTTCTCACTCTCCATGCTAGACGTTCAGAGTCTGGCTCCCTGCTGCTCACAAGGTAGACCCTCCAAACCAGAACCTTTGCCTGCTCAGAGCTTCCCGCTGACGTTGGGGGCTCAGCCCTCTGGGTTGGGGGAGAGGGGTCCTAGGAACTTCCCTCTGCCTTCCCCTTAGACCTGAGTGTTCTCAGATTCCGGCTTTTGGGGGGTGTACCTTTTGATTTGAGTCCATAAGGAAGGTTCCCTGCCTCTGTCCTGTTGTTAAGTTTGAATTTCAGTCCCCTAGGAGCATTCAGTTTGTGATCGGTAAGGAAGGGTTTTCAGAGGTCTGAACTTTTGCTGCTTCTAAGCCGCCATCTTGACTCTGCCCTCTCTTGTATAGATTTTACATGAGCAATATTATAAAACATTGTTTCCATATTAATCCTTCTGTGGATAGAAACTCATACAAAAACATTAAGAAATAAAGTAAAAAAAAAGTTTGCTTTGGTCTGGATTCAGTTCCTTTTCTGAAGCAGATGACATTTTTCATCATAAGTTCTTTCGCATTATCTGGATCATTGTATTGCTAAGAACAGTTAAGTTTTTCAAAGTTTTTTTTTATTGTATAGCATTCCTCTCATTATGTAAAATGTTCTACTTGTTCTGCTTATTTCACTCTGCTTCAGTTCCTGTCTTTCTAGGATTTTCAGTTCCTGTTAGTTTTTCTAGGATTTTCTGAGCTTCCCCAGCTCATCATTTCTTATAGCATGACAATATTTCATTACAATAATATACTATAACTTACTCAGCCATTCCTTAAATTTAATTGATGGATATCCCCTCATTTTCCAATTCTTTGTTGCCACATAATGAGGGGTTCAAATATTTTTGTACAACAGGAGGAGCAAAGTGAAGGAGAAGGTACAGATTCCCATCTGTTCTCTACTATTACCTTCAAAAAGCTATGATATAACAGCTCAAAATGAACTCTGGAGCAGTATAACCTGCAAAAATACAAGGCAAAATAATCTTCCCACCTAAAAGAACTTAGAAAGCCAGCAGAAGGGATCTAGTTCACCTTAGTGGAGTATGGTGGAGCCCAGCATTTCCAGGGCAGGCCCCTTCAAGGCAACAGCCTCACAGTTAAGACTTACATTACTTTCAGCCACAGATGGTGAAGGTGTGTTGGACAACTGTTCAGATGGAGATTTCAGGGGTCACTTTGCTGGCCCTGGGTATGATTCTTGTCAAGTTGCCCATAGGCAGAGCCAGGGGCACAGTCACAGGGTGGAGACTATTGGCATGCCCATCACTTATAGCCACAGAGGATCAGAGCACCCTGATCACAGTACCAAGTGAGAAAAGAGTGCTTGGGGTTACTCATAGATCAGAGCATAGGCTGGGAAAGTATTAAACAAAACTCTCCATACATCATACCACTTTGGAAGAACTTAAAGCAAATAGATCCCAGTTGCCAGCTGTGAAGGCAGCTACAAAATGAATATGAAGCTTGTTACAGTGCTCTATTCACCAGAGATACAGAGTCAAACTGGAACAGAATTTTTAAATAAAAGGAAAAGGAAAAGGAAAAGAAAAAGAAAAAGGCTGGAAAATGAGCAAGCAACTTAAAAACAAACAAACACCAACAAAGAAGTTATTTTGGTGACAGAGAAACCCCAAACACAAACTCAGAAGACAACAAAATCAATACTGTTATATCCAAAGCCTCCAAAAAATAGGAATTGCTCTCAATTCCCCCACCCCCAAATTAATGAAGGAGCTGAAAAAGAATCTTAAAAATCAAACAAGAGAGGCAGAAGAAATATTGGAAAAAGAAACGAGAGTGATACAGCAAAATCAGTAAAAAAAAAGAGCAACAGTTTGGTAAAGGAGGCAGAAAAGTACTGGAGAAATTAATATTTTTAAAAAACATAATAGGTAGAGAGGCACAAAAATCCAATGACAAGAACTTTATAAAAAGCAAAATTGGTCAAATGGAAAAGAAGGTACATACTTTTTTTTTTTTACTTTCTAATTTTGAGTTTCCTTCCAAAAAGCATTAATATGGGAAAGTATTTTACATGATTAAACATATAAAATATAAGATCACTTATCATCTCAACATGTATTGAAGGAATGGGGAAGGGAGGGAGGGAGAGAATTCAAAACTCAATAAGAGTTTGAAAAATATTGGAAACTGTTGTTACATGTAATTAGGGGATAATAAAATTTAAAAAAAACCCATATTTTCCTACATATAGGCCCTTCCCATTTTTATATTTTATTTCTTTGGGATATAAACCTAGTAATGGTATTTCTGCATCAAAATGTATCTATTGTTTTATAGCTCTTTTGGGCATAGGTCCAAATTGCTCCCCAGAATAGTTGAATCAGTTCACAACTCCCTCAACAGTGCCTTAGTGTGTCAGTTTTCCCATTTCCCTTCCAAGTTTTGTCATTTTCCTTTTCTGTCACAATAGTCAATCTGATAGGTGTTTTAAGATCAGAGGTGTTTTAATGTGCATTTCTCTAATTAATAGGGATTTAGAACACTTTTTTGTGTGACTTGAAAGCTATAATTATTTTGTTTGAGAACTGTGTTCATATGTTTTGACTATTTATCAGTTGGGGAATGGCTTATATTATTATATTCATCTTATTCCTCTATTATATTTAAGAAATGAGGATTTTTATAGAGAGATTTGTAAAACAAATTGTACCATGATGATTACAGCATATTATTCTTCATCCCATTTCCTCCTCTTTAGTTTTTGACCACCACCTCCCCATATTTGTCCTCATTTCAATCAATCCCACAACCTTTCTCTTATTTCCTTCTCCTCCTACTTTCCTGTAGGGTAATATAGCTTTCTCTATATCCAATTGATTGTGCATGTTCTTCCCTCATAGAGCCATTTCTGATCAATGGTCCCTTTCCCATTTTCCCCTCCACAGTAAAAAGCTTTTTCACATCTCTTTTATGTGAGATAATTTATCCTCTTCTATTTCCCCTTTGCCTTCCAGTGCATTCTTCTTTCACATGTCTTAACTTAATTTAATTTTTTATATCATTATGTAAAGATTAAAATTAATATTCAATACTCCAAGTATTATTTTAATACTATTTATTAAAATACACTCAGAGCAGAGAGAAATTAAAAACAACCAGAGAAACATTTTAAAAACCCAGAGAAAGGGAAAAAACCCAATCCTTCTTCCACACTAATATCAGCCAAAGAGACCACATGGGCAGAAACGGAAACTCAAAACTTCAATCCACGTAAGGAGATGCCCAAACAGGAAAAGGAAAAGGGGACTGTGGGAAATGTAGTCTCTAGGGTTCAAGATTCTATATCAATACATTCTCCCTGTGATCCTTTGGGAGACCAGTCTCCTCAGTATATCATGAAAACATAACCAACATAACTTGAACTAGAGTTATATACAAATATTACAGTTTTTCAAAGGGAAATTACAATAATTTGGGGATGAGAGAAAAATAAAAGAGAAAACAAACAAAACCAATAATAGGTGCATTGACAAAAAGCCAATTAGGGGGCAGTTCCCTTTGACATAAGAGTGTACATTCAAAACAAAAGCTTTCAACCCTCCCAAAGTTCAAATTTTCCGTATCTCAAAGTTCAATCTGGATCATCTGGTGCAGCATGTGGTCTCTGAAGGCATCTTCATGGCGCCTTCTAGATGCTGGGAGGTAGTCTCTTGTTCTAAATTAGGCTCAAATTCAAGTCAAACTTCACAACAATAACAAAGTCCCCCAAAGGAAAATAATAATATATACCTCCCCTCCCAAGGTGAATACAAGAATACATGTAGGAATTACAGAGGGATACATGGTCAAATCATAATGCATATGAATCAAGTATCAAAAAATATCAAAGAAGTCAAAGACATTTTAAAAAATAATCTCTGAGTCAGATAAAAAATGTAAAAAGAAAACAAAAAAAATTCTGGGAAGAAGAAAAAAAGAAAAAAAAGAAAAAATCATAACTCACAAAAGGTTCTTGTAGCGATCCATGTCCCATGAGCATACAACAACAATCATTCACTAACCCACTTTAGTAGTCTGGACTACAGTAAGTTATCACATCATGAGAGAAAATAGAAAAAGAGACGAGATCTCAAGACAAATGGGAGATAGAATTCTCAGATTCAACCCTTTTCTTCACTTTTTTGGGATAATGGAGTCAGAACAATCAATGTTATATGTTGATATAGAGTGTGGTACAAGCACTGCATTTAACACATATTAAATAGCAGCAATCTCGAGTCTCACACATGATCAAGTCATTTTGCTTTTTGTGCAGAATGTCATAAATCCCCATGGATTGGTTTAGTTACTTTTATCTTTTTGTGCTCGTTTGTCAATTTGCAGGTCAAGTTCTATTCTCCTTGGATTTGACATAGTCATCAAGCAAAAGTCTCATTATATTTAAATAACTAGTGCCAGGTTGCCATAGTCCAAAGCTTTTTTGGGTATGCTTTTTTATATATTAGGTAAATGGACATCTTAGCTTATCCTTTTGCAAATGGTAAAAATAGTTAAAAAAAACCTTTTTAGTACTAGTGACATGTGTTTCAAAGGCAAAAAATGAGAAGAGAAGGAAAATCAAATACTGTATGATATATGTATTAAGAAAACAAAATGTTAAAATGTGAATATTTCATAATTGCAGAGGAAAAGTATAGAGACAAGTTTTCAAAAACTAAGATTCATTTCCTCTTTGACTTACCATGATTCTCAGTGTAAGAGCAAATAAGGTAGATAAAACAATGTGAGTGCAAATGAGATAGACAAAACAATGTGAGTAAAAATGAGGTAGATGAAGCAATACTTTCAAGAAAATGCAAAAAATTAGAAAAGGCACAAAATGTTACAAAAGGCACATCAGGTAAATATAGGTCTCTAATGCAGATTTTCGTCTATGAGGTAGTATATGTGTTGCCCTACAAAGCAATTTGTGCAAATACAAGAATCAACCATATAAATTGCAACAAAATAGTACAAATCCAGCAATGATGAAGTACAATAACAATCAATAGTAAAATACAATCAGTGCAAACAATTATTCATTATCAATAGAAGGTATTCATTTTACATGGCTCCAATGAATCCATGAGTCCCTCTCCAATTTTTATGGCTGTTGGTGTAGTTAGTAGGATCTGGAATGGTCTGTCATAAGCATGTTCAGACGACCCAGTATATTTGAAATTCTTTATATACACACTATTACCTGGGTTTAAATCATGAAGTGAGAAATCGATGGAGCCTACTTGAACAGCAGCTGCAAAGTCATGGAGTTCTCTCAATTTTGTTTCTAATTGTCTGATATATGTAGCAATGGTTGTATCCCCTCCTAACAATGAGGTATAGTCAGGAGTAAATGGTTGTGCCTGAATAAGTGAATGTCCAAATAGCATCTCAAATGGTGAGATGTGTAAATCATCTCTGGGTCTGCTTCGGAGATAAAATAGGGCCAGAGGTAGAATTTCAGGGCACTTTAAATGAGTCTCTGTGCACAATTTTCCAGTCATAGTCTTTAGTTCTTTATATATTCATTCAATATGGCTAGAGCTCTGGGGATGATATGGTGTATGAAATTTAGGAGCTATCCCTAAACATGAATAAATTTGTGATAAGACTGAATTAGTAAAATCAGTTACTCTATGTGAGTCAATACATGCTGGTAGGCCAAAATGGGGAATAATTTCTTTTTAAAGGACTTTGGCAACAAAAGCAGATGTAGCCCAAGCAGTAGGAAATGCTTCAGTCCATATGGTCAGCTGATTGACTATGAAGAGACAAAATTTTTACTTTCCAGCTTTTGCCATAGAAATAAAGTCAATTTGTAGGTGCTCAAATGGTGTATAAGCAAGAGGATGTCCACCAAAGGCTTTTCCTCAAAAGGTGTGTTGATTAAAGGCCTGGCAGATAGGATAACCTGTATATACTTTGGAGGCAATGGTAGTTATTCCAGGTGCTATCCATACTCTTAACAGAGTCTACAATATCTTGGGTACCAAAATGCCCATGTTTATGAATGGAGTGACAAATCTAGTGATAAAATGCTCTAGGGAGCAGGGGATTGCCATATGATGATACGCATATTCCATTTATCTATTTTGCTTTAAATTTCTGCTTCCATTTTCCCACTTCCTTTTCATTAAAAGAAAGGGATAGATACAAATCATCAATAATTGTTAGTGGTATAATTAATTCAGGTCCTTCTGAGGCTGCTAGTTTGGCTGCCATATTTACTCTGCTATTTCCCCTGGATACAGGGTCAGTGCCACCTGTGTGTGCAGAGCAGTGAACAACAGTTTCAGGGAGCTGGATGGCAGAAAGAAGCTCAGTAATAAGGTTTACATTGACCATTCATTTTCCAGTTGATGTTAAGAATCCCCTCTGAAGCCATAGCATGCCAATGGTGTGACATATACCAAAGGCATAGAGGGAGTCTGTAAATTGTGACTCTTTTATCCTTTGCAATGATACAGGCGTGTTTCAAAACTGTGAGTTCTACACCCTATGCACTTATATTTGAGGTTAAGGAAGCTGACCACAAGTATCAAATTCAGTATCTACCTAAGCTCCACCTAGTGCACACTATCCATCATAAATGAAGAACCATCTGAAAATAATATTAAATCCAAATTATCCAAATGGGTGTCCAGTAAATCATTATAAGATTTATCAATAGTGGACACTAAAGATATACAATCATGTAAAGGTTCTCTGGAAATTGGTAAATTAGGGAGCAAGGTTGCAGGATTAAGAACTCCACACAGCATTTTAGTGTGATATATTCATTATTTAATGAGGTTATCTCATACCTAGTAATACTTTGGTCAGGAAATGCCAGTGTTCTATGTCTTAATAACAATGCCTTAACCTTGTATGGACATATGGTCAGAGGGCATCTCAATAACAGATTTGCAGATTTAGTTACTAATTAAGCTGTAGCAGCCACTTCTCTAAGGCACAATGGTGCTCTGGAAGCTATTGGGTCAAGCTGGGCTGAATAATAGGAAACTGGGTATGAGTAGTCCCTGAAAGTTGAGTTAGAATACCTGAAGCTACCCCTTTTTGTTCATGGACATATAAGGTAAATGGTTTATCATAATTTGGTATGCCAAGAGCAGAGGCAGACAGGTTTTAAATTTAAAAGACCTGTTAGGTGTTCTGCTTCCACTTTAAGTGGATCAGTTTTTTGTGAGTGCTACAAGGGGTTTAGTGATTTCCCCCATAGCAAGGGATCCCCTGCTAACAAAATCCTGTTGCTCTGAGAATTGCCCTCAATTGCTTTTTAATAGTAGAAATGTTTAACTTTAATTAGATATTTCCAATACACTTGGGAGAAATTAAGCAAGACCTAGAAGTTAGAGTGAAACCTAAATATTGTACCTTGGGGAGATACCACTGAACTTTGTCTTTGGAGACCTTGTGGCCTCTCTTATGTACCTCTAAGAGGAGGTGCTTGCTATCCTCTTGGCATACTTCACCATTTGGTGAAGCCAAGAGCAAATCATCCATATACTGAATTAAATGGATTATTTAAATTTTATGGCATCTGTTTCAGCATTTAAGAATTGTGTGAAAATGGTGGGTCTGTTCAATAACCCTTGGAGCAAACAAGCCCAACCCCTTCCAGGTGAAAGCAAAGATGTGCTTGGAGTTCTCATGTATAGGTATAGAAAAGAAAGCTGAGCACAAGTCTAGTACTGTAAAGTATGTAGCTATGCTAGGAATAGAAGAAATAACATTATTTATGTTGGAAACTAAAGGGTATCTCTTTATAACGTGACTGTTCACAGCTCTCAGATCCTTGAAAACTCGATAGAGATGCTTGCCATCAGGCCCCAGTTTGGGATTCGTAACAGGAAAGATGTGCGTATTGTATTCAGATTTACAGGGGATTATGATGCCTAGATCAATAGATAAATTTATTACAGGTGTAATGCCATCAATTCAACTTCCTCCTTTGAAAGAGGGTACTGATGAATGGAAAGAGGTGGGCTAGTTTTTGTTTGAATTTGTACAGGGACAGCCAATTTAAGTAAGTCAACATCAGAAGATATTGTGGCCCGGAGAGACTCACATATATCAGTTGGGATCTCAAAAATAGGAGTTTCCTTCATTTCATGAGCACCTGAAAGAAGTACAGGGAGTAAAGTTAAGGATTCCTCAGGAAGTTCCACTGTCAGAGAAATCTGGAGAACAAGTTATTGTGGCCCTAAGTTTGCATAAAAGGTCTCTCCCCAGCAAATTTATGTGGGAGAAAGGCATTAAAAGGAAAGAGTTTTCCACACTAAGGGGTCCTACAGACACTATTCTAAGGGAAAGTTTGGGAACCTTAAGGGGTGTTCCTGATATCCCCACAATATTAATTGAACAATGGAACTTCAATCTTAATCAGGTGTACTCTTCAATACAGGAAGCTCCAGTGTCCAAAAGACAATCATAATAGGTGTTATCAAACTTTAATGTTACATGTGTCTCATCAGTATAGTGGGGTGGTGGATAGGGACAATGGGCAGTAAGATTTCAGGGTCTGGAAAATCAAAGGTTATATACTCTGATTCTTGTGCCCCACCCCCATACACCTTCATAATCTTTTGGTAGCTCCTTGGCCTCCCCCCCCGAGGGGCAGTAGCACCCTGGGTGGTTTGGGGACAAATTCCACTCAAGATATACTGTTGTGGGATCATTTGGTATGAGTTGCCAGGTGCCTGATTTATGTCCCTAGAATTATTATAATTGGTCCTAAAATTATGGTTCCTGAAATTACCAATATAATTATTATTTCTATAATTGCTTCTTTGATAATTTTTCAGTGGATATTATTTCTTACTGCCTGGAACAAAGTACCTACATTCTTTAATTTAGTGGCCCTTCTTCTGACAGAAGTGGCAGGTAAGGGGCTGATATTTAGATTCTTGGAGAGGGGCTAGAGCCATTGATTGAGCATCATGCCCTTTGTCATGTTTATAAAGCCTATCCTTTAAAGATTTGGTTTATTTTTCAAGGTTTCTATGATATTGTTAGCCTCTTCCTGTTTTTCTTTTTTGGCCTTTAAATTCATAAGCAGTAGTTTTCCTCAACTCTTCAAGGTCCATCTGTGGCCACTGTGGGAAATGTGTCTTAAAATAATTTTGGAAAACCCTGCAAGTGTTGTTGATAAAATGTCTCTTTATTTGCTTAATACCTTTGTCTTTAGAAATATGAAGGTCTAGGTCTAGGAAGGTCTAGGAAGCTCAATGAACTTATCCATGAATTGTGAAGGTGTCTCATCATCTGATTGTCTAAGGCTTTCAAATTTTGACCATGCTTCTATATCCCCAGAGCATTCTCGCATAGCTGTTATAATGACCTCTCTATAATGATTTAATTGCAATTGGTCTTCTGTGCTATTTTAATCCCATGAAGGATCCTGAGCTTGGCATGTGTGCTGTACCACACCACCAGACCTTTTTAACATGAGAGATGATCTTATTTTTCTTACGTTCTGTTAGAAAAGCATTGAGCAAATTCTTAATATCCTTATAGGATGGGTCATATTGTTAAAAAATATCAGACATTTTCTTGGTTACCATGAGAGGTTCTCATTAAAAACAAGGTACATTACATTTAAGTTCTCTAATTTCTTGAGGAGTGAAAGGTATATGGTGTCTTAGGGTCACCACATCCCCATTGAGTCCTATTTGGGCACTTTCCTTAAGGGGAAAAGGAATTCAAAGGAATCATTTGACGGCTGTGGTCCCTCAGAAGCTGGCTGTGGGGATACCGAGGCAACATGGGTAGGAACAGGTACTGTAGCAGGACAGGATTTATTCAGGACTGGGGCTGATCATGGGGTGGGAAAAGGAACAAGAGAGGATGGGGGATTAGAAGAAGGATCAGGGGAGGTAAGATGATCTAGGAGTTGCAAAGCATGAGAGAGATGTTGCAGAGTACAAGAGAGAAGGATCTGTACCTGATGTATATAAGAGGGGTGTCTCATCTCCATTTCAGGAGAAATAGGATTGTCCTCTATTTGTGGTTCAGGAACAGGCTCACAAAATTCAGACTTATTTTGGATGATATCAGTATTTTTCATTAGATCACGTTAAGTGTTTGAAATGTTTTGATTGAATTTTCTTGTTGGCCTGCATTTCTGCTTTAATCTTTCTTATAGTAGCATTTTTTGTCTTTATACTGAAGATTATATTGAAGATTTATATTGAAGAAAAATAAAATTTCCTAGGAGTACAAGGAGAAGGAGGGAATTTGGAATCTTAGATGCCTCTAACTGGACAAAAACAGAAGGCTTTCATGCATGGTACTATTTATTCTGCTTAGTATTTTGATCAAAAAAGAAAAAAAATAATTGATTTATTTTTAAATTATTATTATTATAAGGGGTGGGTAGAGTAAGGTGAGGTTATTTAGCTCATTTAGTTTTATTTTTTATAATTTAATTGGATTTTTTCATAAAAAAGGGGAACAATTTTTAATTATATGTGTTGCTGCCCTCTAGTGGCAGCAAACAACCACTGAAGTTAAGCTGGAAAAGGGAAAAATTAAAAGAAAAGAAAAAAGTAGGTAAAAAATATCAGTGTTTAATACTGACCTCTAGTGGCCAAGAGGCAGCACTACAAGTAGGAGGGGTTAGGTGGGAGCATGGTTAGGGTTGGGTTTCAGAGTAAGGGTGTGGTTAGGGACTGCCAGAAACCAAAATGGAGGATATGACTACAAAAATGGGCAGGTTCTGAGAGAAAAGGAATAAGGCAGGTTTGCTAAAGCAAGGAGCGGGCTGGGGTTGTTGAAAGAGGGTCAGGACCCTCCCTGCCAAGGCAAAAAGCCTGGTAGAGGCTAATAGGCATCAGTTGTCCAGTGGGGAAAAAGGACTTCCCTTCTGTGCTGGGCTGGGGAAAAGGGAAGCTTATATTCACCTGCTAGGACAGGAGCAAGTAGGCAGTAGCAGCAGAAAGCTCAGGGGTATGGCAGCTGCAACAGCAGCCAAGTCAGGTGTGACTAGACTTCAGCAGCTGCAGGAAGCAGTAGCAGCACCAGGTGGGCCCAGGGTGCCATGCCTGAGGTAGCAGTTCATGACAGTGGGGGAGGAGTGGGCCTGCTGCTTAGGTCAGGGTTTGGCCAAGCTTCAGGCAGGAATGGCCAATCAAGCTGATTGGGCTGCTCTCCAGGCCTTGGGCAGGGAGCAGCTTCTCTACTATGTACCCCAGATTAAGGCAGCTGGACCAGTAGGAGAGCAACCAGCAGGCCTGGGTGGAAATACTGGAAGCTGTAGGAGGCTTGGAAGGTGGAAGAAGAGCTAGAGGAATGAGCTGCAGCTGGGTGGCTAGAGTGGGGGTGGGGGGATTTGAAAACTCCCAGCAGAAAAGTAACTTTTGGTTGCAAACCAGTAGCAGTTTTAAACTGTGGGGTTTAGGCAAACTGGTGCTTTAATGCTGATTGTGAATAGCTGATGGAAGCAGCTGAGCTCTGGTAGTGCAGCCAGGGCAGAAACTGCTGGCTTTGGAAAAAAAAAAAAAAGCTTGGAGTTCTAAAGTCCCTTCATAGAGTCACCAAAAATGTAAAGATTAAAATTAAAATTCAATACTTGAAGTATTATTTTAATATTATTTATTAAAAGCCACTTAGAGCAGAGAGAAATTAAAAACAACCAGAGGAACTAAAAAAAACAACAACAAAAACCAGAGAAAGGCAAAAAACTACTCCCTTCTCCAAGCTGATACCAACTAGATAGACCACATGGAAGGAAATGGAAACTCAAAACCTCAATCCACATAAGGAGATGCACAAACAAGAAAAGGAAAAAGGAATTGTGGAAAATGTAGTCTCTAGAGTTCAAGATTCTAAATCAATACAATTATATTCAACTCATACTCTTGCCCCCCCCCCCCCTCTCTCTCTCTCTCTCTCTCTCTCTCTCTCTCTCTCTCTCTCTCTCTCTCTCTCTCTCTCTCTCTCTCTATATATATATATATATATATATATATATATATATATATATATATATACCTTCTAACTGCCCTAATAATGAAAAGGTTCTTAGGACTTACCAAAAAATATCTTCCCATATAGGTATATAAACTGTTAAACCCTTTTTAATGTCTTTGTTTTTATTTCATTTTTACCTTTTTTTTTGCTTCTCTTGAGTCTTGTATTTGAGAGTAAAATTTTCCATTCAGCTCTCATCTTTTTATCAGATTGTTTGAAAGTTCTCTTCTTCATTGAATTCATATTTTTCCTCTTCAAGGATTATGCTTAAGTTTTCTGGGTAAATAATTCTTGGTTGAAGTCCTAGATCCTTTGCCCTCCAATCCTTTAATGTAGAAGTTACCAAATCTTGTGTTTATTCTGACTGTGGAGCCAAAATATTTAGATTTTTTTTTGGCTGTTTGCAATATTTTCTCCTTGAGCTGGGATTTCTGGAATTTGGCTATAATAATTCCTGGGAGTTATCTTTTGGGGATCTCCTTTAGGAGTTGATTGGTGGATTCCTTCTATTTCTTGTTTTTCCCTCTGCTTCTAGAATATCAGGGCAGTTTTACTTGATAATTTCTTGAAAGATGATGTCTAAGCCCCCTTTGTTTTTGTTTATGGCTTTCACATAGTCCAATTAATCTTAGATTATTTTTCCTGGACTTATTTTTCAAGCTAGTTATTTTTTTTCAATGAAACATTTCACATTTTTTCCATTTCTTTCATTTGTTTGACTTTGTTTGATTATTTCTTGATGTCTCATGGAGTCATTAGCTTCCACTTGTCCAATTCTAATTTTTAAAGTATAATTTTCTTGAATGAATTTTTTTTGACAAATTCTACTTTGTAAAAAGTTTTTTCCTCAATGAATTTTTGAACTTCTTTTTCCACATGGCTAATTCTGCTTTTTAAGAAGTTTTCTCTTTGTGCATTTTTATAAATATTTTTCTTTTTGACTAAATCTGTTTTATACACACACACACACACACACACACACATATATATATTTACTGATTATATGTAATAACAAAATTTCACCCAAGTTTTCCTAAATTATTTATATCTTTCTCCCTACCTTCCTTTCCCCTTCCTGGTATTGGCAGGTGATTCAATCTGGGTTATACATGCATGATCATTCAAAAGATATTTCCATATGGTTTGTTTCTGTAAATTAGTAATCTTATAAAACAAAATTGCCCAGAGTCAAATAGACAATTGAAAAATTGTATGCTTTCATTTGCATTCTGACTTCAACAGTTCTTTCTCTGGAGGCAGATAGAATTCTTTATCATAAATGCCTTAGAATTGTCCTGGATTGTTGTATTGTCAATAATAGCTAAGTCAGTCACAGTTGATCTTTCCACTATATTGCTGTTACTTTATGTAGTGATTTCCTGCTTCTTATTGCCCTCTGCATCAGTCCATGAAGGTCTCTCTACCTCTTTCTGAAATCATCTTTTTCATCATTCCCTACAGCTCAAAAGTGTTCCATTACCAACATATACCATAATTTGTTCAGTCATTCCCCAATTGATGTACTTCTCTTTAGTTTCCAATTCTTTGCCACCACAAAAATAGCAGGTATAAATATTTTTGTATGAGTAGGTCCTTTCTCCCCTTTTTTTGAATGTTTCCAGGTAACAGACCTAGTAATAGTTTATTGGATCAAAGGGTTTGCGTTGTTTCACAGTCCTTTGGCCATAATTTCAAATTGCTCTCCAAAATGGTTGGATCAGTTCACAACTCCACCAGTAATGCATTAGTGTATCAATTTTGCCATACCCCCTCCACCGTTTATCATTTTCCTTCACTGACATATTGGCCAATCTGATAGGTATGAGTTGGTGCCTCAGAATTGTTTTAATTTGCAATTCTCTAATTAAAAAGAATTTAGAAATTATTTTCATATGACTATTGGTAGATTTGATTTCTTCATATGAAAACTGCCTATTCCTGTTCTTTGACCATTTGTCAATTGAGGAATGACATAGACTTATAAAGTTGACTTAATTCTTTATGTATTTGAGAAATGAGATATTTATCAGAGAAATTTTAAAAATTCCTGCAATTTGTTGTTTCCCTTCTAATATTTGTTTGTACTCACAAGCAGCCTGTGACAACTACAGAGGCATCTCCCTTGCCCGTGTTATACTCAACAGACTCCTGTCATCTGTTTCAGAGCAGAACCTGCCTGAATCACAATGTGGCTTCCGACCAGATCACAGCACCATCGACATGGTCTTCACGGTGAGGCAAATGCAGGAAAAATGCCTTGAGCAGAACCTAAGTCTCTACATTGTCTTCATAGACCTGACAAAGGCATTCGACACAGTGAACAGGGACACATTGTGGGTGATCCTCAGCAAGCTCAGTTGCCCAGCAAAATTCGTCAAACTGATCCAGCTCTTTCATGTCGACATGACAGGGGAAGTCCTAGTGGAGAGACTTCTGATCGCTTCAACATCTCCAATGGCGTGAAACAAGGCTGTGTCCTCACTCCGGTACTATTCAACCTATTTTTCACCCAAGTATTACGACATGCTGTGATGGATCTAGACCTGGGCGTCTACATCAAATGCCGACTGGATGGCTCACTATTTGACCTTCGCCACCTGACTGCAAAAACAAAGACAACAGAGAGACTCATCCTGGAAGCTCCCTTTGCAGATGACTGTGCTCTCATGGCCCACCAAGAAAATTATCTCTAAACCATTGTGGGCAGGTTCTCTACCGCAACAAAACTGTTTGGCCTGACTATCAGCCTCAGCAAAACAGAGGTGCTGTTCCAACCTGCACCAGGGAGGCCAACTAACCAGCCGTGCATTACAATCAATGGCATGCAGCTTTCCAACGTCAACACTTTCAAGTACCTGGGCAGCACCATCGCCAACGACGGGTCCCTAGACCATGAGATCAATGCCAGGATCCAAAAGGCCAGCCAGGTACTCAGGCAGCTGGGCTCCAAAGTCCTCCAACACAGAGGTGTAAGCACTGCGACGAAGCTCAAAGTGTATAACGCAGTGGTCCTCAGCTCGCTCCTGTACGGTTGTGAGACATGGACACTGTACCGGAAGCACATGAAACAGCTGGAGCAATTCCACCAACACTCCCTCTGGTCAATCATGAGGATCCGATGGCAGGACCGAATCACCAACCAGGAAGTCCTCAACAGAGCCAACTCCACCAGCATCGAAGTCCTGGTCCTCAACACCCAGCTACGATGGTCTGGACACGTCATCCGCATGGACCCACAGCGAATACCAAGACAGGTATTCTATGGTGAACTGTCAGCTGGACTCAGGAAACAAGGCCGACCAAGGTAAAGATTCAAGGATCAGCTAAAGTCCAACTTGAAGTAGGCTGGCATGACACCAAAGCAACTAGAACTTGCTGCCTCTGACAGAGCAGCTGGCGAACCCACATTCACCATGCCGCCGCCACCTTTGAAGATGAGCAACATCGACATCTTGCTGCTGCGCATGAACGCCAACACCAGGCCACAACTGCACCTCCCGTAACAGCCTGCGTCCCATGCCCCATGTGCCACAAACTGTGTGCCTCAGCCTTTGGACTCCAAAGCCACATGATGGTACACCGTAGATGAAAATGCACAAAGACAATAGTCATTCTCGATCACTGAGAGACTACCACTAATTTGTTTATACAAAACCTTTATAATTTAATATACTTCAAATTATTCATTTTACATTTTATAATATTCTCTGTCTCTTGTTTGGTATTTAATTCTTCCCTTTTCCACATTTCTGAAAGGTGCATTATTCTGTGTTCCCCTAATTTACTTATATCACCTTTTATATCTAAATCATATACCCATTAGACCTTATCTTGATATAGGGCATGAGATAATGATCTATACCTAATTTTTGACATACTTTATTCCAATTTTTCCAGCAGCTTTTTAAATCAAACCGTGAGTTCTTATCCCCAAAGCTGGAGGCCTGATAACCGTAGGCTAATAATAATATCGAGCATTTAAATAGTACTTTAATTTTTGCAATGTGCTTTATATCCACTATCTGATTCAAGCCATATAACATCCCTCTGAATATATTAAAAGACATCTCGATCAAGATTGGAATATATGCCAATATTCTGGATCATCATCTCTTGTGGTTCAGTCTTTTCTGTTGTGTCCAACTCATTGTGACACCATTTGAGGTTTTCTTGACGTTTTCCATCTCCTTCTCAAGCTCATTTTACAAATGAGGTACTGAGGCATAAGGGTTAAGGAAGATTAAGTCAAAGAGGCAAATAGGAAGAGAAGCAAAACTTAAAGTGCTATATAAATGCTAGTTGTTATTATTGTTATTATTATTAGCCTATCACAACCAGGCCTCCAATCTGGTGATGATTTAATTCCCTTAACCTTCTATGGCATTTTGCTGAACTCAAGCAATGTTTATACAATAAAGCAGGGTTATGCTAGTAAAATTTTAACGTAAATCTCCAGAAAAAGGTATACATGTTTTGTGTGTGTATATATATGAACCACATAAGTTTCATATGAATTGTGTTAACACTTTTTAAAAAGTCTAGATAATCATGAAGACAATAAATAAAACCATGATTTGTAGTGATTGTCAGTTTCTGAGGTTTACATGCTCACAATGAAAATTTAACAATTGGCTCTCTGGATCCCAGTTCAAGCTAGCTCTACCAAACCCCTAGTTGGATTTTTGAGTTTCAACAAATTTGATTTGTATGTTAATTCACTACCATTTGGCATTCACTTTTAAATAATGATTCTAAGATGATTACCAAACTCTTTGAGTTGAATTTTTCATTCAGCTAATTATTTTATCATGTTTAAAAATAACATTTTCTTTGTCTCTTTTCTGTTTTTGCTTCTGCTGAAAACTGCTTTGATATGCTTGTTTTCCATTTTATTCTTCCCCTTTCCCCTATAGTCATGCACAAAACAGTATTTTTTTTTAATTTAAATCTTAGATGGCCTCTATTTAACATATTATGGCTGACATTTATGTAGGCTTTGATGCTTACAAAGCACTTTCCATATATTATCTCATTTATGATAATTATCTGTTCATCTTTCTCCGGCATTAGAGTGTTTCTGCTGATCTCTGCACCTTGCATCTATCTGTATTATTTCAAATGTAAAAAACCCCACCTGGAAGGCCAGCAAGAAATATTTTCTCCATTATGTTCATAAAAATCATCCTTTTGTCAAACTCTTGGTTTTCACTTTTGGCATAAAAAATATGATTACCATAGATAGAAAAAAAAAGCCCTACAAAAATAGTCAACATTTTATTTTATTTTTGGTTCTGTGATTTCATTGCTGTGCATTAACGCTTATTAGGGAAATTCCATTCATTGATATAGATAGGTAACCTGTCTTAGAGGTGTGCCTGGTACAGTGAGTTCAAATGACTTTTCTTTGGTCACAATGTTCATATATATCAGAGGCAGGACTTAAAACCAGATTTTCCCATTTCTAAGTCAAGCCTGCTCTCTGTTAGATTGTACGGCCACTCTGGGAGTCATCATATTATAGTAGAAAAAGCATTAAATTCTATCATAAGCTTGGTGCTTTCATAAGCTTTCATGAAGTTTACCAGCTATGTGTTAAATGACTGAGTTTTCTTATCTGGAAAATGGAGGCAATAATATCTCCACGTCCTATCATACAATGTTGTGGTGAGGATCATACAAGAAGATGCATAATGAACTACATTGTTAATTAAAGTGTTATGAAATAGAAGGCTTAATTAATTTATTATCAGGTCTGAAGCATAATGCTAGTGCTACACAACTTTAAAATCTTCATTTGTCAGCAACATGAATTTGTCATTCCTAACATTGTGAACCAATCTTATTCTGACCTCATCCAGGGGCCAGTAAGACTTCTTTTTAAATTTGCCTCAAATGCTTACTCTGTCTGTAACACTGTTTAATCACTGTTTGCCTCGGTGTTCTAATCTGTAATATGGGAAGGCATCATAATGGCACCTACCTCTTTTGGTTGAAGATCACATGAGAAAATGTTCATTAAGTGCTTAGCACAATGACTGTCATAGTTGCTTGATTGTTGTCCTTCCTTGAAGAGGTCCAAAATGAAATCATTTATGATGTCTTTTGACTTGCACATGAATTATATTTAAGTGAGGAAGAGTTTCATGAAGTCATTGGCCTCACTCTCTCTTCCAGAGTCATCAAAGTCCAGTGACAAGACAAAAGTCAAGATGATAGGTAATGGCTTGGGAATTGGTGAATGACCTCAACTTTTTCAATGACTAACCAAACTCTTAAGTGCTCCATGGTGCCTTCTTTGCCTGCTTTCATGACTGTTGGAACAAATTGTTCTTATCTGCCCCTTCTGCTTAGGGTAGACAATCCCCTAACTCACTGACAGATTGGAAGCCTCTTGGTTACCTTCAATTTAGTTGATCCCATGGGCTGAGACAGTTTACTGGCCTGTGGCTGCTGTGTATGCTATAGCTTCTTGAAGTGAGAGCTAGGTGACAGATGGACATTAAAGGAGGAAAGCAATTCTGAGAAAAGAGATTGACCAGAGGCACTAATCTTCCCTGAATATCTCATACTTTGAAAGAGACACTCTATTTTTTTATTTGGAAAATTTTATTTAATTAATTGATTTAGAATATTTTTCCATGGTTACATGATTTATGTTCTTTCTTTCCCTTTCTCCCTCCTCCTTCCCATAGTCAACAAGAAATTCCACTGGGTTTTACATGTGTCATTGATCAAGACCTATTTCTATATTATTGATAATTGCACCAGGGTGATCGTTTAGAGTCTACATCCCCAATCATATCTCCATCGACCCATGTGATCAAGCAGTTGTTTTTCTACTGGTTTTCTGCTTCCACAGTTCTTTCTCTGGATGTGAATAATGTTCTTTCTCATAAGTCCTTCAGAATTGTCCTGGATCATTGCATTGCTGCTAGTAGAGAAGTCCATTACATTCAATTGTATCACAGTGTATCAGTCTCTGTATATAATGTTCTCCTGGTTCTGCTCCTGTCACTGCATCAATTCTTAGAGGTCATCCAGTTCACATGAAATTAGGAGACACACTTTAGACAAAGGTCTTTAGAATCCATCAAATAGATTAAAAAATTCATCAAATTTCTGTTAATCTGTGGCTCCCTTGATCAACTAGCATCCTATCTCGATCCTCATATTTGTAATTTTTATGGAAAAATAATTTCATTGAATTCATATGCCAAAAATTGCCTAAAATATTTTCTAATTTGTAGATGTACAGATTTTTTTCAATTTTCCTCCTTCTTAGTAGATGCTAAATAAATGTTTGTTCTCTTCCCTAGATGACCTGTAAGGCTCCTACTAGTTCTAATTCTAAGGCCCTATTAAAATCTATATCCTGAGTCAACAGAGACAAAAGCAGAAAAAAATTCGGCAGCTTCTAGAACCTCTTTACATGGTAGATTATATGTAGGCTTATCAACTCTAGGCAGTGATTTGATGTGTCCTTAAAGCTGTGATTTGATAAGCCCTTAGAAATCAGCCTTCATATTTCTAAATGCCCTTTTAAAAAGATTTATTTCATCTACCTTAATGACAAGTTAATTGCAAAATGCCTATAAATTATTTAACCATTACTTTTTGATGTTTATCCCTGTGTGCATAACCTCAAAAAGTCTCTGGACAGTGTTTGCTTAACTTTGTATAACACTTTGCACAGGTGCATTACCAGTGGCTGCTTTAGTAATTACAGTGAGGATAATGAAGATTCACCCCCAGAACTGTGGGGGTAAAAGCCATCACTGATAAGTAAGAACAGTAACATCTGTTACCTCATTAAGAAAGTGACTAGTTTTTTCCACCCCCAACCTCAACCTGTATGTAATTTCATCAGGGCACAGAACTGCTGGTGTGGAATTTCTTTCCCCCAGTTCAAATCAGCAAATCATTGTTCTTGAGAGTTGTCTGGGGGCACTGAGAAGATGTGTGACTTTCTCATGGTCATATAGCTAGTAAGAATCAGAGGCAGGTCTTAGAATCAGGCCTTGATTCCAAAGTTGGCCCTTTATCTATTACATTATATACTTTATAATTAAGCAATTCCTAAATGAAAACATACTTTTAAAGAGAAACTAAAATTTATGATTATTTTTTCTTAGCTTCTTATTGCATTGGATCATAAATTCACTTGGTTTTATTATGTACATATGTGAGAGAGAATATGAGAGAGAGAAGGGGAAAGTGAAAAGTGGAAAGGAAGGAGAAAGAGAGAGGGAGAGAGAAGAGAAGAGAAGAGAAGAGAAGAGAAGAGAAGAGAAGAGAAGAGAAGAGAAGAGAAGAGAAGAGAAGAGAAGAGAAGAGAAGAGAAGAGAAGAAAAGAGAAGAGAAAAAAGGAGGGAGGGAGAAAGACAGAGAATGAATGAATCATGGGTGAGGAGATATCAAGAAGCAACATAAGAGCACAAAAGATTACAAATCTGGCAATTTATTACTCACAAGCATTTAAATGTGCATGGCTCCCTCACCTGTCATATCTTTGAACCCACACTGACCATGGCTTCATCATACAGTGGACTTGTAATCTGATCAAGAGTCCACATCTCTTGGGTCTCTGCCCTTATATCTCCTTGTTTTTACCTGGCAGATTCAAAAGGACTATGCAAGAAGGGGACCCTTGGGAACAGTCAATCGATGGGGTGGTCTGGACTGTGACCCTCCTTTTACTGACCACAGAGTTACTATTATTAGTAAAATGATCTTTTAAGCAAATGTGCATTTGGCATTTGACCCATGTGTCTAGTCCATTGGAGTTGTGCTTTCTACAGTAGAGTTTGAAATGCTTGTCAGTTCAGTTTGAAAAAGGACCTCAGTGTCCGATACCTTGATTAACCAGGTAATCTTCAGAATCTTCCTAAGATAATTCAAATGAAGGACTCATACCTGTGGGTAAGATATCTTGATTCTTTGTATAGACAGTTAATTGCCAGAGAAACTAAGTGACTTTTCCAAAACTGCACAGCCTATATGAAGTATAGTAAAACTAGTACTCAGGAACCTTTGTTGACCAGCATAACCTGCATTTCACTATTTCACTTTACATTGCTGTCTTATCCATTCAGTATCTATACATTCTTTAATTTAGTACTTGAACTTTGGGCATCTTCTGGCTGGAACTCTACTTTGATACTGTAATTTTTTGGGAACTCCCTCCTTTCTCTCTCTGTCTCCCTCTCTCTTTTTCTCTCCTCCTGTCTCTGTCTCTTTGTCTCTCTCTGTCTCTGTCTCTTTCTCCCACCCTCTCCTTCTTTCTCTGTGTCTCTCTGTCTCTGTCTGTCTCTCTTTCTCTGTCTCTCCCTGTTTTGCTCTCTGTCTCTGTCTCTGTCTCTGTCTCTCTCTTTCTCTCTCTCCCTCCCTCCCTTTCTCTCTTTTTCTCTCTGCCCCCCCACCCCCCACTTTCTCTTTCTCTCTTTCAGCATATTATGGCTTTCTGGATTCTTGCCTCCTCTGAGTTCTTGATATTGACATACTCTGCTG
Organism: Monodelphis domestica; assembly: GCF_027887165.1. Taxonomy (NCBI): domain Eukaryota; kingdom Metazoa; phylum Chordata; class Mammalia; order Didelphimorphia; family Didelphidae; genus Monodelphis; species Monodelphis domestica. The sequence goes on from NC_077230.1 coordinate 198,323,123, forward strand.
GCTCTTTGCTTGCCTTGGCTAGCTGATCTCTTGCTCTGCTAAGATTTGCCAGTACTGTTGCTGATTCCTGGCATGGATTCTAACACCTGTGCTAGTCAAATTTCTTCCCTTTTTGGCTGACTTTTTGACCTGCTGTAACATCTGATGTTAACTATTAAAATCAACCGAGAGTTCTCCTCCTAGACCTCAATCTGCTGTTCATCTATCTTTCATGGTTACCATATCCTTAATTTGAAATGAATTGGACCTTAAAGGTCATATAGTCTAACCTCTCATTTTCACATGAGGAAACAGATATGTCCATGATTTGCCTAAGGTCACACAAGTTGATCTGAACCTAGGTGCTTTGACCTTCAATCTAACATTATTTCCTCTGTACTAAGCTTCTTCCTTGCCCTTGGCAAGGAATTATATCTGTTCAGAACTTTGTAGAGTAATGGGGGAGAGCGGTTGGTTAGTTGTTTTTAGTTGTTTAGACTTAGCATGACCCCAGGTGGAATTTTCTTGGCAAAGATAGCACAGTAGATTGCCTTTACTTCTCAACTCATTTTATAGATGAGCAAACTGAGGTGAACATGTTAAAGTGATTTGTTCAGGGTCACACAACTAGTAAGCATCTAATGCCAGATTTGAATTCAGAACTTTGCCATCTACCTGTTCAGGGAGGGTGAAGGGATGACAAACTTCCTCTTATTAGCTTACATATCAATTGTTTTGCTAAGATATAGACCTTCATGTAGAGTAATGGCGGTGTTCCAATGAATGTCAAGAAGCATTTTTGAGGTCATTCATATTCATCATACTGTTCTTCCTTTTGCAAAATAAATAATGCTGTTCTTGAATCCATGTAGTTTAAAAATCAAGGTTTAAATCAGATAAACCCTCAGTATCATAGTGACCCTAAATAAAGTTTAATTAAGCCGGAATTTTGAATAAATTATTTCCAAGTTGGTTTTAAAGCTAATGAGATGGTAATCATGCAGAAGGGAACAGTGTTGTAGCCATATTACATAGAGTTGCAGGAACTTCTTTGCCTCATATGTTTTTTCTTGGACAAGATATAGAACATGCTTAATTGGCTTAAAACCCTTCATTATGGACTAAATGGACTTGCAGTCACTGGATATTCCTTTAAGTATAAGTGAAATTGAAATTGCATCTGGATCTTTCAGGGATAAATAAGTAAATTTAATCTAAATTTGTGAGGAAAAAAGAATTGAATTCTACAGAATGGTGTTGTAAATCAACATTTGTGTAGCTTCTATTGCTCAGGACAATATAGTACTTAGAGATTTCCACTTCAACCTCTACTTCTCAGGAAGGGTTGATCAGAAAACTGAGCCCATGAGGACCAAGCGACTTGCTCAAGGTCCCAGAGGTAGCAAGTTTTCCAAGTTACTGAATTTTTCTTGGCATTCAAGGAAGACAACATGTTATAGGTTATTAGGCTTAACCACACAAAACATAACACAATATAATCATGAATTCAACTTCAAAGCCATAATACATTGTCCCATCTCTGACTAAAACTTTCCCATAAATAAACATAACACTTTAAAAATTGCAAAGTGTTTCTCATATATCATCTTTTATGAACCTTGTACTAGTACTGTGAAGTTTCTACTATTGGTGCCATTATATCCATTTTACTGATGAGGAAACTCGAGCTGAGAAAGTCAATGTCACCTATCCATGACCATCCAACTTGCACATGTCAGAGTCAGGATTCTAACCTATGTCTTTCCTGCCATCCACTTTGCATACTGATTTTCAGCTGCTCACCACTGAAAGGAATTTGTGGTAGAGGAAAATGCAAAGGAGACATTTTATAACAAGGTCAAGGGGAGGCGAATAAGAGTATGAGGTTGTTTAGATGTGCATTTCTTCATGCTTTATATGGAGGCAATATGGCAAAGAGCCTGGATAGTTGACCACTGAGATCTGGCTTCAAATCTTACCCCTTCCATTTAAGGGCTATAGGCAAGCCATTTAACCTGGCAGTGCTCTAGTAAGGAATTTACAGCTCTACATTGTGTAGGTGTTAACTGAAGGGAATAGAGGGAATTTCTTTTTCCTGGGAATTCCTTATTCTTCTGAAATCGCAAGTCTAGTTTCTGTACCTTTAAACCAAATATTTATGGCTCAAACAAATAATGAACCAACAGATGTAAAACTTGACAAATTTTCTAGAATCCACTGACTATTTCCAAATATTTAGTGATAGAAGCTACCTGAAAAAAAGTGAAAAATATATACTTAGCTTTTAAAAGTAATTTGAAATTTTTTATATCTAATCTTTAAGGCATTTTTGCTTTGCTTTTTATTATTAATCAATCAATCAACATTTAGTAAGTGCCTAATACATGCTAAGCACTGTGCTAAACACTATGACAATATTCCTTTTCTGACTATATATTTTAAATTATTTTTCAATTAGCATCTCGGGTTGAAAGCACTCTTAAGCCCAGAAATTGTATATATGCTCTAATTCTAGTAACAATAGGAACTAAGTCAATCATATTTCCTAAATCCTTATGCCAGGCCTCATTCATGTCTTTTGTTTTTGAGATTCTCAACTAAATAAGTTTTGATTTGCTTGCATGTGGTCATCCTTATTAAATTTTAAGCTCCTTGAGGGCAAGGAATGTCTTCTTTTCCCTTTGTATCTTCAGGACTTAGCACAGTACCTAATACATAGCAGGCACTTGATACATGTTTATGGAATTGAATTGAATTCTGAGCATGGTTGTATTCTACATAACATTAAAAATAGAATCAATAAGCCCTTGTAACCAACGCTTCCTATGTAAGGAAGTCCCTATTTCATTGTAAGTCCGTATTGTTTTCTTACTGGTTGTATTTCATCATACAGAGATAAATAGCTACAATAAATATAACTGCTAGTAAAAGACATTTTTTTATATTTTAACATGAGATTTATAGCAACTTTCATTTCCAGTAAATATTTAAAAAATTATTAGTTTGTAGCATAGATTTGGTCTTTTTCTGAAAGCTAAACATTATATATCATGTAGTCTAGAAGTGGATCTCTGAGTTTATAGATATTGGGTTTAATCTTGAGGAACTATTTCTAATTACCTTTTTAGTTCATGTCACCACCCAGAATGTCCTCTGGAAACCTTAGAATTTGACACATGTTTAAGTCTCTACAAACAATGAAACAGTCCCTCCATTTAGGCAAGTGCCAAAAGTAATGATGCGTCAGCATTAGACCATGCTTTTAATTTTAACCTGAATAAAAAGAAAAGCATAAAGGATTCACACTTGAGTCTGTAAACATTCATGAAAACTCGAGTCCTACTTTCCAGGGCCTTATACAAGTTTCCTCCAAGTAATAGCAGCTGCGAGAGAGTTGTTCTGATAAACTTTATCTCCTCTTGACACTTAAAACGTACTCCAGACTTTGGATTGTTCCCTCTTTTCCAACTGGGGAAAGCACTCTGGGTTGCCAGAGATTTCCCTTCCTTTCCCTAGACTTCTACTTTCCATATACCTCACATTACCTGTCAAGGGAAAGGCTCAGGTTTGCTCCTTCATACTGGGTCTCTAGGAGGGGCAGGGGATAGAGTACTGGACCTTGAACCATGAAGACTTGATTCAAATTTGTCCTTATATTCTTATTTGCTGTGTGAGCCTGGGCAAGTCACTTAAGCTCTGTTTGCCTCAATTTTTGCAACTACAAAGAAAGAATAATAATAGCAGCTGCCTTCTAGGATTGTTGAGAGGATCAAATGAAGTAATATTTACAAAGCACTTAGAATAGTGCTTGGCCCAAAGTAGGTGCTATAAAATGCTAGCTTTTATTGTCTCTATCCATTGTTACTCTTTTTTTTTTTAAATATAGATTTTGTTTTTTATTTTATTTATTTTATTTAAAATTTTTTCTATGATTACATGATTCTTGTTGTCTCCCTCTCCTCTTCCTTCCCCCTTCTGGGACTGGCAAGCAATTCCACTAGGTTTTACATATATTATTACTCAAAACCTATTTCCATATTATTCATTTTTGTAATAGAGTAATCATTTAAAACCAAAACGCCAAATCATATACCCATGTGATAAATCATATGTTTTCTTCTGAATTTCTACTCCTACATTTCTTCCTCTGGATGTGGATAACATTCTGAATTGTCTGGATGGTTGCATTGCTTTTAGTTGCAAAGTCTATTACATTTGATCATCCCACAGTATTTCAGTTACTGTGTATAGTGTTCTCCTGGTTCTGTTTATTTCACTCTACATCAGTTTATGTAGGCCATTCCAAGTCCTATAGAAGTCCATTCATTCATCATTCCTTATAGCACAATAGTATTCCATCATCATCATATACCACAATTTGTTCAGCCATTCCCCAATCAAGGGATATCTCCCCATTTTTCAATTTTTTGCCACCACAAAAAGCACAGCTATAAATATTTTTGTACAAACAAATCCTTTCCCATTTAAAAAAAATCTCTTTGGAATGCAAACCTAGTAGTGGTATGGCTGGATCAAAGAGCAGACAGTCTTTTAGTGCCCTTTGGGCATAATTCCAAATTGCTTTCTAGAATGGTTGGATCCATTCACAACTCCACCAACAGTGTATTAATGTCCCAATTTTGCTACATCCTCTCCAACATTTACTATTTTCCCTTGTTACTTTTTGACTTTAGCTCCTTCATGGTCTAGATGTTACTCTTTTGTGCCCAAAAATCTTGGTACAGGAATTGTTTCCTGCTCTACGATGTATTTTTCCTTTGCTAGCCCTGGCACCTCCTGGTTCTCTGAAGGAATTTCTTAGTCATCTTCTTCAGGGAATATATACTACTCTCTCTGGTGAGCTCTTCAGGTTTGGATTCTCACAAACAGGGAAGAATGAAAATGAATTTCTGGGCAGGATAGAAATGGCAAGAACCTTGGTGGGATATGAACAATTTCACCTGGAATTTTCATTATATATATAAAACCTAGATTTTCAGAAAGCAGCTTTCAAAGGGGCCAGAAAAATGATAATATTCTGTACCAAAATTCTGTAGTGGAAATAAGCCTAGAAAACATGGAAAACTTAAGAACAAATTTTGAATGCTCAAAGGGAAATAATTTCTAGTGACAAGGAAAAATGAGAGCTGACTGAAGAAACCAATGTTATGCATAGGAAGCTTAATAATGAACAGATTAAAAATATGCATAGAAGATAGAAGAAAGAGTAATTAACAGAAGATGAATATAACAGTATGAAATTGTCCCTTAACAGTGTTGTCAGGAGTGTTGAAGCTCAGAATAAGCTAATGATGGAGAAGAAAGTCAAACAGAAGAAAAAAAAATGTTTTTCAGAACTGGGTTAAAGTCCTGCCTCTGTATGACTATGCAGACAAGTCACTTAGGCTCTATGTAGGCTAGTGAATAGAACACTGGTTTTGGAGTCAGGAAGATCTGAGTTCAAATTTGATTTCAGACACTTACTAACCAGGTGATTCTGGGTAAGTCATCTAAATGCTCTATCCCTCAATTCCTCAAATGTAAAATGGGAAATCTCACAGTAACACCTACCTTATAGGATTGTTGTAAAAGGAGGTAAACGTGAAAATATTTGTAAAATGCTTAGCATAATGCATGGCACATAGGAGGTACTTAATAAATGTAAATTCTTCCACCTTCTGATTCAGGGTTTTAGGCTAGTAGCATCAAACTCAAATAGAAGGATTGACATAGACAACTACACACTTACATTATATTGTATTTTATTTTTACTTGCTTTCTTAAATATTTCCTAATTCTAGCTTTATAGTCAGTGGACCTTGAATTTGATATTCCTGTTCTAGGCAATACCCTCACTATATGGTAGTGAGGTAGAAGGATTTTCCTCACCAGGAAGTTTCCTTAGTAAAAAGACCAAGTCAAATTCCTATCCTCTAATGGGATAAAAAGGAGGAAATAATAGGGTTATGTTTCAGATGGATAAGATAAGGATAATTGACAATGTAGAGAACAGAGAATGACTCCATTTTGATTTTACTTCTATTTTCTATGTCAAGGAGAATGACCTTTCCACTGGAAATGAATACACAGAAATGGCTAACTGGAAATTTGTAACCAAGATAAGTAAGGAAATAATATGAGAACACTCACTTTGATGGATTTAGTTCACTTATTTCTGATAACCCACATGTAAGAACTGTCAGCTATGATTGCTGAGGCACTATGACTGCTATCTGAAATATTGTGTATAGTATGGGAAGTGCCATAATGATTAGTGATTTGCAAGGATCTTAATTTTCAAAAAAAGGAAAACATAGATTTTTCAAGCTATAGTATAATGAATTTGGCTTTAATTTCTGAAAAAATTCTAGAATTGGTCACTAAAGAGATGACTGCTTTACTGGTGTCCTTCACACTTGAAGAGGACCAAAATTACATCACTGTGTTGGGGTCAATGTATAGTAAGATCCCCTGTGGCTAATTAGATCAATATGAGTGTGGAAGACTATACCACAGGTTGAACACAAATAGCCCATATGAACATTTAGGATAGAGATTCCTCAAATTTGTGCATCTTGTGTTTCTTTTGAGCTACTGAAATCTTGCTTTGTTTATAGGGCATAGTGCCTTCTTTGATGAGCACACATCATGCTGAAAAGTCCTGTGCTAGTGTCTCCCATGTCTCACAATTGATACCAAAACTCACCAGTGAAATCTTGAGAGTATCCTTGTATCACTCCTTCAGACTTCTGTGTGAGTTGTGTTGAGTTCTCTGTAAAAATAATCTTTTAGGCAAATGTGTGTTTGGCATTAAAAAAATGTGGTCAACCTATTTGAGTTGGTCTCTACACTAGAATTTCAATGATTGAAAGTTCAATTCAAGAAAGGACCTGGATGTTTGGTACCTATCTTGTCAGGAGAGCTTCAGAATCTAGCTAAGATTTTTTCAGCCAGAACCATATCATCCATACATGTAATCATCAGTTATAACAAATGGAGAAATTTGGATGGAACCATCAGTTTTAAAAAATGGAGGAATTTGCATTTAGTTCACTTACCTTGACTATATACCTTCTAGGGATGTTCATGCATATGAAGTTGATGCATGCATTCCCAGTGCTAGCTCAGTTTTGGGGAGGTGCTAAGGAGAGTGTGGGAGAGAAATATTAGACTGTCTCCAAACTGAAAGTCTTTAGGGTTATTGTGCTGATCTCATTGTTATATTCCTGTGAAACCTGGACGGCATCATTTCAGGAAACAGAATCACTTCCAAAGAGATGGTTAGTCAACATCTTGAAAGGGAAGCTAAAATTACAAAGAGCTAGCATGAATTAATTAAGAATAGAAGATACTTGCACTTTTGACAGAAAAACAAAACTGATAGATCATAGGCTGACTGTAAATCTAGTTTGCCTAGATTTTTAGCAAAACATTTGAAAAATGATTTCATGCTATTATGTGAAATATAGAGTTGCATTGAGCTTCACAAAAATACAGTTAGAAGGATGGATTCAGAATGGGTTGGTAGGCAAGAATCAAAGAATAGTTACTGATGGTATAGTATTCACTTATCAGGAAGGCTCTCAAGTAGTATGCCCCTAGGTACTTGGCCTTATGATATATAAAACATTTTTAAAAATCAATGATTTGAATAAAGACATAGATGGTACACAACACATTTTCAGATAATATAAAATTTGTGAGAAATAACTAACATTCTGGATGACATAGAATCGTCCTTTAAAAGATTCTTTGACAAGAGGTAACTTGGCACAATGGAAAGAGTTTTTAACTTGGAATAAGAGGATCTGGGTTCAAAATCTGAATGTCAGTACCTCTGTGACTTTGTCTCCTCTGTATCTTAGTTTTCTCATTTGTAAAAGGAGGGATTAGAATAGGGGGTCTCTGAAGACTGTTCCTGCTCTGATTCTTTGATCCTAATGAGATGAAATGTAATGGAGATATTTCTCAAGTCTTAAACTTTTTTTTAAATGAAAACCCCAAACTCAAAACAAAATTCACATATATTATATGGGAGAGGATAGCTAGACAGCATTTCCTTGTAAAATAACCTAGGGGTTTTAATGAAGTACAAGCTCCATATGAGTGAATAGTGTGATGATATGATAGCCATGAAAACTACTCTGATCTCTGCCTGCATTTGGAGAGGCAGAGCTTCCAGGGATAATGAGGTGATAGTAATATACTGTATAGGATTATAGATGAAGAGCTAGAAGGAACCTTAGATGTCATTGAACCTGACCTCCTGATTTTATAGAGGAGGAAATTAAAGCCCAGAGAAAGGAAATGATTTGCCAAGGGATACATAGTGAGTTAAGTTCCAGAGCCATTGTAGCTGTCTGTGGCTCTAAAGGCAGCACTCCCTTAGTTCAGGTTCAATGTTGGGATGAAATGAGGCATTCATGAGCCACTGGATATTTAACAAAAGGGGAAGTCAAACACTGAAGCTGAGGCTTAAATACTTTGGCTCTATAACGAGAAGACAGGATTCAGTGGAAAAGACCCTGATGTTGGGAAAGATCAAGGGCAAAAGGAAAAGGAGATGGCAAAGGATGATACAGATAGTATTATATAAACAATAAACATGAATTTGGACAGACTTTGAAAAACAGTGGAGAATGTGGGCTCGGTGTGCTATGGTCCATGGGGTCACAAAGACTTGGCACAATGGAATGACTGAATGACAATTACTTTGTCCTAACACAGAAAGAATACAGTGACACAGAACATCTCTGTACAGGTCAGCTTGTTTCCATCTGTGAAATATGTCTGGTGAGTCAGTCATCAGAGTAGAGTAATTCATGAGGTCTTGGGCACCCACCAAGTCTGAGAGGCCATGACCACATGAGATTGGGACCTTTTAAGCTCCAAATCCAGGAAACTACATCATAAAATCTAAGACCAACAATATTGCATTGGAGGAAGACTCTAATGTCTAGGAAGCTTTATCAGAAAATTTCTAATCTTACCATAAGAGCATTGTGGTGAACCCACATGTCTTGACTCCTAATCTAGTGCTCTTTCTTTCCTGAGCTCTCTGGTCAGATCTTATGTAATTCTGTTCGCCACAGTTTAAGGGGATAATACTGAATGATCCTGTACCCTGTGTTCAACAGTGATGTTTATATTTTCACTGTGCCTGGCAGCAAACTTGCTCTTCTGAGGAAAAGTGAACCATCTTGTAAGTGAGAGCCAATAGACTGGGAAATAGAAATTAAAATAATTAGAAAACAAGGAAGAGGACATATTTCTCTTTGGTAGCATGTGAACTTAGTCTTGGGTTGGCTACTATTAACATCTTCATGAAAAGGCAGTCTGGATAAAGGAGCACACAAAAGGCAGTGCTTGAATGAAGTTGACTTATCTGCAGGAACAAAGAGTAAGTGCTTTTCTAGAGATAAAAAAAAAAACACGATTAAATATAGGCATAGAAGATCAGACCCAGAAGAATATTCCTCTTAGCCTGATGACAATTCAAGCCAAGGCTCTGAGCCTCTTTGAAGATTTAAATGTAAAGTACCCTGAAGGAACATCGCAAGCAGAGGTCCATTTTCATGGTTTGGAAATTCTGCATGATTTCATAATATGCAAGTGTCAGGAGAGGCCACTAGTGCAGATGCCGAAGCAGCAAAGAAGTTCTCAGAGTTCCTGCAAAAAATAATAGATGAAGGTCTCTACTTGGCTGAACAAATCTTTAATATGGATGAAACTGGCCTATTTTATCAAAGAATACCATCTCAAACCTACATCTCATTGAAGGGGAAAACTATGCTGGGACATAAAGCTTTGAAAAAGTTACTTTTCTGCTTGGAGGGGATACAGGCATCTGGGACTTACAAATTAAAACCTGTTCTTGTGCACCACAGAAAATGCCAGGAAAAAAAAATCCAGAGCATAGAAAGGAATCAGCAAGGCAACACTACCTGTGCATTATTTCTCTAACCCTAAGGCATGGATAACCCTTATTATCCATGAATAATGGTTTATGCACTGCTTCATTCTGAAGTCAAGTTTTGTAATTATAATAACATTCCTTTCAAGATTCTACTTATTTTGGTTAATGTCCCATCTGGGTGGTTTTAAAGAAAATGTAAAAGTGGTCTACCTTCCCCCTAACACCACCTCCTCATTACAACCTATAGGCTGGGAGTGATTGTGAACTTCAAAACATACTATTTACTCACTACATTTGTTCAGGCAATTGCCACTTTGTGCAAATAAAGACTTGACAGTGAGAGATTTCTAAGGAGGTCCTATAATGTTTACTGTGCATTCTGGAATATTGCTAAGGCATGGGAAGACATAAAAAAAAATATGTAAAGAGAGTTTGAAAAAATAAGTGTGCCCAGAATTCATCCCTAATTTGTGGATTTAAAAAAGAAAATGTGAATAAAGATTGTAAAATTAGCACACCAATTGGAGCTAGAAGTAGATGAGAATGATGTGGAACACTTGATGGAATCTGGGGGGAGAATTATTGAATGAGGATCTGATTGAGCTGCTAGCTGTAAAGATTGCAGAAGAAGAAAGGAGAGCTTTGGAACCCGAAGTCAAACTGAAAAGGTTTAGGATGAAGCAGTTGGCAGAGCATTTCATGATTTGAGTGATCTTTTTTCTCCTAGTGAAAAGATGGATCTAAGCACTTCAAGATTTTTAAAAGTTCAAAGACCAGTGAGGATAATTTTGATTTTTATTATCAGATAGTGGAGGCAAAAAAGAGAGCCACTATCCAAATATCTCTGGATAGCTCCATAAATAAAATAAATTGAGCAGCAAACACCTCCCCTCTCCCCTGTCATAAAGGCCATGAGCAGTGGATGGGGAAGGGGCAACATTCTACATGCCTATGTTAATTTTACCATGCATACTTTATCATTAACTTTACTTTTCATTTCACAATTCATTCACAATTCAGTTTATTATCATAGTGTGGTATCTGGTATGTCTGCATTTTAGTACATTTTATGACTTGTACAAAGGTATTATTTTGTGTGTGCCTTTGTTATATAGGTTAAATGAAGTGAGATTTTAGGCACAAATTAATATTATATAAAAATCACTTTATCTAAAGATCCTCTGTGGAATGATTTACTCTAATAAGGTAAGTATTGTCTGTATTGTGTTCTTTTACTTCATTCTGGATCAGTTCACATAGATATTTCTGTGCTTCATCATAAACATTTGCTTTGTCACATTCATGTACAATTTGTTTGCCACTCTCCATTCGATGAGTATCTGGTTTGTTTCCAAATCTTTGCTGTTACAAAAAGTAAGGCTATAATTTTGGGGGGTATATATTTTCTTCCTAATATTTTTTCTTTTCAATGGTTTCCTTGGGGTTTAATCCAAGTAAAGGAATCTCTAGTTCAAAGGATATGGGCATTTTTGTCATTTTATTTCCAAAATATTAAATTGGTTTGACCACTTCGCAGCTTCACTAATGATTCATTATTGTGCCTATTATCCCATAACCACTCTAACATTAACTATTGCCATTTTTGTCATGTTTGCCAATTTGTAGGGAATAAGGTAACTTTTAGAGTTATTTGATTTACATTTCTTCTATTAGTATTTTGTAAAAAAATCTTTCATGTTGTTGTAAATGCCTTGTAATTCTTTTGGGAATTGTTTGTTCATATTCTTTAACCACTTATCTGTTAGGAATGACTATTATTTATACCTGTTATCTATCTATCTATCTATCTATCTATCTATCTATCTATCTATCTAATATCAAACCCTTATCAGAAAAATTCAAAGATTGATGCAAATTTTTTTTCTACCATTTCCCAACTTCCTTACTTATCCTAGGTGCATTTATTTTGTCTGTGTAGAAGCTTTTCATTTTATATAGAGTTTTTTTTTTTGTAATTATCTCATCTCTTTTTTGGTTAAGAATACATCTTCTATACTATCTGGGAGAGTTATATGATCTATTTTTTTAATTAAAATATTTCAGCTCTAATATTGAAGTTGTCTATCCATACAGAATATTGTGGTCAGTGATATAATGGTATATACTTTTGATGACATAGAAGTACCCAGATCCTAATTAAGGAAGATTTGAACCCACATCTTTTGAATTCCAAAGCCAGATTTCTATTAACTATACCATACTGGCTCTTATTGCTTTTTTGTTTCCTAATTATTCTTTAGCTATTGCTATTGCTATATATCTTAGCTTTGCCCATAGAAACTTTAAGAATCTTAAGGAAATGAACCCTATCTTACATCTTATTTTTTGTATAATGCCCAGCACAGTGTTTTACTTAATCAGTTTTTAATAACTACTTGATGTAGTAGTATTACCATTACATTCCACTTGGGATCTGCATACTTTTAGAAAATTAGTTGTCCTCCTTTATGTTGGAACTATTAGGCATAACATATGGAAACATATGTGGGACTGTATCTGAAATCAGACTTTTTTAACTTGTAACTTAAAATAACAAATTGTTCAAAGGATATTCATGCCCTAAGTATACCCTAGGATTTTAGTAAAAAAATTATTTTGCTAAATGGTGCCTGCAACTAAAAAATAACTCCATAAAAATAGAAAATGCCATTTAGTAATACTAGGAAGGATAAAATCTCTTAAAGGTTCTCTCGGTTGGAGTTAATGGCTTGAATGTTTATTGCAAGTTTAAATCAAATCACATAACTCTGAAAGTCTTTCTTTTTAAGGCCCCATGGCATATTTTGGCTTCCTTTCTTCTGCAGATTGTGTATTTTAGCTTTTAAAAAAAAAACCATGATATTTTGTAGTGCTCACCAGATAAAATGCAGTTAAAAGTTCTTTAAGATACCTATGGGGACATATCTTCAGTATGTTTGATTTCCTTACAGACATGCAGCCAAAGTTCACACTCTAGTGTTTTAACATGGGACCAGAGGATATTTTGAGTTTATAAGATTCTATCTCTCATTCTTAACTGTTTATAGATGATTTTCTCTTCCAGAAGTTGTTCAGAGACTTGTTCAGAACTCTGTTTTGAATAGAGAACAAATGGTTTGTAGTAGATATTAAAGCTGTTATCATAAAATAATATAATTTATTTTTAGCCACAAAAGCTAAAACATTTTTTTTAACCTGGAGCAAGGACTCAGGGCAAAAAGAACCAAAAGGCAGCTTCAATTGAATGGTGGGTGGGATGGAGTCAGTCCATGGTTCAGAGTGAGACAGAGACTGAGGAGTTGCCCAAGGAGGTTGTGTACCCTACCCTTCTGTCTAATAGAGGTTCTTAGCCAGGGGAATGTAAACTTGGGTTTAAAAAGTATTTTGATAACTCTATTTTATATAATATGTTTTCTTTGTAATCCTATGTATTTTATTTTATATGTCTTAAAACATTATTCTAAGTAGGAGTCTGTATGCTTTACCAGATAGCCAAAGGGGTCCATGTTCCCAAAAAAGGTTAAGGACCTCTGGGAGGAGACTTATTTGATAATTTCCTATTTTAACTGACCTTGACACCTACTTGTCATAAATACCTAGTAATTTCTTCATTCTTTTCATCTAAGAAGTCAGATCCCTAGGAGCTGATGAAGGTAGAATGGCAACTTGTACAATAAATTAATATTCTTGGAAGTCTCTGAAAGGGGCTTGGAGCCATTTGCTTCTCTCTCTCCCCCTTAAAAAACCCAGCAACCCTCAAGTTATTATTTTAGGGCAAAAGGGAACCTCAGGACTTATATTTAATCCATTTTATTTATTTTACAGAATAGGAAAATGAGGTCCCAGATTAGAGGAATTACTTGTTAAGGGTCATAGAGGAAACCTCTTCCAACTCTTAGTGGAAGTGAGGTTGAGCTGAAGAAGAGTCAAAAGTAACCTACCAGAACAGAAAGAACCTTCAAGAGCACCTTGTCCAAATCTCTCTTTCTATAGAGGAGGAAAGAGAGAACCAAACTTAGTATTAGAGCAGGGACTGTACTAATTCCCTGACTCCTGATCCTTACTCATTTAGCCAGGTTGTTGAAATTTAGTCTTTTGGGGGAAGGAGGAAAAATAAGGGTAGAGCAACAGAACTTGGTCCAATTCAGAGTTCCCAAACTTATTTGGTTCATAATGGTCTTAGCATCTCAGTAGTTTTTTCATGGCACCCCATATGCCAAAAGAAATAACTATCAGTTCTATTTATTAACTATCTATATCTTTTTATTAAATAGTAAGGTATAAGTAACTTGATATACACTTACATCCTAACAAGTGAGTAGATGTTTTAAAGATAATATACATGAATTTTAAAAAACTTAATATATTTTTCTCAAGTAACTACTATTATTTACTAATGGGATGTGTGTGTGTGCTCCTGTGGGACATTACTCAGATTCTCAAAACTTGGAATCATATTTGGATATCACTATTCTCATTTCATGTTCCACAATGATTTTTCCACAATTACAACTATGGGAACCCAATATTGCCAAGAGAGGACATATTTAAAGAGAAATTATTGGTGTATCTGAAAGTACAAATAATAAAAAGATCTCAAATATTCCAAATCATCATCAAAAGCAATGAAACTCAATCTAATGCTAAAATTCAACTATCTCAAACTAGTAGTTCCTTTGGTGTCCAACAGAGATTGACAAATGTTGAATATCACTGTTTTTCTCAAGATTTAAAACATTCCTTGTAGTCACTGTGTGTTTGTTCAAGCGCCCCATGCCTAGTCTTAGAACCCAGAGTAAATGCCTCACAAAGGAAGAGAGCCTTGGTCTTTCCAAGAATATCTAGGCTCTAGGTTCTAGCCCTCACCCCCAACCCTAATCCTCTCCCACTCTAGGAAAGTTTAAATAGCTTGGGATGTCCAGATGTTTCCCAAAGCTCCAGGTCCTAGCACTTTTTCACTTCACCTCTCTAACTTGCACACTCTTCATTTTCTTCCTCCTCTCAGAGTACTAGTTGTGGTTAGGGAAAGGGAGACATTTCCTAGCTTTTCTTTGGTCTTTAATTGTCCATTTGGTCAAGGAGGTCAAACTTATTATGTGACATGTTTCTGAAGGTGCTTTTATTGTCTACAATGAGGGAAGCAGCTTAGAGGGTTAGACCCAGTGTTCCCCCCCACCTTTTAAGTTTAGCCAGAGCTTGGTTCCCTTTAGCTTCTAATTTTGCTTGACAGAATCTAGATAGTATATAAAGCTATTTTCCTATAAGCATCCTTTGACTATCCCTCCAACAATCCTTTACCTATTCTATCTTCTTATATTTTCATTTCCAAACCATTCTTACATTGATGAATAAAATTGTTTGCCCACTTTCCTTGAAAAATTTCTCTATTTCTGAGGGCAGTTCCTACTCCTCATCCAAAGCACAGGTTGCCCTATAACAGATGTTCTTCCTTTAACCAACATAATTGTACTCTCTATCATATTTGTTGTCAATCTAGAATATATTTTTGCATGTATTGGACCAGGGTGCTCCTGAACTTCCTTCTTACTCTTGGACTCCTTGATTCTATTAACCTATGCTAGGTTCATATGTTATTATTTCTGAAAGCAGATTTTGGATTTCTCCCTTACTTTTGGGGGGAAGCAGCCCATTTCTTTGAATATAAATGGAAATTAAAAATCTACATTCTTTTTTGATAAATTGTGTATGCAAAGTGTATGTGTGTATGAAACTACCAGAAATCCTTCAAAGCTAATTCAGATGAATAAGATGAGTAGTTAAACTGGTTTTGGTGAGATCATAAAACAAGTCTTGATTATATGACATTTCCCCATTAATGTTGGTTCATTTACAGAATCTGAAGCTTATTCAGGACTAGCACCATTTTTGGAGTCAATGGATAGTCTTTAAGTGACTTCTTTGGATGCATTCTGGTGTTTTTTTTTTTTAATAGCTCATAGAGTTACCATTACAGGTGAGACAATGAAGGTAAAATGAGACAATACTGATAAAATCACTTTTTAACCTCAAAGCACTTTAGGAATATGAATTGTTATCTTAAAATATATTTGCTGGTTACATGTCATGCTATAATCTAAGTTGCAATCTTAAGTGTATGAAAAACCCTTGAGATTTCTCTATACTTCTTTATAGCTGGAGATTTCCCTATACATCTTTTTTAATGATAAGTTTTCTCAGACTAATGCATGTAACTTTTATAATTCATTTCTAAATGGTGATGAGTAGCATTGCTGGGTTTGTACCCCAAAGAGATAATAAGGAGAAAGACTTGTACCAAAATATTCATAGTTGTGCTCATTGTGGTGGCAAAAACTTGGAAAATGAGGGGATGCCCATCAATTGGGGAATGGCTGAACAAATTGGGGTATCTGTTGGTGATGGAATACTGTTGTGCTCAAAGGAATAATAAAGTGGAGGAATTCCATGTGAACTGGAACAACCTCCAGGAATTGATGCAGAGTAAGAGGAGCAGAACCAGGAGAACATTATATACACAGAGACTGAAACACTGTGGTACAATCAATTGTAATGGACTTCTCTACTAGCAGCAATGCAAAGATCCAGGACAATTCTGAGAGACCTATGAGAAAGAACGCTATCCAAATTCAGAGGAAGAACTGAGGGAATAGAAACACAGAAGGAAAACATATGCTTGATCATATGGGTTGATGGGGATATGATCGGGGATGTAGACCCTAAATAGTAACCCTAGTGCAATTATCAATAATATAGAAATAGGTCTTGATCAATGACACATATACAGCCCCGTGAAATTGCATGTAAGTTGAGGAGGAGGGGAGGGAAAGAACAGGAATCTTGTAACCATGGAAAAATATTCTAAATTAACTAATTAAATAAAAATTTCCAAAAATAAAAAAAAATAAATGGTGATGAGTATATTATAAATATGAAGAGCTCAGATTGCATTTAGGCAAAGAGAGGATGACTTTGCTTCTAAGTGCTTTTCTTCCTACTATATCGTCATGTTAAGCATCTTTTTGCACATGAATCCTTTCTATATTCTTTATTTTACTCTTGCTTAATATGACTAATATTTAAATTTATGTACAGGGATCTTGTGGTTCTTTTTGGATAAGATTTACTTAATGTCTGTTCCCTTACTTCCTTTTTTTTTTATGCCAACTCTCATCTTCCATTGCCAATAAAGGAAATTGTTGGCTCTGTGTTACATTTTCACAATTTTTACTACCAAATCTTTCTAAAACATCACTATCTAATGCAAGCTTATACCAACCTTTAATATGTGAAGAGTCAGGTTATTCAAAGACTGCTTTTTTATACTATTAATACATAGGGCTTTGTTTAAAAAAATTAAATGTAACAAAATAAAAGTGACAATCATTTAGTATTTTTAACTGATTGAAAATATATGTAGGTTAGGCAGAGACAAACAGAAGAGGATGAACTTTTTTACTTGTGCTATATGTATAATAAAGGAAAGAATGTGACCCAGGCATTTCCTGGGTCTTTTTGTATTGCTATCAAGGAGCAGCTAGATGGCACAGTGAACAGAGTGCTGAGCCTGAAGTCGGGAGCACTTGAGTTCAAATTTGACCTCAGGTACTTAGTAGCTGTATGACTCTAGACAAGTGACAATCTTTTTTGGCATAAAATGAACAGGAGAAGGAAATAGTAAACCACTTTAATATCTTTGCCAATAAAACTCCAAATGAAGATATGAAGAGTTCGACACAATTAATAAAACAACAACATAAATCAAGAAGATTTTTAGAGTGAAGTGAGCTTCATCCCTTTGATTCTATACATCATTTGTACTTTTCTTTTGTTTGTTTTATCAGAATAATGAAATAAGTTTGGGGTACACAGATTCATTAAAAGGCATTTTTATGCTACTTATAAGGAACTTCCTAAAATTAAATCAAGAAGTTATCTGGGACCATGGGTCTTGAATCATTACAAAATAATGCCAGTAAGAAGATCAGCCTATCTTATCTTAGAAATTTATTGCTGAATTTTATAATCTTCCCTTTGCCTAAATGCAATCTAAGTCCTTCACATTTATACTATACTCACCACTACTTAGAAAGAAATTAAAATTGTTACATGTATTAGTTTGAGAAAACTTATCATTAAAAAAGAAGTATAGTGAAATCTCAAATCATAGGGAACTGTAGATAAATCTCTAGTCCTTTTCATACCCTTAGGATCAGAGCTAAGATTATAATTCAAAATATAACTAGCAAATATATTTTAAATAATGTCTATTTCTATAGTGCTTTGATGTTAAAAAGGTGAATTTTTAAATGGTTTACCATTTCCTTCTCCTGCTCATTTTATGCTTTTGTAACGTGCCTAGGGTCATACAACTCATAAGTGTCTGAGGTATTATTTGAACTCAAGTCCTCTTGACTTCAGGCACAGGACTCTGTCCACTGTGCTAGCTAACCACCCCTTAACTGTGGTGGCTCATTACTTCAGTGCTATTCTAAAAGAACATCAATTTAGGGAGTTGCTTTCTAGACACTGCTTCTGAGTAGAGGGGAATAGCAAGCTCCTCAGATGTCCTTAAAGCATTGTTGCTCAGGAAGATATAGAAGAGAACAATTGGTGACTAAGAAACCAGGGGAAGTGCCTAGCTTAAAATGCATGCAAGACTTTGGCAGAGATGTCACCAAGAGCAGAGATGTACAACCAGAAAAAAAAAAACAGCATCATGACATCACTGAGAGATACTGTAATCCAACAACTGTAACATCCTTGCATTACAGGTATCCACTGCCCTGTTTATACTTGTGTCCTGACTACATGTGTTCCTAAATATGTATCATGGCCACACATGTTCTCTAAATATATGACCTTTTCTACTTATGATTTGGTAACCTTTGGGGTAATGTACCACATGTGTCTTTTTAAATTTCTTGCTTTGCTATTTGATTTGATTAAATACATGTCATATATATATATATATATATATATATATATATATATATATGAACTAAATGCTTTCTGTCTAACTGGCAAAACTAAAAGGCATTGATGGGAACCTGTGAGCCATAGTTTTGAGGGATATCACAGGAGTATCTTGAATCTTGGAGTAGCTTATCTGGGGGTGTTGTGAAATAGAAACCCAATGACTCCATATAGACAATTTAGGTAAATAAAGTCAAAAAGCCAAATTTCTCCAAGTCAAGGTAGAAAGTTAGATTTTATTGAAAGAGAGCCAATTTATTGAAAGAAAGCTTCCAATAAAAGCATTCTCTTGCATGTATTACATTATTGGACCGAGGCAAGAGACAATGCCCAGAGGCTGAGATCTGGTTTTTATAACAAAACGAATACTTCCATACAAGATCACAAGACATAACATCATATAGACTTTATTTAGAAAAAGTTACCCAATTACAAAGCTGATTGGTTAATTCATTTTGGAAAGCTCATATTAGTCTTTAGACTAATGACTTAGTCAAGTCAAATGACCATTACCTTTCTCTCATCTGATCTGGGGGAAGAGATGACTATTTCCAAACAGCAAAGGGTGCGTGATGTTTGTGCCATATTGGGACATGAGACTCAGATAGAATCTTATGATAAAGGGAAGTACAAACTTGGGGGGGGGGTTAGATATCCCATTAGAAGGAGTTTTTATGCTTTAGTTAGAAATCCTTATAAAATTATGAATTTTACTGATTGTATTAAGATTATAATGGAATTTATACTAATTACTTTAGAATCACAATGCTGATTATCTTAAACCTATCACTATCATTAAAATCCAATCAAGTATAAAGGGGTAGGGGTCTTTTTTTTCCCACAGGGACAATGGCCAAGAAAATAGTAATATTACAAAAGCCCGAGACCAGTGAAGTAGGACCTTCCCTCAGGGAGAAAACTCCTGTGACATGGTCAAAACCTGGGGCTTCTACCTCCCAACTAAATAAACTGGGGACTTCTAGATTCCACATTGACAATACCTATTTTCAGTTATTTAAAGTAGCATACTGATACTTCTTTAGAGCCATGTGCTTTTTAATACTCTTTAAAAAAAAGAAACATCACTATTATTAATATTATGATTATCAGTCACTGCATGACTGAATTAGTTTAAGTGTAGGTTGTTTCCTTTCAATTCAAATCAATACATATTTATTAAGGGCTTACTTCCTGCAAGGATACAAAACATTAGGGACATAAGGCCAAAACAGCATTGACCATATCATGATCCTTGTAGATTTCTAGAGGGCACTGGTTATAAATAAAATATATATTCCTGTATAGAGTTATAAAATACAGAATTGAAGTCTTTTGGTTTTGAGCTGCATAGTTCCATCTTTATGAAACCTTTCACATTTATGTCATGTTCTGAACTTTTCAAAGTATTTTCTCTGATCTAACACCACAACTCATCTATCTTTTCCATTCTCTTTAAAGATGTCCATTTCCTTTTGTCAGGTTCTTCCCTGAACTTACATTGTGAGGAAGGGTGGAGTCCTTTTCTGAACTTTGCTACCACACCTACCTCATCTCCCTTCTCTCAGTAGAATGTCAGTTCTTTGAAGGCAAAAACTGTTTTTCTTTTTTGATTGTTTATTCAAGAGAACTGACACATGATGAGCCCTTTTTAGGGCTGCTCATCCACCTTTGAGGTCCACTTGGCACTCAATTCTGACCTCTGACTCCAAGAAGCTGTAGCACACACAGTGACCATATCCTGGTAAGCCACCTTGGCAGATGAGATAAACCAGGTTTTATTAGAGGGTAGCTGAGAGACCATGAGCCCATTGGTGAATTGGAGGTAGTCTCTACCTCAACCAAATGAACACTTCTTCCATTGGAATGGCCAAAGGAGCACAACTTGTTCCAACAGTCACAAAGAGAGCTAAAGCAGGCACTGTAAGGTACTTAGAGCTTGTTCAAGCATGGAAGACACCAAAGTCTTCTACTGCATCCTGGGGTAACTACAGTCATCCTGACTTTTTTTCTTGCCTCTGGACTTTGATAACTGGAAGAGAGAGTGAGTGTGATAACTCTGAGCAACTCTGCCTCACTTAAATCCAAATCATGCACAAGTCAAGACATCATCTGCAATATCATTGGTCCTCTTTAAAAACAAAGGACAAACAACATTTTTTCCCTTATGTTGAGTACAATGAGTGGCATAAAGTAAGTGCCCACTGAATACTCATTGACTGATTGATCTGTTGACTGATTTTTATGAAAATAACCCTGATGAAGGCAAGACAAGTCCTCTAATCACCATTTTACAGATACAGAAACAGTTTCAGAACAGTAAATGACTTGCTTATTGCCAAATGACTAAGTAGGGCCAGATTTGAGACCAAAACCCATATCTCTTGAAATTCTTTCCATTGTACCCTATTAACTCTTGTTACTTAACCAGACCAATGAATGAAAAAGAAAATGCATTAAATAGTTACAAACATGCTAAGGACTAAGTAAAGTATTGGAGAAAAAGATACAAAAGCAAGATAAATAACCACAAGAGGTTAACATTACAATTGGAAGAGACAAGAGATCTGGGAAATGGTGGCTAGAGAAGAGGTTATAGTCTGGGAATCAGAGGAATGGTTGAATGGAACAATAGGGCAGTTGATTCAATAAGACCTTTTAGAAGCAATTCTAGTGTTGATTTGGCTACAGTTCTTAGAGGTAGGAGAAGTAGAAGTTAAGAGTGATAGGAATGAGGATGAAGAGGGTGAAAAAAAGACCAGAGAACTCAGAGCTTATTGATTTAACTCCTTCTGGGTATGCTTTCCTGAGGTCTGGTTTGGAGTTTGGAGTAGCAATGACAGGGCCAAGTACTGAATGAATATGTTAAATATTCATGAATATGTTAAAATATTTTGTTGTAATGTAACTGTATTCTATTGAAAAGTATCCATGGTAGAGAAATCAGTATTAATTTCTTTTTAGAGGGCATTTGCAGAAATAGATCAAGTCTAACTTTATCATTAAGTTCATTATCTGTGGTCTTAGTACTTGACAGCATCAGCAGTAAAGGGAGGCAGAAAAGTATAGTAAAAAGTTCTGGCTTTGAAGTCAGAGGATTTGGGTTCAAATTCTCTCCTAAGACACTTATTTGTATGACCTGTGACCACTTATTTTCTTTGCTTTGGTCCTCATTTTTCCTCATTTCTAAAATTAAGTGATTAGACTGTATGGCCCCTGAGGTCTGTCCCAGTTCTCTCTGTTTGGGATCCTATGAACTAAATATCAGTAAGGAAATAACTATGTGAGAGTTTATTTTTTTGTCCAAAGTTAAGGTGGTTCTAAAGTTACTGATCTTGAAATTGTGGTAATGGTTGTAGAATTCTGACTATGTGCAGTGAAGTTTTTAGAAAGGATGTGGAGGTTTGAAAAGAGCACATCCTAGAGAGAGGAAGAGCCAGCATGAACAGAAAGTCCCATCAGGAAGTTAATATCAGGGGCTTGCTCTCCAGAGAAGCCATTTGGAGCTCACTTACGATGTTAAACATAGAGAATCACTTTTCCAGAGAGAAATTGGGGGAAGTAAATCCACTGAGACCTTCAGCTTGATGAGATATTTTCAGTAGATGTTTCAGTTCTTTCAGAACAGACACATTGCTTTATTTAATTCAAGGAGTCACATCATATTTCTGATAAGATTGTGGAAAAGTAAAATTTTGATTAAAAAAACTGGGTAAGAAAATACACAAGAGATAGTTTATATGACTGGAATAAAGGTACTCTATCAACCATTTTCGTCAAGAGATAGTCCTTGAGATGTTGAAAAGGATAGGTTGTATAATGATCTAGCTGTCTTTCTGGCTCCATATTTTTATAATATTCTAAGCTCACAGGCATTGAATTTCATCCATAAGCTCACCTTGCATCAGATTATCCCCTAGTAAAATATAAACTGAAAGCAGGGATTAGCTCAGATTCATATTTGCATTTTCTACACCCAGATCAGTGCTTGGTATAAGGGTGAGGTGGAATCTACTCTATTTGACTCTGATTATTTGATTTAGTGAGAATATCTTTTGATTTAATCGATTTGAACAGAATCTATACTTTCTTGACCAGTCCACGACTTTGTGTGAACTCCTACTGTCTACTCTAAGCAATTAGTATAAAAGAAAGAAACTATTAGAATTTGGAGAAAGACTATTAAAATCTGTATCCAAGAGATTGGGGCATGCATGGAACAAAGAGAGGACTTGAGCTATGATAGGAAAAGGAAATACTGGGGAAGGTCATTGGCTTTGCAGGAATCTCAGAAAGGATGACAAGGGATGAAATAAGTCACAAGAAAAAGCTAACAGTTCCCTAACATTTCCCATCTGATGCCTGTCTATACACCTGCCCTGTAATATAACAAGCTATTTAATATTTAATATTCATTTTTCAATTGCATTTAAAAATATGTTTAAAAATTCTTTGAGTTCCTAATTCTTTCTCTCCCCTCCCCATTTGATATTTTTGTTACATTAAAGTTAGATTTAAATAATTATTTGAATAATTCTAGAATTCCAATAATTGAATCTAATAATTAAATAATTGAAGAAATATTAACAAGCTGTGTAATTATCAAGTATTTCCAGGAAGCTGGGGTTTTTTTGGTCTCAACAACAAAGAGACCAGGAACTAATATAAGTCTAAGATGAGCCAAAGAGTTTGTACTCTGCATGAGCATTAGAGATTTTCCTACCTAGGAGTGCAGGGAGTGTAGGGAGCTTATGCTTCAATACAGTACTTTGCATCTAAACTAAACTCCCTAAAGCTAAAGATGATGGAACAAAGTGGGACCCAGGGAATACTAAATTGCCTTCTAGACTTAAATTTAGAGCTAATTATTGTAAGAGGATATTACTCAATTATATAATAGCTGCTTAATAAATGTTTGTTGATCGATTAATTTCTTGGCTGAATTTCCTGTCCCTGAATCCAAGAATACCTTTGGCTCATTGCATATAAACATACACATACAGAGAGTATTTGTATATATGAATACATGTATATATATATATATATATATATATATACACACGAATTTAAATAGATGCATGCATATATACACAGATCTACCATATGTATGCATTATCTATGTGTGTACATACATACAGGCACATAACTTTACATCAAAATGTACACATATATACATGCACAATACATTTATGCATACATACAAACATACATGTGTACATGCACACACTCCCTGGATGTAGACGTGGATAATATCCTGCACCTTTGTCTTGCCAGGGACTGATCTTTGGTTCAAGCCTGCCTATGGACCTACATTTATGTGTGTACCCAAACACACATCTGATGCACACCTTGGATTTGGACTTGGTTCACACCTTGGGATGTAATGTGAGTCACCTGCCCTCTCAGGGCTCAAGGCAACTCTGTGCTACATGATAAATCATAGAATACAATCCAATATTTTCCTCACTCAGGACTTCCTTATACTAATGAAAGCACAGGTCTAAACTGTATTCCTATGCTGAACAAATGTAAAAGATTGAAAGATAATTTGTTGAATGAATCCTGGCTACCTTCATCTCCATTTTTATCTATCTCCTGGCTCTTTGTTTCTGTCTCTCTGTTTCTCTATCTCTCTGTCTCTTTCTGTCTTTCTCTCTCAATAGATATGTACTGTTTGAGTGAGTTTGTGACCTGTGTTCAAGTGTTGAATTTGATATATTATTATGTGATCCTGTGAATTTACTAAATGTCTATAATCCTCAGTTTCTTTGGCTATAAAACAAGATTAATAATACATGTACAACCTGCCTCACAGGATAATTCTGAGAAGAACTCTTGGTCAACTTTAAAGCTCTGTCTAAATAGGAGTTATTGATAATTTTTGCTGTCATCAAACTAGTCTATTCTGTAGTAGCAGTTGCCAGTTAAGAGAGGAGGAGATAAAGACAGGGACAAAGAGAGAGGTTTGAGCTGAATGCTTTGACTTTTTCAATATTCAAAGATGCAAGGTTCCAGTAGAAATTATCACTCATGTTTACATAGTACTTTAAGGTTTGCAAAGTGCTTTGCACACATTATCTTATAAAGATATTGGATGGAAACTTGGTCCAGGCACTTTGCTGATACTGTTGTTGTTAACTGTGTTTCCTAGAGAGTATGAATGGGGCTTGAGAGGAGGATTATGTCTTCCTCTGTGAGAAATCATTTAATCCAGCAGCCAAGCAAGTAAATGCCAAAAGCAATATAGAGACAAGAGCTGATTCAGAGTCAAGCTATTATAGGAAATTCTGAATAAATTCCAGGGGTGTTGCCATTATTCAGCTGATTCTTTGTGCACTAGACCAGCAAGAGGAAAGAGCTGTATGTTAACAATGGAAAAATGATAAAACTTTGCTTGCAGCTTGATTCTTATGGAAGTAGGGCATCATTGCAACTGTATTTGGCTCTTGGTTGCATTTTGTGATTATATACTATCAGTCCTGTGCTTGGTTATTTTAAACTCTCAAATTGAATGCGCAGTTTGTCACCTAGAATTGCTAACTCACATGGGCTGACCAATAGCACTTAGCTTAGAGCAATGATGGCAGACCTTTTAGAGGCTGAGTGCCTAAACTGCAACCTTCACGCCACCTGTGAGCCTCTACCCATACCCCAGACAGGGGAGGGAGGAAGTGCTCCCATTGGGTTGCTGGACAGAGGGGCACGTAATGAGAGGAATGTCCTCATCTGTGTGTGGAGAGGTGGGAGGGAGTAGCCTCTCCTGCACACATGCCATCGGCTTGCCAACAAGGACTTAGAGGAATAGAATACTTCCAGTATAAACTTGATGACTTCAGTGTGTGTAGGTCAAAAGGAAGACTTGTATTAGGTTTTCTTTGTAGGAGGAGTACCTTATTCTTTGTTATTGTTATTGTTCAGTCATTTCAGTCACATCTACCTCTGTGACCCCATTTAGGATTTTCTTGGCAAATATATTGGATTGGTTTGCCTTATTCTCTTGCTCATTTTTATAGTTGAGGGAAATGAGTGACTTGCCCCAGGTCACACAATAAGTGAGTGTCTGAGTCCAGATTTGAACTCAGGGAGATGAGCCTTTTTGACCTCAGTCCTGCCACTCTATCTACTATGCCACCTAGCTTCAGATTATAATGATACACTGTCCGTTGAATCTCTTCCCTTCCTTCATTTTATTGACCTTCAACAACTTGCGTAAATTTCAGCTTAATTTCACAAAGGACCCTCTTAACATTTGATAGGATCATACTATCGTAGACTTGAACCTGGAAGGGACCTTAGAAAGCATCAGTCCAACCTCCTGTTCTACAGATGAGGAAATGATGGCATGTGAGGATAAATGACTTACCTTAGATCACCATCTGTGGTAAGATTTATATTGATGTTTTGGAGTTCCCTATCCCCTTTTGAGATAGAATGCTGAGCCCTGCCCCTACCCCACCTCCCCAGACAAAATGCCATGTTGCCCCCCCAGACCATGTGCCATGCCCCCCTCCCTTACCCCACACAGGAGAGGGAGAAAGAGCTCCCAATGGGCTGCTGGGAAGAGATGTGGATGATGTCAAAAAATGTCATCAGGCACAGTACATAGGGGGAAGGGAGCAGCTCCATCCAATTCCCTCTGCCTTTCTAGTAATGAACTCTGAGGATACTGGAGAGGAGGGTGGACAAATGCCCACAGAGAGCACTCTGCATGCCATCTTTGGCACCTGTGCCATAGGTCGCCATCACTGCCCTCCACCATGCTGCCTCTAATTTCAACATAAACAGGCAGGTTCCTTTTCTTGACCTCTAATCCCATCCACAAAGTAAGGGTTACTAAAGGCAACATTTGTGTCTATATTTACTCCTTTTTTTGAGTGCTTCAACAAAGGTACCATATGTAGTTCATCACCTACAATTGCTAACCCACGTGGCTGATCGGGAGCACTTAGCTCTGAGCTTCTAGCACAGACCTGCAGATTCCAGTGCTTATAGGTCAAAAGGAAGAATTGTAGTAGTCTTTTCTTGCAGGAAAAATATCTCATTACTTCAGATTGATCCATTTTGGACTTGCCTACAGCATTTCAATGTCTTCATATGGTGCTATTCAGAGAGTGTTGGATTTGGGGTCAGACGATTAGGGTTTGAATCCTGGCTTTGCCACTTGCAACAATGCAGACCTAATCTCTCTGAGCCTGTAAAATGATGGGGTTTGGTTGGAAGATCTAGGAGATCCCTGCTGGCTCTTAGGCTATACTGATTCAGTGTACATCAAAGCCTCAGACTGACCACATGGGACTATTTAGAGATGAGACTGACATAGGATCACAGATCCCAAAGTGGAAGAGACCTCCTTAAATCATTAAGTCTCACCCTGTCATATTACAGATGAGAAAACTGAGGCCCAGGGATATTAAGTGACTTGCCTAAGATCACATAGGGAGTAAGAATGAGAGGTAGGCTATGGACCCAAGTCCTTTGACGCCAGACACCATCTTCTCTTTTTGAATATAAACCATTCTGGCTCAATTAAAATGTTATAGTGATATGGCTCCTTCAGCATGAGCTTCCAATCAGAATTGGGTCAGTTATTTCAGCTGACAAACTATTCATAAAGCTTGATGGTTTCTAGTGCCTTTTTTTTAATAACTAACTTAGGAAGATCATCATCAATCACCAAGGTCATATTTAAATGGTCTAAAAAAGGCACTGAAATCCCACATGGTTTCTGTGAAAACCAGAGATCAAACATTTGACAGCATGCGTGCCTGACTTCTATTTCCAGGAGACACAGATATCATTGGGGTCCTTTGAGGAGAACCATTGGATTTAACTGGCTCTCTTGCCACCACTCTAGTAGTCCTGGGCCCAGCAATGAGAAAAAGAAAATTATATTCAAACTTTTTTTCTTTGTGTTTTGATAAAGCACAATGTTGTAGCACTATGTCTCCCATCATTATTTTTCTCTTTTTACATGGAGTTACATCTGTGTGAACAATGGAAATATCTTTTTATCTCAAAGAAAAGATTGTTTCAAAGCCAAGGACCACCAACTGGGTAGAATCCAAAGAAGCATGAGCAAAAATTATATTTAGTAAAGTAGGCAGTTGTACACTCTGGTACTGTGTTTCCAAAATGTCTTCCTAGCATCACAATTAAAGAGGTTGCCATTCTCATATTTCTCCATTGCAGAAAGAGATTTTTGACCTATTGAAAATCTATTTTCCTTTCGTATGGAGAATTTAAGTTGGAGGTTGGTATTTGGAGAATTCTACCACAACTATTTGGAAGGAGAAAATTGAAAATGTGTTATCTAAATTCTTGTCTGTAATCATAATGGGTCAATTGCCCTTAAGTCAGTCACTATTATTGAGTTATACTCAGAGCCATGTAATTTAGGGTTAAAGTGTGGGGAAAAGAAATACATACAAAGGAAATAGAAGACGTAGCTCTTGGGAAATTTGCAGTTTAGAAATCATAATCAAACATGGATGCATACCCCCCTTATAATGAACCACAAAATATAATCAGCAGAGCAAAATAATCACATTTTAAAAGACTCAAACAGTATATATTGGAGATACAGAAGGAAGAGATCCAAGACTGAGCCAGTATTAATAAGCTATATATTGCCTTACTGAATATGGCAAAGATGACATTTATAGCATATAATAACCTTGTTGAAGTGAGGGTTAAGACAATGCTATATTCCTATTAAAAAGTATAAGGGCTCCACTAATTTTGCTAATAATAATAATATCTGTATGGAATTTAATTTTTTTATAAATTTTAAAAATACATGGGATTTTCATGGTTAAATTTTAATAATGTAATGATATATTATATATTAACAATTAAATATTTGATAATTCTTAATTATAAATACTTTGTGATACAATAATATAATTTTTTGTAGTTTGTATTAGACCTTGCCCATAAGGATGTAATATATAAAACAGATGTAAATCTTAATATCAATTTATCAGTTTATTCACATTATAAATTAGAAGCAGGTGATACAAAATCTATACATAATATCTGTAAAAAAATTGTAAACTCTTTTCTTCATATGATACCCTAAAAGTAAGTTAGAAAAGTTCAGTTTAATTCAACATGCCTTCTTAGAAGTGCCTATTTTATGTTAGATGATGTTGTGCTTTCTACCTAATGAGAATAGTCAAAGATGATATATTCATTAGTAAGAAAGAGAATCCAAGAATTTTGAGTCTCCACGTGCCTATTTTTCAACTCTCATTTTCCCTACCCCAAATGCCTTTGGACTACACACCAAATCAGGACATTAAACCCAGGATAGGTCTGAACCATCCAAAGATGACTCTATGGAAGCTCCAGTATATTGTAGCAGTTCACAAAAAAGATAGCCAGTAAGTAGCTTGTACCCAGATTCTTCTCAAACTAATAGCTACCAATTTACCTGAGTAAGCATTTAGCCATAAGTGGTAGTTGGGTGCTCAGGGAGAACCTGCACCTTTGGTGTGAGGGTTTGCCAAGCCCTTTTCAGGGTTGCTTGTCCACCTTTGATGTCCACCTTTCACCCAACCCTCACCAATAGCTCCAAGAAGCAGTGACTTGGTAAACTGTTTCAACAGATGGGTTAAACCAGATTGAGGGTAAGTAATGGCTACAATTCCATCAGAATTGAATATCTGATAGAATGTCTGTCCCAAGCATTTGAAAACTTGCCTTGGTGAAATGGATGGATGAGAGCAATTTGTTCCAATTTGAAACAGACACTGTGGAGTGCCTAGAGCTTAGTCAGAAAATGAAGATACCAAAGTCAAATCCTGCATCTGGGCCATCACCAGTCATCTTGACTTTTGTCTTGCCACTGGGCTTTGATTACCCTGGAAGAGAGGGTGAAGCTGATGACTTTGCGTACCTCTTCCTCACTTAAATCTAATTCATGCACAAGTCAAGACAATTATTCATGATGCCATTAGTCCTCTTCAAAAAATGAAAGACAAACAACAACCGCCTGTAATCAGGAACATAGGACCAGAGATATAGAATTGAAAGGGCCTTAGAGTCGATCTAGTCCAATACCCTCATTTTATAAATGAGGAACCTGAGGGCCCAGAGAGTTTAAAGGCCTAGCTCAAAGTTGCACATAGAGCAAATGCCTGGTCTAGGGTTTGAGCCCAGGGTTTTTGAATCCAAGGTCAGCAGTCTTCATAGTACCTCGTTGCCTATGTTTATGTTTTTTTGACATTTATGTCTGGTATGAGCAAATTGTTTGAAGTAGAC